>NC_025701.1:17016879-17062950 GCF_000633955.1 Camelina sativa
TCCTCACAATCCTCAACAAC
The DNA here is from genome assembly GCF_000633955.1 of Camelina sativa. Lineage (NCBI taxonomy): Eukaryota > Viridiplantae > Streptophyta > Magnoliopsida > Brassicales > Brassicaceae > Camelina > Camelina sativa. The sequence goes on from NC_025701.1 coordinate 17,016,900, forward strand.
TACGTCCGTAACCTTCGTTACTTCAACAACACGACACGCAAACCCGTAGCGATTGTAGCTGCCGCTGATGTCACTCACATCCAGGCCACGATCACTTGTGCCAAGAAACTCAGCATCCAGCTCCGGATCCGCAGCGGAGGCCATGACTACGACGGTATGTCGTATCTATCAACAATTGATTTTGTTGTCCTAGACATGTTTAATCTCCGGTCTATCAAGATCGATCCTAAACTCGACACCGCGTGGGTCGAATCTGGTGCTACGCTTGGAGAGATCTACTATGGAGTTGCCAACAAAAGCAATGATCTCCGTGGCTTTCCTGCTGGAATCTGCCCCGGTTTAGGCGCTGGTGGACATTTTGGCGGTGGCGGTTATGGAAACATGATGAGGAAGTACGGTTTATCTATCGATAACATCATAGACGCTAAGATCGTTGACGCTAAAGGAAGAGTCTTGGACCGGAGCTCAATGGGAGAAGATCTTTTCTGGGCCTTACGTGGCGGTGGAGCCGCTAGTTTCTGTGTTGCCTTAGCCTGGAAGATTAAACTTGTTCCCGTTCCGGCTAAAGTCACGGTCTTTAACGTTGAAACGGTTGGAAACAGAGGAAGCGTGAACACCACGGAACTTGTAGCCAAATGGCAAGAGATCGCAGACAATATCGACAACGATCTGTTCATAAGATTAACTTTAGGCTCAAGCAACAAAACCGTGAAGGCCTCATTCATGGGGATGTACCTCGGAAACTCATCTAAGCTTCTAGAGATCATGGACGCGAAATTCCCTGAGCTTGGTCTGAAGAAAACAGAGTGTATAGAAATGAAATGGATCGAATCAATTCTGTTCTGGCTCAGTATACCACCCGGTACAGCACCAACATCGAGTATGCTAAACCGGATCCCGCAGAAGCAAATCTACCTTAAGAGAAAATCGGATTACGTACAAAAACCGATTTCAAGAACCGGTTTAGATGCCATATTCAAGGTTCTGATAGAGAACGAGAACGTCTCAATGGCTTGGAACCCTTACGGAGGGAGGATGAGCGAGATTCCATCGACAGAGACTGCGTTCCCGCACCGAGCAGGAAACATGTTCAAGATTCAGTACGCAGCGAACTGGTTCGTGCCAGGGGAAGCAGTGGCCAAAGATTGCTTGAGCCAGACGGAAAGAGTGTTCGAGGCAATGAGCCCTTACGTGTCAAAGAATCCTAGAGGAGCGTTTTTGAACTATAGAGACGTTGACATTGGCACGAGCATGAACTCGACGTACGAGGAAGGTAAAGTGTACGGTGCGAAGTATTTTAAGAACAACTTCGAGAGATTGGTTCAGGTGAAAAGCAGAGTTGATCCCGACAACTTTTTCCGGTACGAGCAGAGCATTCCAGTGCTCTCCAGCCACTAGAGACTAGAGACGCAATGTCTAGTAAAATTCATATTTTAATGTTAGCATGCAATAATAATTTGATCACTTGATGTAGAAAACAAAGAGCTTGAGCTCTATCAAGCCTTTGTCATAAATTACAAGATGAGGTAGTAGTCATCTCCTCTATATGTACTTTTCGAAAAATATATGCATTTATATCATATGATGACTACAAAGAACATATATGCATTTTTCTAGCTCTCTTTGTTTTTTCCTCCACAAAGAAATGTTTTTGAAATGTCGATCTGTCACTTAGCCGGATTACGTATTTTGTAGTTTTGAAAATAAAATTCACTAACGAGAATGGGAAAGAACAAAGAATCCAGTTTTAACTATTTGTAATTTATTCTTTCAAAACTATATTTAGTTTAACCGTTTCCACATTTCCACCATTATATATCAGTCGAACACAATGTATAAAAAAAAACTACATGTCAACTTATGAATCACATGCACGCAATAACGATACATTTATTATATATTGACTAATATATTCAACGCTTCCATAAAAGGGAACGGTCAACTCATATAGTCTTTGATAAACAAGACTTGCACGATCCAGAGAGATCTGAATATCTGATCAAATAATACACATATCTTTCACCTATCCAAAAGATTAGAAAAACTCGATCCAAACAGTACTAGCTACATCACGCTCATGGATAAGCTAAAAAAATATCTATTAATCTCCAAATCTTTCATATAAACACTGCAAACAATAAACTTGAAAAGTCATACATATATACATAGATATATTGACGCGTTATCGGCTATCGCTTTGCATACATAACTAATTAAGTAATACGTAAAAGTCAAAGTCAAATATATTTAGTCCACTATAGCCTTCAATCGGATAAACCTTTAGCTGTCAAAACGACGCGACAAAAAAAAAAAAAGTCTAATAAATGACTTCAAAAATAGTTTGTACTATGATTGATATCCAAAAATGAGATTATTTTCAAGAATTAGTGCCTTAGTGGATAAGAAAATGATTTAACTTTCTAATCCTCAAAAATTAACTTTGATGTACGAAAATTATAATTGGTTTGATACTTTGTTTTGGCCTCCAGTATATCTCATGAACTTTGGTTTTAAAATGGAGAACGTGACAGAGGAAATTAACTAGTTTCTAAAACATTGGCTAATTAACTTTTGAAAACTACTATCTACTTTGGACTAATCCTATACAAGAAACTATGGATTGATTACTTAAGTATCACACTAGCTAATACCTCCTCTATATAAACTATGGTTTGTGTGACACACGACCATACATTAAATCTAATCCAAACTCAGCAAAAATAAACAGCAGAATAAGAATGGAGAAATTACTCGTAATCTCTCTAGTACTACTGATCTCAGCATCAGTTACAACTTCACAATCCGTGACCGATCCTATAGCTTTCCTCCGATGTCTGGATCGACAACCAGCGGACGCAACAAGTCCCAACTCGGCAGTCGCTTACATCCCAACAAACTCATCTTTCACAATCGTCCTTCGCCGCCGCATACCTAACCTCCGTTTCGACAAATCCACCACTCCAAAACCCATCTCCGTCGTCGCTGCAGCCACGTGGACACACATACAAGCTGCTCTAGGATGTGCACGTGAGCGCTCTCTCCAAGTCAGGATACGAAGCGGTGGCCATGACTTCGAAGGACTCTCTTACACCTCCACCGTCCCTTTCTTTGTCCTCGACATGTTTAGTTTCAAATCCGTGGACGTCAATCTCACAGAGAGAACGGCTTGGGTAGACTCCGGCGCCACTATAGGAGAGCTTTATTACAGAATCGCTGAGAAGAGCAATGTTCTTGGATTCCCGGCGGGATTGTCCACGACATTGGGCGTTGGTGGACATTTTAGCGGCGGAGGATACGGAAACCTGATGAGAAAGTATGGTTTGTCGGTGGATAACGTTGTTGGTTCCGGGATCGTTGATTCGAACGGGAACATCTTCACCGATCGGGTTTCCATGGGAGAAGACCGTTTTTGGGCGATTCGAGGGGGTGGGGGTGCAAGTTTTGGTGTTGTGCTAGGCTACAAGATCCAGCTAGTTCCGGTGCCGGATAAAGTGACGGTCTTTAAAGTCGGGAAGACAGTCGGAGAAGGAGCCGTTGATCTTATATTGAAGTGGCAGAGTTTTGCACCTAGTACGGATCGGAATTTGTTTGTGAGGCTGACGTTGACTTTGGTCAACGGTACGAAGCCTGGTGAGAAGACGGTTTTGGCTTCGTTTATTGGGATGTATTTAGGCCCATCGGATAAGCTGTTGAGCTTGATGAACCGGGGTTTCCCGGAATTAAAGCTGAAGAAAACCGATTGTACCGAGATGAGATGGATCGATTCGGTTTTGTTTTGGGCTGATTATCCCATTGGTACACCGACTTCCGTGTTGCTAAACCCGACGGTTGCCAAGAAGTTGTTCATGAAGCGGAAATCGGACTATGTGAAAAGTCCGATTTCGAGAACCGGTCTTGGTTTGATACTCAAGAAATTGGTAGAGGTTGAGAAAGTTGAAATGAATTGGAATCCATACGGAGGAAGAATGGGGGAGATCCCGAGTTTGCGGACACCTTTCCCACATAGAGCAGGCAATTTGTTTAACATTGAGTACCTTATAGATTGGTCGGAAGCTGGAGATAACGTGGAGAGGAAATATTTGGCACTAGCAAATGAGATGTATAGATTCATGACTCCGTACGTGTCTAGTAATCCGAGGGAGGCGTTTTTGAATTACCGTGATCTTGACATAGGGTCAAGTATTAATTCCACGTACCAGGAAGGGAAAATCTATGGGGTTAAATACTTCAAAAACAATTTCGAGAGACTAGTTGATATTAAGACCACGATCGATGCGGAAAACTTTTGGAGAAACGAACAAGGCATTCCGGTTCGAACATAATCAATACCATAAGAATGTTGTAAGCTGTGACATGTATCAAGGCTTGGAAAGAAAAAATGAATGTATTAAAACTGTCTAGTTCAATATATTATTATTGAGTGCATTGTGAAAATATTGAAATATTAGATAATTGTTAATGAATAAAAAATTATATAGTACTAATTGTGCTGCTCCATCTTTTAGATGTTACCAATAAACATAATTATTGATGATTGGTGAACTAAACAGCAAATAATATAAGTGAAAAGAAATAATGATAAAAGATATCAACATATTTTAAAAAGACAAAATTATGATAAAAGAGAGAACAGTACATAAATTGTTAAAATACCAATGTTGTAGCCTTGTAGGTACCAATTACTAACTAATAAAACAGTAAAAAGTTACCAATCATAATCTATATCTAAAATTCATCTTTCTTAAACTACTGTCAATCCGTCATGACTCATGACCACCCCTGCGGCGCTGCCACCCTCACAAAGTTATGAATTTTCACATGTCATTCAAGAAGTGTTCTCGTTTATTTCGTACATGGGAGGATAACAGTATAACACACTCACATGCACGCAAAGATATGTATACATTTATTGACCAAGACATTCAACGTTCTCTCTATATTAACGGACATCGCGGGATTTGATAAAACAAGACTTGCACGATACACAGATCTGATTAATACATTTTTTTATTTTTTTTTCATATATAAAAACGTCAACCTGTACTTCATCATCCCTCAGCTACAAGCCAACAAATATATCTATCTATTAATCTCCAAAATTTTGCATAAACACTGCAAACAATAAACCTGTAAAGTCATATATATGATTAGATAATGACGCGTTTTGGCTATAGTGCTAATATACAAGTCAAAGTCATATATATATAGTCCACTATAACATTTAATTCCGGACAAATAACTTAGCTGGATAATATACGAGAATATAATTTGTATTATTGTATATCTATTTTTATATAACCACAAATCTCATACCAAAACGCATCTGAATCACTATATGTCTGTGCCTTTATGATGTCTATATGTAGTGGGAAGAAAAAGTTTACAATACAGTGATATGTAATTGGGATCATTGCCTTATTTAATCTACAGTAAAACCTCCTAAATAAGAACGTTCACCACTATATATCCGCCACTGAATTTTTCAATATTTGTGGGAGATATATAAAATTTAATACTTTGTTTTGATCTTTCACAACTTTTTTACGTTTTCGGAGAAAGCTATCTTTTCACTTAGGTTCGGATAAGATGGTCGGACTAAGAGTCACTTACTTGTAAGCTTTGACATTGCGACTCGCTGAATAATAAATTAATTAACTTAAGAAAATAATTGACTGCCAAAAAAACCAAAAAGAAAAAAAAGGCCCTTTTTCTGAAGTGTATTATTGAGCAATGAGCAAATGTGAACCTTGGATTACCAAAAAAAAAAAAACATTGTGTTTACTGAAGTGTACAATTATTAGTCTATTACGTACGTAAATACAAAAGTTATACACCGTTACAAAAGAAAATCAAAATAAAAAAAGGATTGGTTGATTTTTTTAATTTTGATTGGTTGAATTTTTTTAATTTTTGCCAGCGTATTGATTACAGAAGTACGTACTATAATAAGAACACTAGCATAAATAATTCATTGAACAGATTATTAAGAGGAACCTAGGATCACTACACTATCTTCTCTATATAAACACAGACAACACAAGCTTACAAAAATACATAATCCAAAGTCACCAAAAATAAACATTAGAAAGGAAAGAAAAAAATGAAAAAATTACTCGTAATTTGTCTACTACTGATCTCAGTCTCAGTTGCAACTTCCCAGACCGATCCAGAAACTTTCCTACGATGTCTGGTAAAAGAAGGTTCGAACCCGCAAGTTTTCATCTCCGACGTCACCTACATCCCATCAAACTCCTCTTTCACAACCATCCTCCGCCGCCGCATACCTAACCTCCGTTTCGACAAACCCACAACCCCAAAACCCATCGCCATCATCACCCCCACCACGTGGTCACACGTTTCTCCGGCCCTAGCTTGCGCACGTTTGCTTCCTGTCCAAGTCAGGATCCGAAGCGGAGGCCATGATTTCGAAGGACTCTCTTACACCTCCACCGCTCCGTTCTTCCTCATCGACATGTTCAACTTTAATTCCGTCGACGTGAATCTCACAGAAGGAACAGCTTGGGTTGACACCGGCGTTACACTCGGAGAGCTTTATTATAAAATCGCTGAGAAAAGCAATGTTCTTGGATTCCCGGCGGGTTTGTGTACTACATTGGGCGTTGGTGGACATATTAGCGGCGGAGGCTATGGAACAATGATGAGAAAATACGGCTTGGCAGTGGATAACGTTGTTGGCTCCAGGATCATTGACTCTAACGGGAACACCTACTTCGATCGAATGTCGATGGGGGAAGAGCTTTTTTGGGCGGTTAGAGGAGGTGGAGCCGCGAGTTTTGGCATCGTGATGGGATACAAAGTCCGGTTGGTTCCGGTGCCGGAGAAAGTAACGGTTTTTAGCGTCGGAAGAACCGTCGGAGAAGGTGCCGTAGATCTTATAATGAAGTGGCAGAATGTTTCTCATACCACCGATCGGAATATGTTCGTGAGGTTGACTTTGACTTTGGTCAACGGTACCAAGCCAGGTGAGAAGATGGTTTTAGCTACTTTTATTGGGATGCATTTAGGCCCGTCGGATAAGACGTTGAACGTGATGAACCGGGATTTCCCCGAATTAAAGCTGAAGAAAACTGATTGTACCGAGATGAGATGGATTGATTCGGTCTTGTTTTGGGCTGGTTATCCGATCGGTACACCGACTTCCGCATTGCTGAAGACAACGGTCTCGAACAAGACGTTTCATAAACGAAAATCCGACTACGTGAAGCGTACGATCTCGAGAACCGGTCTCGGTTTGATATTCAAGAAATTGGTGGAGGTTGAGAAAGTGAAAATGTTTTTGAACCCGTATGGAGGAAGGATGGGTGAGATCCCGAGTTCGACGACACCGTTCCCACATAGAGGAGGCAATTTGTTCAAGATCGAGTATCTCATAAGCTGGTCCCAAGCCGGAGATGACGTTGAAAAGACCCATTTGGCTAAAGCAAATGAGATGTACAAATTCATGACCCCGTACGTGTCTAGTAATCCGAGGGAGGCCTATTTCAATTACCGTGATCTTGACTTAGGATCAAGTCTTAATTCCACGTACGAGGAAGGTAAAATCTACGGAGCTAAATATTTTAAAGACAATTTCGAAAGGTTAGTGGATATCAAAACCAAGTATGATGAGATAAATTTTTGGAGGAACGAACAAAGTATTCCGGTTCGAAAATAATTTTAAGTGTGCCACGAATGTTGTAACCTTGTGACATGTGTCACAATATTCAGCAAAATAAACAAGGACATACTGTATGTATTAAGCTTTGGTTCAAAGCATTGTTGTCAAATGTATGTTGATCACACATTCGAGGATAAATACAACTTATACAAGTGTTTTCAAGATCACTAATTGGCCGGATTAATGTCCTAATATCAAGTCAAATTTTAGTTAAATCACATAAATTTTATCTTATCAATCACCATTGTCAAAGTTGGAAATAGTTGACCGAATATTCAAAGTCAAAAAATTCATAATTTCTGTATTTATTATCATAATCAGAAAACTCAAAACTGGAACCAAAAATAAATATATTAAAAAAAAGACAAAAAAAAAATGTATCTCATGATCTTCCTTGTCTTGTTTGCTGCATCGTACTCAATACCATCGAATTATGCTGCAGATTCCGTAACCATCTACGATGATTTTGTCCGATGTTTCAAAAACGAGACAACTATCTCCGATGACTCTCTCTCCGACGTCGTTTTATCCCGTACCAGCGTTTCCTTCACCCCTGTTCTACGCGCCTACATCAGAAACGCTCGTTTCAACACCTCCTCAACTCCCAAACCGTCGATCATCATCGTGCCACGTGTCGATTCCCACGTTAAAGCCGCCGTGATCTGCGCCAAAACGCTTAATCTCCAGATGAAGATCCGAAGCGGCGGCCACGATTACGACGGTCTCTCTTACGTCTCCGCCGTGACGTTCATCATCCTCGATCTCTCTTATTACCGGAACATCACCGTCGATGTAACCGACGGTGGAGGAGGATCCGCTTGGGTGCAAACAGGCGCGACGCTCGGCGAGCTTTACTACCGGATTTGGGAGAAGAGCGAGATCCACGCTTTCCCCGCCGGAGTTTGTCCTACCGTCGGCGTCGGAGGACATATCAGCGGCGGCGGATACGGACACATGATTCGAAAGTTCGGACTCACTGTAGATCACGTAATCGACGCCACGATCGTTGACGCTAACGGCCAGATTCACGATCGGAAATCGATGGGAGAGGATCTCTTCTGGGCGATATGCGGCGGTGGCGGTGGAAGCTTCGGCGTCGTTTTGGCTTTCAAAGTGAAACTCGTGACGGTTCCAAAAACCGTAACCGTCTTCAGGATCGATAAATCAACTGACGAAAATGCACTCGACATGGTTCATAAATGGCAATTCGTAGCTCCGAGAACCGACCCGGGTCTATTCATGAGAGTGTTGTTAGCTTCTCCGACGAAGAACAAAACACGTACGGTGAACGCTAAGCTCAGAGCCTTTTATCTTGGAAGAGCTGACGACGTCGTTTCGAAGATGGCCGAGGAGTTCCCGGAGATGGGTTTGAAGAAAGAGGATTGTAAAGAGATGACTTGGATCCAATCGCTCTTGTGGTGGATGAACCATGTAGATGTGGATAAAGTCAAACCGGAGATTTTGCTTGAGAGAGAACCGGATTCGGCTAAATTTCTCAAGAGGAAATCCGATTATGTCGAGAAGGAGATGACAAAACCAGAATTAAACCGGTTGTTTCAGGAATTGGCGACACTAGATAGAACCGGGTTGGTTTTGAACCCGTACGGAGGGAATTTAAACGCGACTGCTGTGAATGAAACGCCATTTCCGCATAGGCACAAACTATACAAGATCCAACATTCTACCACATGGTCCGATGCTGGACCTGAAGCGGAGAGACTCTACATTGGTAACATGAGAACGACTTATAGGATCATGACCCCGTTTGTGTCGAAAAATCCTAGAAGTTCGTATTTTAACTATAGGGATATTGATATCGGGGTTAATGATCACGGGAGGGATAGTTATCGAAAGGGAGAAATCTACGGGAGGAAGTATTTTGGCGAGAATTTTGATCGATTGGTTCGGGTTAAAACAGCTGTTGATCCAGACAATTTCTTTAGAAACGAGCAGAGTATACCTTTACTACCTCATTCTAGAAGGTAGAGAATTTAAGTTGATATGATCTTTGTAACTTTTTTTTTTTAGTATTTCTTGATGGAACTTGGAATAATTTTCTATAGATTTAGCTGCAAGCTATATACTATTGTGTGGCATATATTATATATATATATACCACATGTTTTGAATAATACCATCTCTTCTGATTTACATAATGATCAAAACTTAATCTGAGTCGAAACTGATATTGTATCATATATGTTGGTCTTTAGTTTGTTTCATACACTCCATAACTCCTCATATACCAGATTAGATTGAACCGCAACTGGACATAAAACTAGATCAAACACTCATCCAATAACAAAACGAAGAAAAATAACATATCAGTATACATACACACACTCTTAAAACTACAATCCACGACAGGATAAAGACAAGTTAAATAACAAATATGCTGAGATTATACAGACATGTGTAAGCTCGGTTCAGTTCCTGTCTGTACCGTGCAAAGCAAGGAAAATACTAATCCAGATAAAGACAATCTTTGTGCCGAAGACCTTCAACTTCGAATTTGCATTAGTAAATGGAACGCCGGAGAGATTGTTCTGGTTGAGTCGATTCGTAAAGGGTTGTTGATTTTGAGCAGATGAAGACGACGCTTGGTTGAATCCACTTGATGATTGTTGATTAAACCCGGTTAAAGGTTGGTTTACAGAAGAAGAAGAAGTTGGCTGACCAAGAATTGGTTGGTTTTGTCCAATTGATGCTGGTTGATTAAAACCGGGTAATGGCTGATTTGATCCGGTTAAAGGTTGGTTTAGAGAAGAAGAAGAAGATGATGGCTGACCAAGAATTGGCTGGTTAATTCCAGTTGACTCTGGCTGATTAAATCCGGTTATTGGTTGATTTACCCCGGTTAAAGGCTGGTTTACAGGAGAAGAAGAAGATGGCTGACCAAGAATTGGTTGGTTCTGGTTCCCTTGTAGCTTTGTTGGTGAATTGATGATCCCTCCTGTTGGTTGTAATGGTGTGGTTATTTGGGTTTCTTGTGCAGCCTCTGAAGATGATGAAACCAAAAGGCAGAGAAATATGATGAGCATCCATTTCCCGGTTTTATCGAATTTCATGTCCATATCTTTAGTTTTTCCAGTGCATATTCCGGTTTACTAAACATCAGGTCTTATAGACATACAAATCTGGAGTAGTTAGCTTCTCTAAGGTTGACTGAGGAGTTGATGGAAAGAAAAAAGAAAGCAGTTGACCTGAAACACAATTCCAACTAAACCAACCATATAGTGTCTTTGTTTTGTATATAATCTACTACATCACTGTGTTTATTATATACAAGAATTATAGAACTTATCTATAAATACAGAAGAATGTATCAAAAACCGGTTTTCAAACGGTACTTGCCTATTGGAAAGCGAAATCCAAACCATCAAGGACATCCAAATCAGTAGAAGAGTTCTTATCTGAAAGATCCACTTTTGGAGAGTTTCCTGTACTTCTGCTCAGTGCCCAAATCTTGATTCCTTTCTTGCTCTTTTTCAAGCCGACTAATTCTTGACTCTTACTTAGATTAGGACCAAATCTTATGTTTTGGACTTTGTCTAACAACAACCTGTCTTCTAGAGAGAGTTGGTTTTTATAAGTGAAGTCAGGGGAGAGGGATAGTTGCGTATTGGAGATGGTTAGGTTGTTGGGTGAAGAGACATGGTTGGTTTCTGGAAGCTTAGCGCCGTGAACTCGTTTCTTTGATGACTTCATTAGTCGGTGAAGCCATACAACGAGTTCGAGTACGTATGAATCAACTTTTGGTTTATCAGCGTGATGAAGCGTCTGAAGCCGTGTTGGATTCCCGTTGTTCTCGCTTTTTCCTTTTCCTTTCCCAAACTCTATCCTGTTTTCCACATTCCCATGCGTAGTTTGCCAGATCAGATTCAATATTCAAGATTCAAAATTTCAATAGTTGCTAGAAAGACTTACCTTGAATTTGCCCATTCACCTACCCATCCGAAACCTTGATGTGCTCTGTGAAAATTGAATAAGATGTGACAAAAATGAATAAGGAGGAACATATTGAACAAAAAATGATGGTGAATGATAACTTACTTGGTGGTGTTTGCGGCGAACGGGACAAGCCATTGAAGCGACTTCTCCATTTCAGCTTTGATCTCAGATATTGAAAGCTGCAGAAACACTCAAGTTAGGAAACAAAAACAAGAAACAGAGCCAAACAGTGCCTGAAAACATACTAGAGAAAGAGAGATCTTTTTTGGATAAACCTCTTCCTCAGGATCAAGAGTTTGTAGCCGAGGACGAAGAGCTGTCTTGACGGTAGCAGGTAATGCATTGTACAGCGTGTCCCTTACATTAGAAGGAAGTGACAATGGTCGAGACGCCTAGAAATTTTAATGATCAGTTCCAACCAGAGAATATATATCAGAATAAGACTGGTAAGAATCTGGATACTTACAATATTATCGATTTGTTGGATTAGATTAGCATAGTGTAACGAAAGACCAGCTTCACCTAATCGTATGCTTTCCTGCTTCCTTCCATTGTCTTTTAGACCTATCGTTGGTTAAGAAGACCATGACAAATGAGATTCGATTTTCCAGAAGTAAGATTATAAGAGAACCAGAGGTACAAAGACACAGTACCATTGTTTCCAAAAATTTCCACAATCCTTTGACGTATATAGCTAACTACATCCACAAGCTTCTCAATTATCTGCAACAAAGAAAATATTAGAATAAATGGCATACACTCAGACAAAGCAATTCAAATAATCACTTGCCTCTTCCAGATTCTGGGACCAGAGTGATTTCTTCTGCAAGCTCTTCACGAGTTTCTTCTGTTGTTTTAGTTCATTTTGTAAGATGACGACACTCTCTCCTACATGGAGGAAAAGAAAATGAAAATCGGGAGTCCTTGAAAGAGCTAGGGATGATCAAATAAATAGCAAGACCAACCTTTCCGAGGAAGGTTTAAAGACTCTACTTCTGCAAGCTTTCTTCTGTAATCTTGTTCAAACCTATCCAAAGCTTGCAACTCGTGATATAATTCCTGATAAAGCAAATGCAAGTAAGTTTCAAATCCCCCACAACACAATGACAGTTCATTGCAAGTTCAACATGGAAATAGGTGATGGAAGTGTTTTGAAGTGAAGAGAAACAAAACATACAGAAGTAAATCGAGCAAGAGTGACGAGCTCTTGCATCTTTGCCTCTGCCTCATCTTTGGGCAGTTTATGCTGTGAGTTCTCTGTGTCAAGCCTGAAACGTTATAGACCGGTGTACAATGAAAATCCACTGGCATGCGAGTGACTAAAGTAAAAAAGCATTGGATAAGGACTTTCTCGAAGCAGAACTAAACTTACTTCATAAAATATCGATCTAGATTGTGCCACTGTAAATCTTTGCACATATTGCCAAACCTGATCACCTCTCCAGAGAAAAGATCAAGTTCCTCCCTACAAAAAAAAAAGGAATATGAATCAAGAAAAAAATGAACAAAAGACAACACAAATGGAGATAAATTATAAAACACAAACCTTTTGTCAGAAGCAGCAAGAATTTGCAATTCTGCGGTATCAGTAGAAACCAACTTCTTAAGTCCCTTGGAACGCAACATATCTTTCTTCATGAACTTGAGATCCTCGTCAGACAGAGATTGCAGCAAAGCAGCACCTTTGGCTATCGTGTTGGCTACTTCAAAAGCCAGCATAGTGACTTTGCTACCACGGAACGATGTAACACCAGAGCGCAACCCGTTTCCCGGGTTACGAGACATGCTGCTTCCCAACGTGTCTAGAACTTCAACCGCTTTTTCTAACCCCATAACCCCAGCGCGTCCCATAAACGAGTTCCTCTGCATAAACTGTAGAAAAAAAGAAAATCAAGAACCAAATTCTCATCAATACACATGAAACCTTTCGCAATAGAACAGTAACTCAAAACATGATTCATAAGTGTCCCTAGAGAAATAGCACATCCCAAAAAGAAATTTGAAAAAACAAAAACCTTGGTAGAATCGTTCCTTAATGGAGGCATGGGTCCAAGTTCACCAGAAAAGTTGTAGACAACCTCATCAGGCTTTGAACTTTTCCGCCTCGAGCTTCCATAACTATCTGTATAATAAGAATCAGATGTTCTTCTTCTCCTCATGGACTTAAGTTTCCCAGATAACCCTCTTGACATATCATCATCATCATCCTTTGATCTCAACTTATTCTTATCATCATCAGCTTTGAATACACAAGAACAAACACCTCCCATTTCGTCTTCTCCAATAAAAAAATGATCTCGCAGGTGGTAAAAGCTCAAATCTTTAGAGGAAACAACTGTATTAAAATCAAGAATCAGCAGAAGAGACCAAAAATGAGAATTCAGAACCTGAGAGAAGAAGATCAAGAATTGCAACTACGGTAGGGACAAAAAGGAAGACTTGGTAAATGGGTGAGACAAAGTCAGAAGCTTTTTAATTAAAACACCATTCACAAGCTAAGAGGAAGCCCCGTGGAATCAATGGCTCCATTTGTTTTTGTTTTCTTTGACTTATCATTTTAAACAAAGAGAAGTCAGAGCTACGACTATTCTTACTTCCTTTTTGTCATTTTTATTTAAATTTGTTTGTTTATCGAAAGAGAGAGAGAGAGACGAAGACCATAGTTGAAGAAACCTCGCCGTCCCTTTGAACATTGAAATTTGAAAGTGACGTGCTTAGGTTTAATTTTTCACCAATCATAATATTTTTGTAAACATAGTCAAACCTTCGTTTCAACGATAGTGAAAGTATAATAAGAAGATGAAGAAGAAGAGTAGACATGCTTACTGGCTGAGACGCGGCGGTTGAGGCTGTTTCCGGCGACGGGATTGTTACCCGAGCGGTGATCGGGGGATTCTGGTTTGTTTGTTTTTATATTTGTTGATGTTGATGAATTTGGGTGTACCGTGTCGGTTTAATCCTGAACCCGTAGAAATTACGGTTTAATCTATTGAAAATTGGAGAAATCGACCCGGCGAACGTAGGGTTGGTGGGAAATTTCGGCATCTGATCTATAGTTATCTTTCTGGATTGAAATGTTGGATTCGTGATTGTTTTTTTACTTCTTTGATTGATTTCCTTGAAGAAGAAGATGAAGATGAGCTCCGACCGTCGCAGAACCGTGAAATGTGAGAGGTGGTGACATGTTACGGCCCAAATTTATAAATATTGGGCCGAATTTAGGCCTATCAGAATAAACTTATCAAATATTAGGCGATATAAAATAATTATATAATGTTTTTTCTGTAATTTTTATTTACAAAATCTATTATATATTTATGGGTAATTGAAATATTTAAAATTCGATTGTGTAATATATATCTATACAAAAAATTTGTATAATAATTAAAATTTAATCCGTGAAAGTTATTATAATATCAATCTTATATTATTATATCATATGAACAAAGGGTTTTTAAAATTCATTTTAAAGATTTTCTGAAAATATAATTAAAAGATATAATTAAGTTAGAAAGATAATATAAAAATTTAATTTTAGGTGTTAATTGTATTTTTGGAAAAATACAATGGTAAATAAATGTAAATATTTGTAAAAGCTGATGACAAATAAAGGAAAGAATGTCATGAACTCTATAATGCTAACACCTCAGCTTTTTTGTCAAAATGTTCCTCTATTAATATATAGGGGATGTGTTTTTGTATTCACACTAAAAACAATTTTCTTTTTATGTTTCTTATTAAATTGCGATAAATTGAGATGATATTTAGGGTTATTATTGGATGGAGGTTTTTAATGGATTTGAATTATTAGTGGATTTTAAAGTTCAATGGTTTTCTAATGCATTAGACGAGGATTTGATGTCATTAATAAGTGGATTTGAAAAGCATAACTGATGGATTTGAAAGTCACTACTAGTAGACTTTATTATTTATTTTTTAAGTTAAATAAAAAATAAAATTAGACTAATAAAATAAACTGCCCATAAAACTAATGACATAATTAAATAACTTCAGTTACTATGAAACATGCTGTTTCACGGGACTTAACTCTCGGACCCCAACAACCTGAAACATAACAAAGGCTCCAATCAGAAACTGACCATACAAACAGACTCATAAGTCTGCAATGCATGAATGTAACATCATAACACGGGGATCCGGATCAAATACAATGCAAGAGAAAGGGCAGCTTGATTTGACTGATCCTATTAGTTGCAGACCAAGAACACCGCTACAAAGTTCACAATGAGGTAAAGGAAACACAAGTCAGACACCACATACCTTTTCATTTTCATGAAGTTGGCACAACGGAACAGCGAGGAGTTTGAAGTTTTTTGGGACGACAAACTGCTGATGTACCGGTATTCTAACAAGAAAAAGCTTTGAGCATTCCTGAACAAAAGATGAGGATATAGCAGAGCTTTTAAGCATATATGCACAAATCACTCTCAAACTTTATTAGTACCATGGAACTAAGTAACCTTTGGATGTTTCACATTGGGCGGATACATCAAAGTCTCAAAGTTGGGTCTCCACCACATTCCAATGCATTCTCCTACCTACCAAAAATATTTTACATAATTCCATTGCCTTGAGAAAAACCTGCAACAAACCTACAAAAATATTTTAAGCTCTATGTGTTGATTCTTTCCCATAGAGCTTAACTTGTCCTGTTTCTGCCATTGCCTTGAGAAAAGCCTGCAACAAAAATATAACACAATGTATCAAACATTATGCAAACAGGCACATAGTTAAACACAAAAATCATTGTAAGGACTGACCGTTTTGACATCAGGACGTCTTCTTTGCCATCTAGACCATTGTTCTTTCTCCGGCTTCCTCCAGTTCCACCATGATTCATCGCCAGTGAGTGTCTTTTCATTGTATAAGATGACTTGACGGAGCAAATTCTAGTAGCTGGAGACGAATCTGCTTGTATTTCTTTCATTGATTTTGAAAGAGAAGAGATATGAAATACTTGAGAAGAATGCCGGATTGTGTTTGTTCACTTTTTTTTTTAAAGTACAATGAAATCCAAAATGACACAAAATCAAATCCATATTGAATAACAGTGTTTTAAATGTACTTTAGAATACACAAAACAAATACATAATCCAATAACGGCAGATTTTAATGGATTTTACCAAATACACAATTGAATAACACCAGATTTTAAAATACATCCAAGTCCTTTAAAAATCACAATTCAATAACACCCTCTTAGTGTTGTTTGGTAAAATTTAAATTGGGAATTTTAATTTAAAGATCCCAAATCGCTATTAATTAGGCTATTAGTGAACAATAAAAATCTAGCCATCCCTACTATTAAAAAAAAATCATTTATAAAACTAACTTTAATTTTGTAAAGAATTACAACTGAATGTCATTGGAGTTATGACCAAATTAATCATTTATGAGAGGGATATAATCGTATTTTAGTCTTATCCTAAGCGAATAAACATGCGGATCCTGGGTCGGGTCAGATCTAAATTTTAATTTTTTTACGAGTTTCTCGGTACCAATAAAAGAAATTACTTCCGCCTTATTTTCAAAAGAAAGTCATGGTCAGATAGTTAAATAAGTAGGTAATATGTTATAGAGGTCTCAAGTTTGACAATAGCCCATTACATTACTTATTTTTATTTTCTTTCTCAGTTAATTTTTATTTTATTGTATTTAATAGACAACAATAATTTTCATAACTACTAAGACTACCAAATTTCAAAAATCCAAATCTTCCAGATTCCATAAATCCGACAAATTTCTTAAATAAATTTAATTTTACATGTCATATACATAGAATGGATAATTACTCAATATCTTTGGAAGCTGTTTAAAGTTTGCTTCCATATATGTGAACATATCTGATTTAGTTTTATATTGTGAGATATTTACGGAAACAATAAATCAATTTAATGCAATTAAATAAAAACAAATAATCATTTAGTTTAGATTTTACAATATTTTCTTAACCAAATTAAAATTAATTATGATTAATTTAGTATAAATGAAAAGAATTAAAAATCGAAATTTTATATATGTAAAGAAAATCTAAAAGGGATGCGGATCCTATCAAACCCGATTCGTTTGTGTTTGGGTTATATCGGCGTGACTCATTCATTGAACAAGGAGGAGAACCAGAACCAGATTGATGAAACAAATCAAACAAAATCAAAAGAGATCTAACAGCAAAACAGCAACAAACTAACAAGGAAACAAACAGCAAATAGATTCAGCAAAACAGCAAGATGAAGGAGAAAACGATTCAGCAAAACAGCAAGACGAAGGAGAAAACAAGGAAACAAACACCAAAATCGATTCAGCGAAGAAAACTTACTTGCTTGTTGTTGAATCCATGGATCGAAGAGAAGAGTGAGATCGAGTAGTGAGTAGTGGAAAAAAAATGAGAGAAGTAAGCTGTGTCTATGACCTATTGTGACCTCTACTCTTGATGATTATATACAGTGAAAATACCGTGCGCGCTTGCTATAATACACTACGGTGACTGAGGAGATATGAAACTTTTGTGAAACGTAAAAGTCAAGACTTTAAAATTATTAAAATACGAGTGCTATCTTATTATATAAAGTTTGATGTCAAAATTACTCATTAACAAGGTCGTGACATTTGTTAATTGTATCATTCAGATGTTGACACATGTTAATTCTAAATTTATTAAATTTTTAAAAAATAATAATGTAAAAATTCAAAACCTACCATAAAAATTAATTACTGTTTCTTAAAAATGTAAATACTCACCTTTACATAAATTGTTGAAGTAAAAAAAATAAAAATAAAATAGATCGTCTCATATTTTTTATCAATTAAATAATTTATTCAAAAAAAACTGCTATTGTAATATATAAGATAAGAGTATGTAAGATTAACGTATGCGTTTTTGTAACTATAAAAATTTTAAAGTGAAGAGACATATAATAAGTTATTTAGTATGTTCATAAAGACAATTTATTTGTAGTAGTAAAGACTAAAGAGTATATTTTAATAGTAAAATATTTTTGTGTTTACAAATACACTTTTAGTGGTAATTTAGATAGTAGATTTGTGAAAGGATATACATTGGTGTATTATAGCAAAAAAAAAACAACAACAACTATTTTCTATAACTAAAAGTTTATTTCTTTACTTTTATACATTGTTTTAACTTACAAAAAGAATTAAATATATATTATTTGTTAAATCTAATTTAATTTTAATAACTTTGAACTCATCTACAACTAATTTTTTTAATTAAAAGTGTATCTATTTATTTATTTTTTTCAACCCAACAATAAATTAAAAGGAAATTTCTCGGTTAGTTGCACNGAAAGAGTTTACAAAAAAAACCTCAGAGATCAGAACGCGAAGCACGTGCAAGACAATCTGCCTTCATATTTGACGCACACAAGATCCAAGAGATGGAGAATAGTGGGAAGTACTCCAGCGAGTTAAACTCATCAAGCAGGTTGGAGAAGGACGAATAATATTCAGGGGACTGCACCATAGTGAGTAACTTAGCACAATCAGTCTTGAAACGTTGACAAGCGATCCCTGTCGCACATATTCGTTCCATGGCCCACAACAACGCTTCTAACTCCAAATGCAGAGGGGCTTCGTCTTAGACACTTGGCCCCCCAACAACAAGGTTTGGTCCTCACCAAAGCAACACAAGCAGCCCAATCCTGAATGCACATTGGTTGCTTTCCAAGAACAATCAATCTGACAACAAGGTGAAGAAACCGGGATATCTGAAGATGGAAATAGAGCTGACATGACCGCCATAAAAGAGAGCGCTTCTTCCCAGGCTAAATTATCTCCCAAAGCCTGAGCAATTATATCATTCGTCTCGATCTCTAAACCTTGAAATTTTTTTTATTTATGATCTTCCAAATTGCCTATAAAATTCATGATAATTGAAAAAGTTGATCAAGATCACCCTATTGAGAAACATCCCTCCAGAAAACAAAAAGCAAATTTGAGTACACCGACTGTAACGCCCCCAAACCGCGTCCGTCACTCGGCCAGACAAACCGCGGACTGGCCCGGAAGGACGTCACGAAGAGGTTGACAGCCCGCAGTCCAGTCAAGGTTCCACCAACGAATTAGGTTCCCCGACCAGTCCGCTAGCCGCCACCTACTCACTACACATACACCTCCGGCTTTGCAACCTTTGGCGCATGCGCGGCATTGTGCTGGCCCGGACTAGAGCATGTATTTTTCCACTTGTCCGATTATATAGAAAATATCACGATTTACTTATGTATAATGTTTGCGTTCAAAAACGAGTATACAAAGTAAAAAACAGTTGGATCCATTTTGAAGAAATGCATGTCAAAGAAAACAAGAAGATTCATTCAAGCAATCACACAACACAAAAACATCCTATCCGGTTTTCCTAGTTCCCCAACTCTACTCAATTACTTTCCCTGCAAGAAAACAGTCAAAGAGAGGAGTGAGTAATCCACGATTACTCAGTGAGTTGGGTGACTCTCTAACATACAATCCTATTAATCCAACTACCCCCAAACACCTACCCACAAACACAATCAGAATCGCACTAAGCGGAAGCGATTAACAAGCAAGTAAGCAAACAAGCAAACAAGCAAACAAGCAAACAAGCAATCAAGCAATCAAGCAACAACATGCAAGAACTAGAAATGATCCAACATGACACTTCTAGACTCATAGCCACCATAGGCTATCTCAACACAACTCCCAAAACTCATGAGAATGAAAGTACTAGTGATGCTACCACCCTTGGTACACACTAAACTTCATCTCACACGCGCAACTTAGGGCCCCAGTGACTTTCTGTCCCATCTCCCCAACCACACCGCGTTGAAACCACAAAGGCTACCAACCGGATCATCACACACTTGCATCGTCATGCAAAAGATCGGTCTCGTCTCTCACTAGACGCCGATTTGTCCAGCCGCGAGACCTCCAAGGTTAACTCGCCGGAACTCCACATTCACTTGGGGACAGAAGTCGATTGCTAGTCCAACATGACACATGAGAACTAGCTAGGCAAGTACTTATTCTAAGTCTACCGACACAAAGAATCAAGTACTTAAATAACAAACAATTTCCAAGCAAGAAATCAAGCAACATATGCAAGAGAACAAGCAAGGAAAAATCACCCAAAAAAATCTTAACATGCAAGAAATAAAATTCAAGCATTTAAGACCACATCCACATGCATGCAACCCAATCAAATCACAAGAAAAATTAAGAACAAAATCTTAAATAATTTTTCCTTGACATGCAAGTGATGCTAACCCAATTTTTCACCCACTCAAACTATTTTCTAAAATTATGTAAATAAATATTGCAAATTTCCACCAATCTCACCACTTCACTTCTCTTCCCTAACCGGTTGAGAAAAATCACAAAGGATGCATGCATGATCATCCATTTCAGATCTGATCTTGCATGCAACCAACTCATTTAAATCTTTATGCATGCATGATCCTTTAACCCCAAACAAGACTATATGCAACACTAATGTATGCATGTTAGTCTCCTCCCCAGATCTTACATTGTCGCCATGTAGATCTAAAAGATAAACATGCAACACTCAAGAAAAACAAGAAGTCACATGTGCCTCCAAGCTCATGTACTCTCTAGACTCACACCAAGAGTAAATATCAACAAATCTAGGGTCATATCCTCAACTTACAGTGATTTAGGCCGAAGATTGACTGAGTCGAGCTCCACCTCCACACCGCAAATCCAACGGTGATTTGGCTCTTCTTCCTTCTCTAGCTCCGCCGTGTTCTTCCTCTTCCTCCCTTGGAAGTCTCTTGATTTTCTTCAAGAAATTTGTTGAGAGAAAATTTTGCAAGAGTTTTTTGTTTGAGAGAGGCTTTGACGAAAATGAGAGACCAAAGAGGCTATTTATAAACCCTTGGTCGAGTTCTCTGTCTAGGCAAGTGGCAACTTGTGTTTGACAAGTGGCAGAAATTCTGCATGCAAAACGCTTCCAGTCTCACTCACTCACGCGTGCATCTCACTCTCTGGCGAGAGAGCATGCGATGGCGACACGTGGCGTTTCTCAGCCCTTGAGAGACCTTTCCACTTCCTCCTTCCTTCTTGCGCCTCTCTTGCGTCCCAAGCTCCCGCGCTTGTCCGCAAATTTCAGATTTTTACGTCCGAGGTTATTTCTCTTCGTCAGTCTTCCATTTTCTTGTCAAACTACAACTTTTCCTCGTCAGTTCTCAGTCCTTCCGTCCGATACTTAACTCCTCTTGTCCGTCTCCGGACTCTTTTCCGTGACGCCCACTTCTCTCGTCTGTCCCTGGACCTCTCGTCCGTGACGTCCACTTCTCTACCATTTTTCCACGGCCACTTTTTCTTCCTTTGGTCTTTTGCATCAACCTCGACTATCTCTTGTCCAATTTTATTGGATAGTCTTAACAATTCCCGTCCCTTTCCTAGTCTTGGGTCATCTATCGACTTGGTAACTTCTCCGCAAGTCTTTACTCCTTCCTCGAGATTTGCTTGACTCCCGTTTCTCGAGGTTCTTTCTCGTCTTTTGGACACGTTTCTCCGTCTGGTCCACAATTCTGGTTACGGGTCATTATACCGACTCATATGGAAAATCCTCTGATAAGACTGGAGTCGGAGATAAATCTCAAACTTCACATGAATAGTCTCAACTGCAAAGTCGCATCTTATACACCAAATATCACATTGGATACCTCGGTGTATCTATTTACTTTTATAGATAATTTTTACTTACTAAAAATATTTACTTTATATTTTTTGTTAAATATAATTTTATTTTAAAAAATTCTAAACCTGCACATCATACGGATCCTAATCTAGTGAAACAATAAAGTTGATGTAATTGATTTTATCTTACGATTATTATTGGATAATTTGTTAGTTTTTTTTTATGTTAGTACATATGGAAATAGTTTTTTTATAATAATTAATTTATCAAAGTGTATTTACTGTTTCGTTCTCTCTTCTTAATTGATTATGATTGCAGCAAAATTTTCAATGGGTCTGGGAGGATGGTGGGAATAAATCTGTGACGGTGTAAAAGAATCACCTTGGATTTGCATGTCTCGATGTTGAATATGACTTCTCTCTTCCCCCATCAAGTTTTCTTCTTGTATCTAAAGGCAAACTGGGCAATGAGCATCTTTGATAGGCTGCGATCTGAATATGGTTTTTCTGTAATATTTTCTTTCTCCAGCAATTCAAAACCATGCAAGTCATATGGAGTATTCATATATCAATTAGGAGTATTTGTAATTTTGTATACTAACTTTTATATCTGTAATATGTTATAAATCCAATAGCAAAGTAAGTTTTTAAAGAGACTACTTATTTACAAGATTATCTCTAGAATCCTGGCAAAGAGACTCAAACTTTTCACGGACCTAGCGGTGCAGAGGAATCAGGTTGCTTTTATTAAGGGCAGATTGTTATGCGAGAATGTTTTGCTAGCATCGGAACTAGTCACTGACTTCAATAAGGAAAGGCCGGTAACCAGGGGCTGCCTTCAGATAGATATATCTAAGGCGTTTGATAACATTGACTGGGATCTTCTCACCAACATTCTTTATGCTTATGAGCTTCCTCCAGTATTTATAAATTGGATTATCACCTGTTTTTCCACCCCTTCTTTCTCAGTGGCCATGAATGGAGAGCTCATGGGTTACTTTCCAGGGAAAAAAGGGTTGCGTCAAGGTGATTCAATCTCTGCTCCACTATTCATGCTGGTAATGGACATACTATCGAAGGAGTTAGACAAGGGAGTCAATGAAGGTGATATTGTTCCTCATCCTCAGTGCTCTGACCCTCTGATTACTCATCTCAGTTTTGCGGATGATCTGCTCGTTTTCTTTGATGGTTCAGAATCTTCTCTTGTTGCAATTCTGGATGTTCTGCAAAGATTCAAGGAGGCTTCAGGGTTAGGAGTCAACCTCTCCAAATATTGCCTTTTCCTGGATGGGAACAACATGACACTGATCCGAGAGTTAGCCACTCGACTTAATCTCACTCATGGATCCTTACCGGTCAGGTATCTAGGAGTGCTGCTCATTACTCACAAACTCTTGCCAACAGACTATCAGCCACTTATTGACAGAGTGAAAGGGAGGATACAAGGATGGACTCATAGGCACTTATCCTTCGCAGGAAGGTTGCAGCTCCTCCAGTCAGTAATAAACAGCACCATTAACTTCTGGACTTCAATTTTTCTGCTTCCCAATGCTTGCCTTGAGAAACTGGAGAAGATTTGCAGTGCTTTTTTGTGGAAGGGAGTGGCAGACACAGCAAGGGGAGCCAAGGTCGCATGGGATATTGTATGCACACCAAAATCTGTTGGAGGACTGGGGCTCAAGAGATTAGCTGATTGGAATCAAATATTCGGACTCAAGTTGATTTGGTTACTATACTCACAGGCTGGATCACTTTGGGTATCTTGGGTGAAGAAATATCTTATGAGGGGAAGGAGCTTCTGGACTGCTGATTTCAGAACGTCAGGAAGCTGGATTTGGAGGAGGTTGGTTAAACTGAGAGATATAGCAAGACCGTTTATCCATTGTGAAATAGCCGTTGGGAGAGACACTTTTTTCTGGCATGACAATTGGACAGTTTTAGGTCCTTTGTTAGACCTAACTGGTGAGTCTGGACCCAGAGTTTCTGGAATTGGGTTGCAGGCAAAGGTCTCAGAGGCGGTTGTGAATAGGAACTGGGCTCTACCAAGAGGAAGGAACCCTATTGTTCAGCTGATCCGCTCCTGTCTTCAGTCACAAGCTCCACCAATGTCTGAGGATGGTGATGACTGTTTTAAATGGCAGTTAACCCCTGATCAAGCGCAAGGAAGCTTCAACTCCTCAAAAGTTTGGAGACACTTGCATCCTGCTGGTCCGTCGGTTACCTGGCATAATCAAATTTGGTTCAAAGAAAGAATCCCTAAGCTCGCTTTCATGTCTTGGCTCACAGTGTTGAACAGGCTCACAACAAGGGATCGTCTGCATAGTTGGAATTTGCAGGTGCCATCCTCTTGTCTTCTCTGTCGTTCAGGAGAGGAATCAAGGGATCATCTCTTCTTCCAATGTCCATTCTCGAAAGTACTTTGGCTGGATTTTTTTGCTCCCTTACTTCCTCCTCAATCAGCAGGCTTCATGGATCTTCTGGCTTGGATTAAATCTCCTACCACAAATAGGAGGATTAATGTCATCTGCAAGTTGATTTTCCAAGCTCTCCTCTACTACATATGGCAGGAACGGAACACAAGGCTACACTCCACCTCTTTCTGCTCCACGGGCAAAATAAAGAAGGACATTCAGCTCCTCCTTAGAAGGCGACTCATAGGATTGGACAATGCTGTCTCTACAACTACATCAACCTCCCTTCAAGATACTTATATCTACTATTGGTTTGACATCTTCCAATCTTCTTAAAAGGAATCCAAATTTTTTTTTTTTACTTATTACCTCTTTCTAAATATTCCTTTTTTTTTATGTTTCCACGAACTATATGGGGCTGTTGTAATTTTTCTTTACTAAATGGTATCGATTTGAAAAAAAAAAAAAAAGAAGTAAGTTTTTAAAATCAACTATCCGCACGTACGTACGTGTCCCAATCTATTATTTCCATTTTGTTTTGGATAACTTTATTTATTAACCAAAGATCCAAAAAACACTACTCCCTCTGTTTCAACTAATTGTTACTACAATATTCTTTATGTTTGTATACTGAGAAAATCGACACTGTGAAAAAAAAAAGTCCATCCACATTCATTTGAAGTTTTTTTTTTTAAGGGAAGCAGAAAAATAAGTAGTTGGGATGATTGGCAAGACGGTGGTTTACAAAAATGGTAACTAAGCTATATGGCCTATGCAATTAAGCTCATGTCTCCCCTTTTCATTATTTCAAGTTAAGGCTTTACTATGCTATATATAGTTAGGATAAATTCTTATCCGTATAACTCAGTATCATGTATTTTTCATATCAGTATTAACTGGTTATTATAAAACACAACTCTGGTTGAAAAAGAAAAAGAAAAAAACACAAATTACAAATCCAATTACAATATAATATCTTTAAACTTCTTAAATAAAAGCAGATGGAAGTAATATTTCAGTTCTTTTTTCAAAGAATAATATTATGAATTACTGAAATATATAATTTATTAATATTTTCGTTTTACTGCCTCATGTTGTCTTCATAATGTTCATATACTATATCGTTATTATTCGCTGCCGCATTTATGACCAAAGTATATTGTTTGCTCGAGAGTGTTATTAATTAACCATAGTCTTGCTAAGAGTCAAACTTATTAATCATAGTTTTGGTAAAAAGTTTGACTTATTAGTCCATAAACAAAAGAACTTTGTTATCATTTTTCTAAATTCTTCAGATTAAGAAGGTACATATGACCTGAAATGAATTTCAGAATATCTTTGTTATCATTTTCTTAGAAGATATACTCATGCACAAAAAGGTTTTTTTTTGCTATGTCTCTGTTTCATTAGATAGACTCTGGTAAAGGATAAGGAACATAAAAAGGATTGACAGTACATATATAGCTTTTTTTCAGTTGATCATATGATTATATGATAACAATCATCAATATATTTTATTATTAGTTTTAAAACTTATCAACAAGAGATATTTTAGCACAATGTAATAAAATATAGATATATGTGACTACTTGTGTCATGTGTGGGTGCTTGCTGCTTGGGCGTGCGAGTGTGTAGTCTAGGATTTTGCAGCTTTATGGCTAAACTAAAACTTTTTTATGTTAATTGTTTAATATCTTATTTTATTTCAGTTAAAAACCCATTGGCAAATGTTTGATATCGATATTAACTTGGAGTAAATGACTAGCGTCCAATGATCCAAAATTTATAGAGATCCATGTAAAAATTATTATCAAATCTATTTATAGCTCATGTTTGTTCTATTGGTCGACATCGAATATTTTCCTTAGTTGGGACATAATTCAGTTCAGTGTTATTCACCTGGCACTTACATCGACAGATTAAATCGGAGTTGACCCGATCCAACAACCAATTACCAAAGAAGTGCTAACGCATCTATCTTGTGGCAAGCATTATCTACGAGAATGTGAGTAATAGTGGATCATGACATGTTTAGTATGTCTCGACTCTTGTAAATAATATTTAATACGGGCACACATTAAAAAACATAGAATTTTGTAAGAGTTTATTGCGTTATCAAAGCAGATTTCAAGATTTGCATGCGGATCATGTGCCGGTTGGTGGAATTAGGAGACTATATAAAATAATAGCCTTTTGAGTTTTACGGATGGTTGTTCGGTGTCTGATTTACTGATTGTATCATCAATTGCATTGATAATATAGTTAATAATTCAATACTTACAAAACTAGTAACTACTTTTTATAACATACAAAAAGTGTAATCTAGAACGAAATGTTTTGAAGGTATCTATCTCTACGAAAAAAGATAACTGTATAGTGTAGATGGACAATGTACGCTTTTCAGTGTTTTCTTTTAGGCAACTTCGTACAAACAAAAAAGTTCCATATAAAGTTATTGCACCGGATAACAAAAGTTGGGAGATGAATTTTGAGCAAACAAAAATATGACCAAACCAGAGATAAGTCCAATAGACCATGAAATGTCTATCTCTCTCTATATATACATTTATAAATATATACATCAACACATAATGACCACCCACTATAAGTTGGAAGTGTATCAGTTGGATGGTATAAAACGGACGTCGCTTATTTGTTTTTGAGCTTTTGAATGCTTTCTCCATTTGCGCATTAACCGGCGCAATTTCTCAATGCCAATTACACTTCTCGTTGAACAACAAATAAAATTAATTTTCACTGCTTAAAATTATATAATACACACCCAAAACAAGACAAACATCTACTTACGCGGGTCGATTACGTAAGCAGTGTGGGATTATACGTTCTTGACACCAAACCATCAATCCTAAATTTGTGTTGTTATAAGGATGAAACGCTTTGTGGATCTAAAGCAAGAAGTGGTAGGTTTCAATCCTAAACAAGTGGTGAAGATTATTTTATAAGACTCAAGAGTCGAGTGAGCAAATTTCTCATATAAGGAGGCTTTTTTTGTGTGTGGCAGATGTGTAAAAATTAATATTATATATATATATATATATTATACAGTATAATATATATGCACCGGTCAAGAAAAACTG
This sequence comes from Camelina sativa, assembly GCF_000633955.1. Classification (NCBI taxonomy): domain Eukaryota; kingdom Viridiplantae; phylum Streptophyta; class Magnoliopsida; order Brassicales; family Brassicaceae; genus Camelina; species Camelina sativa. Next base: position 17,044,709 of record NC_025701.1, read on the forward strand.
TCAGCATATCATTTGAGATCAATTTCAATTAAACTAGTTTGACCATTTCTTTTTGGACAAACAAACTAGTTTGACTTATTTTGTACTTTTATCTTTGAAACCATTTTACTCCATTTTTTCCAATCGAGAAGAAGAATTGTCGGTAGATTTTTTCATTCTTTTCGTAAACCATTTTAATAACATGCATTCTATCGAAAGAAAATAAAGCAAAAAATTCACAAAAGAATGAAATTAGAACGTAATACGATATATCTATCTACGTACGTTTTTTTCATTGTTGATTTTTGGAGGTAAAATGAATTTACTATTTGGGTAAGTGTGATTATGTCAAAAGATACAAGTGTGATGATTTATATACATAAGAATGATTGAAATAAGTATGGTCCACATATGTCATTGCATAATTAATCTTTAGACAATGTCGTTGATGTCACTTTGTTGCTTTTAATTAAGCTAAATTGGCCACAAATATTATTAATCACTACTTATCTAATTACTATTTGTTTAAGTGATCCTTACATCAAAAATAATGCAATTCCCAAATGTGTACAATTTATAGTGTTTATAAATTCGTCTAATGCATATCATGAATTAAAAAATTTACTAGTAATCATGAAACAATATAATAATATTTGTTAATAGATACACTAACACTATATATTGGCACAAGTGTATCTGGCCAAACTACCTCATACCACCAAATTAGATGAATTCCAGCTAAACTAAAACGTTTTGATTAGATATAGACATTTCATCGTTGATAATTCATAGAACTTGTCGACTTAAAAAATCGATTATTTTTGCTGATCATTAGAAATCAGAATGAAAAAAGTAAATTTAATAGAAACAAATAATAAAAAATCAGACACATATATCATTATTGAAAATATATAAGTTATATATCATTATTGCTATTAAAAGTGCATTACAAAAAGTGATTGAAAATATATAAGTTATATGAAATATTTTGATTCATAGTTTTGTAAAAATGTCAATGTACAAGAGTTGCTCATACATAATTGTGTGATGGTGAGATAATTCAAGGTTACACTTGTATAGATAATTCAAGGTTCCTATTTCTCACATGAAATTTGGAAAACATCATACAATGAGATTAAATTTTGAAAATTACCAATTATTATTTTTTGTCTACTATATGTTTGTAGTTATCTGTGAGGCTTAGTTTTTGATTGTCTAAATAATAAATTAATATATCAGACCACTAATATTAATTACACTAATTTGTATACATCTTTTAATTATTAACAATAGACAAAAAAAATACTCAAAGATGATCACATTTGCCTTTCTAGAACTATACAAAATTTTTGGGTTTAGATTTCTAGAAAAAGATGGAAATATATAACTCAGTTTAATGTATGCTAAGATCCATCAATAGTTTTATATTTTACACATGAATTTAATTGAGGTATGAAAAAAACCTAAAACAACTTGTATTGTTTTCGTATGTTATTTTAATCTCTAAGTGTCAGTTATATATACTAAACATTCAAATGCAACATATTAATTTGTATTAGGTTTAGGTGAAAGTTGTACCTTTCCATTTACAGATCTTCTATATATATATATATTAGTTATATTTGGATAATCGAATTAATATATATTTGTATATTTTTTACAGTTTCCAATAATTTATTCAGATTTTATCTTGAGACTATGCTAGATTTAAAAATAAAATTTTACTTAATTTCAAAAATGTATATTAAACTTGACAAGAAGGAGCTTCAGATTTTATCTTGAGACTATGCTAGATTTAAAAACAAATATTACTTAATTTTAAAAATGTATATTAAGCTTGACAAAAAAGTGTTTAGTTGACAAGTAAAGAAGGTTTTTTTTTTTTTTGGTTGTTGTGCACCGACAAATAAAGAAGTTATAAATGAAAATCCCAGTTGATGAAAAAAGTAAAGATGGTATAAATTGCTCAATGTAATATCATTTTACATCCGCATGTACGAGCGCACGGATGACAATTTGACATGATATTGGATCATGAAACTAAAGACAACTACTCTCTCTCAGATGTATGAACCATTTTATAAAAATAAAAATGAAGAAAAAATAAAGATGTATGAACTAAATCTGTGAGAAAAGTAAATATCTAATTTGAAGGTCAAATGTGGAGAATGCGATATATTATAATATTTAGGTACAAGAATAAATTGTTGAAAAATATATTTGACCTTTGAGCCACAACTACTGGAGATGGTGGTGTCAGTATCTTTGAAATTATGAAGAAATTTGTCCCTATAAAGTTAAACCCACAAATTATGACCTACTTTTAATTACATACATTTCTCCATAAACTTGGGGTCATAATCAACTAATAATGGAAACATGATTTTACATTATCAGATTTCATCTGATTTTTCTTTTAAATTCTGTAAATCACAAATGAATTTTTGGTTAGACGATGCCTAAATATGATCACGCACGGTATAGGAATGACGAATGCTAATATAACTACTACCATGTGTTTCAAGCTTTCAGCATAAACGATAAGACATGAAAAAAAAGGAAAAAAAAATGATGGAATGATTTGTTACAGTCTTACAGAATACATTCCAATTCCGAAAAGGTTATAAAGTAAAAATTAAACAATCAAATAATAGCTAGCCATAGTGATTCCAAAATGGCAAAGAAATAATTAACAACACTAAACAAATTTTAAAGAGTCAAAAGTGCATGACGTAAATGTTACATCAACTTTACGTATAAACCCATTCCCTCTCCCTTATTTAAACCCCAAACACATACATATGAAACTACTCAACAAACTTCAAAACCTCATAACCACTAAAACACACACACCAAAATGGCGTTTGCGTTTCTCGTAACGCTACTACTACTATCACTTTCTTACGTTCCATTTTCTTCCTCCACGATCCAACAAGACTTCGTGATGTGTCTCGTCGACAACTCCGACGCTTCGTTCCCAATGGACTCGTCGTTCTTCACCCACGAACTAAACGCCTCTTCCTTTAAAGACGCGTTAGAGACTTCTGCTCAGAACCTCCGTTACTTGATGCCTTCGAACCCGAAGCCCGAGTTCATCTTCGAGCCGCTTTACGAAACGCACGTTCAAGCCGCCGTTGTTTGCGCCAAGAAGTTGAAGCTTCACTTGCGGCTAAGAAGCGGTGGTCATGACTACGAAGGCCTCTCTTACGTCTCGGAGATGGAAACGGCGTTTGTGATCGTTGATTTGTCGAAGCTTAGACAGATCAGTGTTGATTTGGAAAGTAACAGCGCGTGGGTTCACGCTGGTGCTTCTATTGGAGAGGTTTATTACAGGTAAGTTAAATTAATTAATCATACGCTAATTAAGAATCATACTATGTTTTAATCTTTTCTTTTAATAAAGGTATCATTGTTTTATTTATTTAATTAAAGGTTTGGAGAAACAAACCTCGTAAGTTTTCCGACAAAAAGTTTAAGCTTCAAAACAAAAAAAATTGTTTAAAATTGTGAACCCACTGAAAAATATTCTGGTTTTGGTTCAACCGGTTGGTTTATTCTGTTTTGGTTCTTTTTGTTAATTTGGGTTTTTAATAACAACATTTTTAGTCTTTGGGGGTTTCGAGTCTTTTTGACTATATGATTAGAGGTGAAGTAAACTTAAAAACCGAACCAATTTACTATTAAATACCGAATATGATGGTTAAGCTGTGGTTATAACCCGGTTATTTATTGGTTTATTTTTCATGGTTTTAAAAGGATTCAAGAGAAGAGCAAAATCCATGGTTTTCCGGCGGGTTTATGCACAAGCCTAGGCATCGGCGGCCACATAATCGGCGGAGCCTACGGTTCAATGATGCGTAAGTTTGGACTTGGAGCTGATAACGTTCTTGACGCTAGGATCGTTGACGCCGACGGCAAAATCTTGAACCGCGCGGCGATGGGAGAGGACGTTTTTTGGGCGATTCGAGGTGGTGGCGGAGGAAGCTTCGGCGTTATTCTTGCATGGAAAATAAAACTTGTTCCTGTGCCGGAGACCGTTACGGTGTTCACTGTCACGAGGACGCTTGAGCAAGACGGAACTAAGCTTTTGTACAAGTGGCAACAAGTAGCTGATAAGCTAGACGAAGATCTCTTTATCCGTGTGATTATTCAGCCGGCGAGCAAAACTCCGAAGAGCAAAGAGAGAACTATCGCAACTTCGTACCAAGGCCAGTTTCTCGGAGACGCTAATCGGTTATTGCAGGTAAAATTAATGGGGTCAAAATTTAAATTTTGTAAACATTACGGGTCTATATTGTAATTTATGAAAATTTGGTTATGTAGGTGATGCAGAGGAGTTTCCCACAGCTTGGACTAACGAAGAAAGATTGTTTAGAGACAAGCTGGATCAAATCAGTAATGTACATTGCGGGTTTCCCAAGCACTGCACCATCGGAAGCTCTACTAGATGGGAAGTCCTTGTTCAAGAATTACTTCAAAGCCAAGTCAGACTATGTAGAAGAGCCAATTCCAGTAGAAGGATTAGAAGGTTTATGGGAAAAGATTCTAGAAGAGGACTCACCGTTGACTATATGGAACCCTTATGGAGGAATGATGGCGAAAATACCCGAGAACGAGACACCTTTCCCACATAGGAGTGGGACATTGTTCAAGATCCAATGGCTTACTTTGTGGCAAGATGGGAAAGCGAGCGAGGCGAAGCATATGGGGTGGATGAGGGAAATGTATAGCTACATGGAGCAGTATGTATCGAAAAGTCCGAGATCTGCGTATGTGAACTATAGAGATCTTGATTTGGGGATGAATGGTAAAGGCGGTGATGCAAGAGAATGGGGGAGTAAGTACTTTAAAGGTAATTTTGAGAGGTTGGTCAATATTAAAGCTAAGTTTGATCCAGAGAATTTCTTCAGACATGAACAAAGTATTCCTACGGAACTTGAGTGAATTTTGAGTTAGACAATAATAAGAGTGTGTGGTATGAGATTTGTATTATAGGAAAGACATATTACTTGTTTTTGTGTCTTTTTGTTTTTTGTTTTCAAACATGGTCAACAAACTTGTAATTCAAAACCGTTATCCAATCTAATTCCTCTGAGTTCTTCATCCTGCTTAGAAATATAAGTAATGGAAATTTTGGCTAATAAATCCAAACCGAACACTGCCTATACTGATGAGAGTTAGGTAATGACAAACCAAAGAGTTTTCCATGCTCTCTTACATTAGAATCCTTGGATTGAAGTTAAACTATAGGAGGATCCTTGAAAAATGCAATACTCTCAATAAGCCATTGTTTGGTTTGGAGCAGTCACCATCGAAACCAAAATGCCATGTCCTCACAATATATTCATATAATTACAGTTATATATTAATCCTAAAATCGGTATTGTTCTACCATAATATCGACAGTTTTATATTACTTTTCGTGTGATAAATTTGTTTCTTTTGGCCTATGGGTATTACAAGATGCCAATGAACATCAATGGCTGATGAAGACATGTAGGTTGCTGAGAGTTGGGTTGGATTCTTTAAGAAGCGTTCCAATATCTTTTCATGGCACCAACAAGATGGGCGAAACTAGTATTTCTCCAAAACTTTTGGCACGTGGCGTTGGACCTTTTTACATTCTCTATTACGATGTAGAAAAAGAGAAAACTAGAAAGGTTCAGCTTAAAGGAGTTGGGGATGATGAAAATTTTAGGAGTCGTTATAGAATTGGGAACAATGGTAATTGCCTTATCCATATCTCACCAGAACAAGGTCGAAACTATAGCTTTTTATAACGTGTTTTTTTTTCGTTTTTTTTTGTTTGTTTTTGTTTTTCTGGTTGATCTTAATTGGTATAAGAGCATGATGATAAACTTTTTGATTTTTCTTCTTTCTCCATATATAACTTTTAAGTACTACTTCTTAAATTTCCGCAATGTGGCTATAACTCATTTTTTGTTTCCTTCTTTTCCCAAAGTAGTTTGGTATAGAGCTAGTTTGGTACTTAATGATATCTGATATTATTGTTCGAGCCAACGTCAAATAATTAGATATAAGGTCAAATATTTCCCAACATCGATTTTGTAATTTATTAATTGCTTCAAACATACGAAAGTTTCCAAATTATTAATTGCTACAAAAACTTTGAAGTTCAAATGGTAATGTTTTTTTTAGAAATAAGGCTTCATGAGTGTCATTGGATTACGGAAACACTTGAGGGATACTTGGAGTAGAAGGCATCCAAGTATCTGACTCGTCGAATCTCGGAGTGGAGGGTTCGGAAGGCGCAGCCTGATCTACGAATGGAAAAGGCGGGAAATCGGGGAGTGATGGCCAAACTGGAACCCGAAACTTAGGCTTCTCAGGATAAGGAAATGCTGGCGGCGGAAGGAGAGGCATATCAGGCGGAGGCGGTGGGAGGAGAGGCATATCAGGCAGAGGCGGTGGAAGGAGAGGCATATCAGGCGGTGGAAGGAGAGGCATATCAGGTGGAGGAGGCGGCGGCGCCACTGCTTCTTGGNGCATCCAAGTATCTGACTCGTCGAATCTCGGAGTGGAGGGTTCGGAAGGCGCAGCCTGATCTACGAATGGAAAAGGTGGGAAATCGGGGAGTGATGGCCAAACTGGAACCCGAAACTTAGGCTTCTCAGGATAAGGAAATGCTGGCGGCGGAAGGAGAGGCATATCAGGCGGAGGCGGTGGGAGGAGAGGCATATCAGGCAGAGGCGGTGGAAGGAGAGGCATATCAGGCGGTGGAAGGAGAGGCATATCAGGTGGAGGAGGCGGCGGCGCCACTGCTTCTTGGAAAGACGGGAATTCAGGGAAACCGAGGTCGTGGACTGGTGAATTACGACCCGAAGATGGGTAATCATCGGCTCCAATCTCAGCTACTTTAGATGGGAATCTCACTAGTCGCGAAGATAATGTTTTTTTGGAGTTCAGGAGTGTGAAGAAACTTAGAACGAAGACGTATCTAAGCATAAGTGAAACTAATGCCATTGTGGGTGTTGATGTTTAGTCTTTTGTGTAATTCTATGGTTAGTTACTGAAGATTCAACTTTATATGATTTGTATAATCTTTGCATATTATTTTGCGTTGTGTTCCTACTTATCACCAACGCATATTCTAATAATTTTTATTCAAAGTCAAACGTCATGCCAACAAGAGCCTTTTGACCAATATCAATATTGATCAACCTGAAGGTATTAGGTCAACGGATGAAAAAAATTTTCTATTACGCACTAGCACTACACTAGTATATATGGTTTTGTTTTTAATATTTTAACCAAACCGGACGAGAAAAGAATTACAACTTTAATTTCATTTAAATTTTTTCTTTTCCTTAAAGGTTCTTACTTCTTAGAAACATCATCTGGTTTTCGAAACAAACCCGGTCTAATTCTAAACCAAACCGGTTTAACTCATCCANAGGCATATCAGGCGGAGGCGGTGGGAGGAGAGGCATATCAGGCAGAGGCGGTGGAAGGAGAGGCATATCAGGCGGTGGAAGGAGAGGCATATCAGGTGGAGGAGGCGGCGGCGCCACTGCTTCTTGGAAAGACGGGAATTCAGGGAAACCGAGGTCGTGGACTGGTGAATTACGACCCGAAGATGGGTAATCATCGGCTCCAATCTCAGCTACTTTAGATGGGAATCTCACTAGTCGCGAAGATAATGTTTTTTTGGAGTTCAGGAGTGTGAAGAAACTTAGAACGAAGACGTATCTAAGCATAAGTGAAACTAATGCCATTGTGGGTGTTGATGTTTAGTCTTTTGTGTAATTCTATGGTTAGTTACTGAAGATTCAACTTTATATGATTTGTATAATCTTTGCATATTATTTTGCGTTGTGTTCCTACTTATCACCAACGCATATTCTAATAATTTTTATTCAAAGTCAAACGTCATGCCAACAAGAGCCTTTTGACCAATATCAATATTGATCAACCTGAAGGTATTAGGTCAACGGATGAAAAAAATTTTCTATTACGCACTAGCACTACACTAGTATATATGGTTTTGTTTTTAATATTTTAACCAAACCGGACGAGAAAAGAATTACAACTTTAATTTCATTTAAATTTTTTCTTTTCCTTAAAGGTTCTTACTTCTTAGAAACATCATCTGGTTTTCGAAACAAACCCGGTCTAATTCTAAACCAAACCGGTTTAACTCATCCATTCTGTTACAACTTCGCCCGCCGTTTTAATTCTCCGATGGCCACCTCATGCCAGCCTCATCATCCGCATCACCACCATCTCATTCCTCACCTCCTCCGCGTATCTCACGTCCAAGATCACCAACACGCCGACAGAATCAAACCTCTGTTTCGTTGTTCACTGCACATTACTCATCAACTAGCTTTGTTCTGATTCAACTAACGGCGGGAAAACCGGAAAAGTATATTTCTTTTTGTGTCATTTTCAAGAGTTTATAAACTTAAGTTTTAGTCTTTTCAAGATTTCGTGAAATTCTGACATAATGTAAAGTCTTTTAACATTGAGAAATAGCAAATTTTCTTGGCTTTTAAATAAGATTTTTCTATTATTATTGTATGAGTTTCCGCATTAGCGACAGAATCGAACTTTCTAGTTTACACTTCTAACGGTAAAGGTTATGTTATTTGCTCACGATAAAAAAAAAAGAACAAAAGATTATGAAAAAATTCTCCCAAAAAAAAAAATATATATCTCCCAAAACTAAAAAGTATAATAATGATCAGAAATAAATTTATTCTATCTAAAGATATGTCGTTGTTGTTGCTGTCTTAAAGTTGGCACTGTCTTGTTGGCTGGCTTCTTGAGTTACATCAAATCTACTCCTTTCCTTTGGTTAAACTCACGGAACAGTTTGAATGATATGAAGTGATCTTTTGAGTCTGATGAGACTTTGGTTCTTGTGGTTCCAGTACTCAACAAGTCGATGGTTTGGGTCAAGAACTTCAATGGCCTGTAGGACTGCAAGTTGTGTAAAGAGTAAAGATCGTTAGGATTTGAATGTAGAACAAGGATGTGAACTTTTAGCGTTGCTCATATTTTCTTTTAAGTGTTTATGTTTTCGTCTACTGGAGTACTGAAATAAGAGTAGTCTGGATGGAAGAGGAATTGGTAAAGCTTAGCTCTCATCACGATGTTGATGTCGGTATTTTATAGATTAAATTATATTCTATGTAAATGGCCAAGAACTTGAAAAACTACAAATAGAGTTAGGTGACAAACTATATATCGTTTTAAGCAGATTAAGCAAATTGCACATATATATACATATACCTTTGTTGCATGCATGTTTCGTAGCACATTAGTGAGTAGTGAGTAGTGACAAAGCTTACTGTCATAATGATCTCTTAATATCGCATGTTTTGCTCACGGCATGTGAACTGCTGCTGCTATTACTTACTGCTTCTGCCTCAATCGTCAGTCAATGGTTGGATAAATTGGATATCCTTATTTCCCCCCTTCTTCATTTCATCACTAAGTTTCAAGCTCTTAAAAGGTAGNCTTTTATATATATATATATATATATATATATATATATATATATATATATAATTTGTGGAATAATTTAATATATACTAGATATACACCCGCGGTACACCGCGGGGCTATATTTTTGTTTAGGAATACATAAATTAAATTAATTATTTATTTTTCTATATATATAACTAATTAGTTTTATACTTTTAAAAATTTAAAATTTTTAAAGTCTAATATATTGTATAATTCATATTGTGTGTATCTATTTTTTTACCGCGAGTTAATAATTTAAAATATCATTATTGTACATATAATTATCTTGGATAAACTATTAGTCTATTTTTGTTTCTTTGTATTTGTATTTACAAAAATATTTAAATATATTTTTAATACTATTGTTTTAAATAATTAGATGAGTTTACCATAATTTGATTATCATATTTGTGTGTGGGATTTTTTTTTGTTCATATAAATCTCTGTTAGATTTTGCAATATATGTTGAAATTAAAATTTTTTAATTCAGTAAAGAAGACTATGTTCAAAAATATTAATGGACCACAAAAATTGAATCAAAAATGTTATAGTTGATGGGTTTTATAAATGTCCAGGCCCATTGAGTCCAAATCAAACAAAAATGGTTGTCTCGCTCGAGTCCAAATCGTGGAGCTCAATTATTTTTTTAATAAAGACAGTGGCAGAATTGTAAATAAGTTGGAACTTGAGGAATTATTTCAAAAATGTTTCTGAAAATGTATATATAGATATATATATATTTACATTAATTTGAACCATATACTGTAATCGTTTTATTTTTAAATAAAATCTCAAATAAAATTAAAATATTTTACAAAAATGTACGGAAAGATGCAACATATTCCTATCTATCTATATATACATTTTTGAAGTACATTTTGGGTTCTACCCTTTTATTTGTACTTATTTAAAATCTTATTTACAAAGTTAATCCTTAAAATATTTCCAAAAATAGCATTACTTCAGATTTTGTTTCCTAAATATTTTACATTACATTCCAACTAAAAAAATTACAGCAAAACAAATATGAAAACATAAACTATGATATATTTAATTCAACTACACATTTTATTGTGTTTTGAATCTTTTATAATTTTATATCTTTGAATCATTTGCAAACAAATAAAACAACAATTTGATTTCCATTTTGTTTTCCAATACATGTGAGCTTTGATTTTTAACGTAACAAAAACTTCAATTCACATTTATTTATCTATTATAATTAATGTGTATAAACTTAATATTTAAAATATTACGAATATTTAAAGTTAAAAAAATTTAAAATACTATATAATATGATTATATAGTAGATGAGTTATAAAGAGAACACATTAGAATTATTAAAATATCATTAAATTTGTGTTAACACGGGTTAAATCCTTATTTTATTATTTTCACCACTATTAATATTATAATATTTGACATATAAAATCAAGTTGGTTTAACTAAGATTGTATAAAATAATTAAATCATTAGGAACAATGTAACTTAATCATAGCGTATAAATGACTTATTATGTATTTAGATCCCTTATTTTTTTGTTATAATAATTAAAAATCAAAATAGAATCTTAGACACTAAACAAAACAAACTAAATATAACAAACAAATAGTCATGAAATATATTGCGGGTTAAAAAATTACTATAAACATTTAGCCATATAAACGGTCGGAAAATTAGTTATTTCTCTATTTACAAAACATTCAATATTTAACAAATAAATACAACATAAAATATAAATAATAATAAAAATTATATGCACGCGGTGTACCGCAGGTTAAAATCTAGTTACCATGATAATGAAAGAACGGTCAGGGAAAATAAAAGCAAAACCATAATAGTTTACAGGTCCATGATAATGTTGTATTGGGCTTGGTAGCCCTCGAGAAAGCCCTAATTGTGTATATACATAGAGAGATAAAAACATTTGCGTAACTTTGAAGCTTCCATCTCAGCAGCAGACGAGATGATGGATGATGTAGTAGATCGACCAGCAGACGGAGTTGGTAATTCAAAACGAAGCGGGAGTCCTAAGTATAACGAGTGCATTAAGGTCCCGCGTCCGGCTTTGGTTTTTGATCCAAAAAGCGGATCTCTTCCATTGTTGTTGCTGTCTCTAGAAGAGAGCGGTTGTCGTGTGTACAACCCTGACGAAGACAAGGTTTACGAGACGAAGAGTGACTTTTCAGGGTATCGATTCCTAGCAAACTCGGGTAAGTGGTTCCTGGTGTTAGATGAATCTCGATCGGATCTCTATATCGTAGATGTGTTTAGCGAGGAGAGGATCAATCTTCCGGCTCTAGAGTCAATCAAGGGTGGCCTTTACAAGGTTGAGCGAGTAGGAGATAATGAATTCACCGTTGATTTAATTAAACCTTACATGCGTGGTGCTTCGCGTCCTAACACTACCAAATATCTGAGAGGTCTTTTGTGGGTAGACGACAAGAAGAAGAATGGAGTCGACTATGTTGTTGTGTGGCAATTTCAGGAAGGCCAGTTTTTAGGCTTTTGCAGGAATGGGGATTTCCATTACCGCGATATTCCAATACGGAACAGGGTCCATGTTCCCAGGGAGTTCCGAGGCCTACAAGATGTGGTGCTCAAAGGTCACCGTCTTTACTACCTGTCGCACCGTTGCTACATTCGAGAACTGGATTTGTCTGGACAAGATGGTTTCAAGGATGTGTATTCGCTCCCTAGCTTTGAAATGTGGAAGCCATCTAGGCGGCCTAGTGGTGATTTGGGAATAACGGGAGTAAAAAAGCTTATCTCATCTGGTGATAGCATTGCTGTTACAACATCAGGAGACGTTTTGTTGGTCTATACCAAGGCTTACGAGCCTGTCTGTGAAAGCTCTAGGATCTTCCGCGTCTTCAAGAGTGATCCTAAGGACCGGAACTCCACCCTTGTTGAGGTTGAATCTCTAGGTGATGAGGCCCTGTTTTTCGATTTGGGTATCACCGTGCCTGCTGACCCTACCCTTGGTATTGAGCCAAACTCCATCTATTTCACCCGTAATGACCGTTTCGGTCACCCGCATTGTTATATTCCATGCCTCGACATATGTGTGTACAATATTGCAACAAGGTCCATCAAACGCTTCCTCAGTGGCTCCACCTTAAAACTCAAGGATGCGCAGTGGTTTCTCCCCTCAGCTTGATTTGGTGTTTTCAAGAGTTTCTCTTGCGCGGTCATTTTCCTGTGACCCTCAGACGCCTCTCCATGATTTCTCCCTCAGTCCTTGCTTTGTTTCTTTGTATCCTCTTTTTCTTTTCATGTATAATATTTGACAGTGCTAAGTGTTTAAAATACCTTTTAAGACTAACGTTCCAGATTTCAAACCATCAGTTCAGATCAAATTATCATACACTCGTTGTCGTTGTAAGCATTAGGAAAGAGTTAATTTTGTTAAATGTCCCTGTCAAGGTAAGATAGACTTCCCAGTTTCCAGTCATCCAGCCTGTCAGCAATTTTACTATGCGTCTCACAAAGATAGAGTGTTACACAAGTTATAGAAATATGTAGAAGAAGAGAGCATCGATAGTACCGTCACAACGATCACAAGAGCATATGAAAAATCCAATTTTTGTCCTGGTCATTCTTTTAATTTTTCCAGTTTCTTGATTATGCAGCCTAAATTCCCAAAAAATATTATAAAGCTAAAGAGAAGAAAAAATAAGAGTGTGTAATATGCAAAGTTGAGGATATAATAAGAGAGTGTCTATTAACGGGTACGTAGTTTAGTATATATTGTAATAAATACAGAGAATATAATAGCCAAAAACTTTTCTAGTCATCTGATGAATTCTAGTATTCTAGTAAAAGGGTTGGTATCCAGCCTATTCTACTAAAAGGGTTGGTCATCTGATGAATTTTAGTATTCTACTAAAAGGGTCAGGGTTGTATTCAGGTTTTTCTTTAGGAAGTTGAGGAGGTTTGTTGTCAACGGTGTGTTCAGGAAGATGAGGAAGTTGAGGAGGTTTGTCGTCAACGTTGTGTTCAGGAAGATGAGGGTTGTGAAGAAGCTGAGGAAGTTGAGGAGGTTTGTCCTCAAAGTTGTGATCAGGAAGATGAGGGTCGTCAACGTTGTGTTCAGGAAGATGAAGAAGTTGAGGAGGTTTGTCATCAACGTTGTGTTCAGGAAGATGAGGGTTGTAAAGAAGCTGAGGGTTCAAGAGGGAAGATAGGTTCAAGAAGAGGATAAGGGTCAAGAGGAAGTTGTCTTGAGGAAGCTGAAAGTTGTTGTGTTGTGATACAAGCCTCTGATTCCATCAAGACAAGATTCACCGACTCAAAAGTTCAACACTAGGCGGAAGCGAATTGATGAAGAGTAACTGGTTTGATGCTTGATTCCACATACACCAAGGTAGATATAGAATGAATTATGAATGTTGTATCTTATTATATAAAGTTGGGTTTTAAAAATTAGTCATTAACAGTATTATGACACGTGTTAAGTATACTGATGAGATGTTTGACATGTGTCAAAAAAAATTATTATTTATCAAAACAGGTAATTAAGATAATAACATAAAAATTATTATTTTTCAAAACAGCTAATTAAGATAATAACATTAAATCTACATAAAATTTACATTTTTATATCTAAAAAAATATTTCCTAAATCAAAAAGAAAAATTAACAAAACTAATATATTTTCCATTGTAATATTATATGTGTTTTCTCAATTAGATTTTGACATGTATAAACAAAAAAAATAATTCATTAAGCAAGTATATTATTATTAATCAAGAAATAGTGAATAACAAATCTAAAAAAATAACATAAGTTATGTCAAAAGAATTATTATTTTTCAAACGTAATAGGAACAGCTAATTAAGAAAATAATATTATATCTACAAAACATTTACATGTTTGATTTTTTTTTTCTGGTATTATTTTGCCGATATATTTTGGATCTTTTATTTGTGCGGGTTCTTCAATGGAAATTATCAGATGCAATGAAATGGAATCAAAATATATAAAACCCACTAAATTAATCGAGGATGGAGACACTGATGGAAGTTCCAAAGTAATTATACAGTTAATAGCATTATAAGTTTCGAAGATTAGCCGGTGGTTAATGTATTTAGTCAAAATCTAGAATTTTCTCTTCTGGATAATGTCAATGATTCAGGTATTGAAATAAAAGCTGCTTGACCGAGTAATTGAGAAGGTATTTTGTACTTTGGGAAGTTGAAACGGTAGACCGTTTTAAAATTGGTTTCAAACATGATTTATGTAGTTTTCTATCGGATTTGATTCGTAAACCATTTAAATCCAGGTATTTAGAGAAATATATGAGAAATTTTTATTTGGATAAAAATAAGTTAAGAACTTACGAATAAAAAGAACATATTTTAATGGTAAAACATAGAGTAAAATTGTACATGCTTACTAATTATATGTTGCTTTGATGAACTATTTGCATGTAAAATATTTTGTGAATAAGTTCTGAAATATTTTTAAAATTTGACAATAATAATATTAGTAATGATGAGTATTTGGCAAAAAATTTGGTGGGTTATAATTTAGCTTTAGATTATTGTAATAATTGTTATAATATATTAAAATATATAAATATAAATAAGTGTGTGAAGGTAAATACAAATATGATTTTTTCTCTAACTAAAACTATTTATATATTTAATTCAGGAAATAAAATTCCTTTTAATATTTTTAAAAATTTGTTTAAGATTTAAGATTTATTTTCTTCAACAATTTTTAAACTCGCTCATCGTGCGGGCCACACTACAAGAAAACAGGCGGTTAGCGACTACACTATTAGTCGGTTTGTAGTCGCATAAACTGTGTTTACGACCAAATAGCGACTAACTCAAGCAGTCGGAGATCGATAGTCGCTAATTTATTTAGTCGTATTTATAGTCGCCTTTTAGCGACTACGGTACGACCATATAATGTAGTCGTTATATGGTCATTAAGTAGTCGTAATATAGTTGTTAATATTAATATAATACGACTATATTACGACTATAGTGTGATTAATTAGTAACTGAGTGTTTATAGTCGCTATATAGTCACTTACCGTAGTGACTATTTAGAAACTACATTACGACTATTTGGCCACTGATTTTGATTTCAGAATCTGTATGTTACGACTATTTAGCCACTGCTGTTGATTTCATTATTTGAAAGTTTCATATACTAATTTCCCATTATCCTCTTCTTTTCATTCCCATTATCCTCTTCTTTTCATTCTTGTATACCAATTTTAATTGAGAGATTCGAATTAAGAAAGACATAATATCGAAATATTGAAATACACTACATGTTCAAGTTACAGAAATCAAAAGAGGATGAGATAGAGTTCATACAAAAGTGGCAATGAGTTCATACAAAAGAGCGAGAGATAGAGTTCATCTGAGTAGAGTGAGATAGAGTTCATCCAAAAAGAGTTAAGACATAGAAGAAACCTATGAAGCAGCGGTTGATAGAGTTGGAGTTGGATCATCTTGGAGAAAAGGTTCTGTGGTTGTCTGTTTCCTTGCAACAAAATTCTCAAACCGTGGATCACATTCCCTCAGAAAATCCTCGACGACTGATAAATGGTCAATCTTGTCCTTCTGGGCAGCAATAACTTTGGATTGCTCAGCTTGGGCAGCAATAAGTTTGGATTGCTCAGCTTCACGCACAGCTGTTTCTGCATCATGCCTCCGCAGTTGAGCAGCCTGTTCTTCTATCATGCGTTGAGCTTCCTTCAACTGTTCTTCGAGAGCCACAAAGGTAGAAGAGCCACATGCTTGCTTATGCTTTCCATTGACAAGGCAGTCCTTGAGGCTTCCAACTCCATAAGGTGTTCCTCTTGTATCTTTCTCAGTGGACTTGAAAATAAGAGAAGAGTTAAGATTAGTGGATGACAAATGAAACTACAAGACTATAAATGTGTATTGGTTTTTTAAAAAAGTTACCTCAAGGAAAATTTCTGTATATTCTTCTGTTGTGAGGTCCCGTGGCCGTGATTCTCCATCCGACACAGCAAAAGACTCTGCCTCGAGCTGAGACAACCTCTCTTGAACAGTCTTCTCATAAGTTCCAGCAATCTTCTCTGCCTTCCGATCAACATATGTACCATCAGGCTTTGTATGTGCCTTGATAAAAACCTCACCAAGTCGGACTTCTCTTCCCAATTCCTCAACCTGCAATGTTAGCAAAGAAACAGAGATTAACTAAAAAAAAATAACAGCTATGTAAGAATTGAAAGTGGCAAAAATAACAGCTACTTAACCATTTCGTCTTGAAGCTGTCGATATGACTTTGGCCCTGAGAGGTGTACATGAGGACCTAGGCCGTTACGGTCAGACATACGGGCATCAGAGTAGGTTTTACTCCTTTGTTGTGCTTCTTCAGTGTCCCAGTAATCCTCCATCGTAATCCAGAGAGTGTCGCCAATCCAGTTTGGTTGAACTCGACTAATCCTCACACTGCTAACCATGTCTTTGATCTGGTTTTGACAGATTCCCTCAAAGTAAGCTTGAACAGTTCCGGTTATCAAAGGATCCCAAGTGTGGGTTTTCTAGAAAAAAATGAGCTATTGTGAGTGAAAAGAAGACATGTAAAGCTATCTATGAAAGCTATGTAAAAAGGAGCTATCCTTACCGCGAACTCAAGGAAGTATCTCTCTTGTTTGTCCCGCGGCACACATGTCCAGCTGTAGAAGGGACCTTCGAATTTGTTTTGAAGAATTTTAGTAATCTTCCGAACAAGTTTCGATCCTTTGTCACGAGTAAACCTCCATACACATGAACCAATAAAATAAGTAAGATCAACAGAAATTTTAGTACAATACAAGACAAGACCACAATCATGGCTATTCGCACAAGACAAACCAACAAAAATGAGAACAATACAAGACAAGACCACAGTCACTGCTATTCGCACAAGACAAGACCACAATCATGGCTATTCGCACAAGATAAACCAACAAAAATGAGAACAATACAAGAAAAGACCACAATCATTGTTATTCGCACAAGACAAGACCAACTTAGAAGCTATTCGCACAAGATAAGACCACAAGACCACAATCATTGTTATTCGCACAAGACAAGACCAACTTAGAAGCTATTCGCACAAGACAAACCACAATCATTTATATTCGCACAAGACAAGACCACAATAATTGAAGAAGAAAATCATACCATTGGGTGTTCGGTGCGGGTGTGGGAGAGAGGACAATGGTGAACTAATCCCTGTCTGGAACCACAAGCAATGCATTTAGAGCACGCAACACATCGGACTGTAGTTCGGGCAACACCGGAGAAGATTCTTCTTCAAAGTTGTTCCCTTGAGACGATGGATGCGATGGATGCGACTGACTTCTCGCCTGAGGTTGTGAGGGTCGAACTGGAGAAGGCGGAGAGACTTCCCGACTTCTGGCCTGACTTCTCACCTGACTTCTCGCCTGACTTCTCGCCTGAGTTTGAGAGGGTTGAACTGGAGAAGGCGGAGAGACATCCCGACTTCTCCCCTGAGTCCGTGGATTGAAGTGGACTTCTTCTGAAGGAGTCCGGTGTAGCTCGGGTGGAGGTGGATGTGTAGATGAGTTCTGAAAAAGTTGTTGCGGCGGAGGATAGTTCTGGACCTAGGCTGGAGACTGTCGTTGCAAACCGCCGGCTTGTGCTCCAGGCGTCTGCAGAGGAGGAGGATCTTGTCCCGCCGGCGTGAAGTTGTACCGACTGGGCAGAGTATTAGGCCGTCGATTTGGTGTTGCCCCCGTCGCTCTCTGAGTAACGTTAGGACCAACCTTCCTC
>NC_025701.1:17064035-17079875 GCF_000633955.1 Camelina sativa
ATATATATATATATATATAAATTGTGTTTTTTTTAAGAACTATATATTTTTTTTTTTTGGAGAAAACAAATATTTTTATAAAGCCAAATTTTTTTTTTATCTACATTTTTTTTGGGGAAGGAAAGACAATTGTGTTGGAATGAAGATGACAAATCGGTGAAATTTGTTTTTATAGTCTACATCTATGCCACTAATAGGCGACTACTCAGTATCAGTTGGCCCCCACAGAAAAACACGTTTTTAACTGTCTTTTACGACTATTTGGCGACTAAGGGGTGACTATTTAATGACTCGCCGAATGAGTCGCAGAATAGTCGCTAAATTGACGACTATAGTACGACTATCTACTGTGGTCGGTAAAGTAGTGACTGATTGGCGACTAAATTACTGTAGTCACAGCGTAGTCGCAAAATGGTCACTATATGGTCGTTATTTTTGGCGACTACAAATGTAGTCGCTACTTGTAGTCGCTAATCGACTGTTTTCTTGTAGTGCCATTATCTAGTATTATATCAAAAGATGGTTACCTATTGTGACATACAGAGTAATTAGAGTAAGACAATATTCTACATAATAAATGAGATAGATCAATTAGACTAATCATATTGAGTGATCATAGGGGTTGATATATGTTATTATCTGTTATATTAGAGACATACTGGATTCAAGGGAAACCAAGTGAATTGATTCCACAAAACACTTAAGAACTCACAAAATTAATTGTATTAATTTCAAACTTGAAGTTGAAAGCAAAAACAGACTTTGATTGATTAATAAAATGTGAATACAAAATGATGAATCAAGGAGCTTAAATAGGCTCATAAAAAAAAGACCTCAAACGGTTAGGAACTAAGTTGAAAAGGAAACAATAAAATGAGAGCAAAACACAATCTTCTCCATTGATGTCTTTTGTTAGGCATTAAAGGATGCGCTCCTTTGGCTTGGGGAGCTGGTTTCGTGATCCTTCCAGGGTTTGGTGGATGACATGAATGGCTAGGATCTCTTAGAGTGAATAGACGATCTGGATTGAGTGGTGAAAATGCACCCTTAAGAGAAAAGGCAAAATGTTCTCCAAAAAGGAAAGTTTCTTATTCTTTTGTCTTGGGTGTATGGGAAGAAGTGGTGACGTTTATGAGACTTCTAATTGGCGTGTAGTCTTCATATGAAACAGTTGAAAGTCTTCAAGTTGGTCAGGGGGCTTGTTGGTTTGAAAGTTGACCGGTTTGGTGAAAATTGTTGGTTAAGCTTGAAGATAGCTTAAGGTGCAAGCAATCATAATTCTACCAAGTTATGAAACATGATTATTTCTATTTAGGAGTTATCTAAATAATGTTAGTTTGCTTATTTTGAAAAGAAAATTATTCTAGAGTTTTTCCTATATAAGGAGCTGTAGGGTGTTGCATCACTTATGAGTTTTGAGAGATTGAGAGTTTGAGAGAGACCAAAGTTTTGAGATATTTTCTTTGGTATTAATAAAGAGAGTTTTTCTTTATTTGTGTTCTTAAACTATCTCTTTAAACTAGATTTGGTATCAGAGCTTAAAGATCTAACAAAATCAGAAGGAAGGGAACGTGAGGAAGAAGAGACTAACTTGCGAAGATGAGCGAGATCGTTGCAGCAAGATCCAAAGAAGGAGGAGCTACAGCAGTTCAATGTCCGATGTTGAACAGCACAAATTACACCGTATGGGCTATGAGGATGGAGGCTATGTTGCGCGTGCATAAAGCTTGGGAGACAATCGATCTCGGAACTGATGATGTGGAGAAGAACGACTTGACTCAAGCTCTTCTGTTTCAATCAATTTCCGAATCTCTAATTTTACAAGTTGGAAAACAAGTTACTGCTAAAGGTGTTTGGGATGCGATTAAAGCAAGGAACCTAGGTGCAGACAGAGTATGAGAAGCAAGACTGCAGACTCTCATGACTGAATTTGATAGACTAAAGACGAAAGAAGGTGATACCATTGATGAGTTTGTTGGAAAACTTTTTGAAATCTTAACAAAGTCTGCATCAGTAGGGGAAACTATTGAAGAAACAAAGATTGTCAAGAAGTTTCTCAAGAGCTTACCAAGAAAGAAGTATATTCACATAATTGCATCTCTTGAACAAGTCCTTGATCTTAAAACAACTTCCTTTGAAGACATAGTTGGGAGATTAAAGATCTATGATGAGGAAGAATCCCAAGACGATCAAGGAAAGCTTATGTATGTTAACACATATGCACAAAAATCTTAAGAAGGAGGTAGAGGAAGAGGACAAGGCCGTGGTCGTGGATGAGGCAGAGGAAGATACGTGTATCAACAACGAGACAAATCCAAGATCACGTGCTATCGATGCAATAAACAAGGCCATTATGCTTCTGATTGCCCAGATCGGCTTCTTAAACTTATTAAACTTCAAGAAATACAAGAGAATGGAGAAGAAGAAACTCAAGAAGCATAGTCACCTTAACGAGAATAATGTGCATGAAGTAGTATACCTTAACAAGAAAAATGTGCAGCCAAAGGTATTCGAAGCTTCCTCGGAAAAGGCTTGGTATCTTGATAATGGTGCTAGTAATCACATGACAAGGAATCAAGCTTGGTTCAACAAAATTGATGAGTCAGTCACAGGAAAAGTCAGATTTGGTGATGACTCGTGTATTGACATTAAAGGAAAATGATCAATTTTGTTTATAACCAAAGGAGGAGAGAAGAAGATACTAGCCGATGTCTACTACATACCAGGCCTCAAAAGCAATATCATAAGCTTGGGACAAGGCACCGAGTCAGGGTGTGATGTTAGAATGAAAGAGGATCACCTAACACTACATGACCGTGAAGGGAACTTATTGGTGAAAGCAAAAAGATCAAGAAACAGGTTATACAAAGTTGACATGGAAATCAAAATTACAAGATGTCTACAACTTGAGAGGCCAAGCGAATCGGCAATGTGGCATGCTCGCTTAGGACACATGAACTTTCAAACAATGAAAACGATGGTGACAAAGCAATTGGTCACCGCAGTATCGAATGCTCCGATAAGAAAAGAAACATGTTTGTCATGTTTACTAGGAAAGCAAACAAGGCAGTCATTTTCTAAGTCAACCTCTTACCGCGCATCACAAGCATTGGAGCTCATACATGGGGATCTTTGTGGACCCATCTCCCCTTCTACAGCTGCAAACAAGCGATACATGTTTGTGTTAATCGATGACCACACTCGCTACATGTGGATAATAATTCTAAAGGAAAAGAGCGAAGCATTTGAAAAATTCAAAGGGTTCAAGGCGCGGGTTGAACGAGAGACCGGAACTAAAATCAAGACTTTGAGGAAAAACAGAGGAGTAGAATTTGTATCTCAAGAATTCCAGACATTCTGTAAAAGAGAAGGAATTGCTAGACAACTAACTGCTCCATATACACCTCAACAAAATGAAATCGTCGAAAGAAGGAATAGAACATTGTTAGAGATGACGAGAAGCATTCTAAAACATATAGAGATGCCAAATTATATATGGGGAGATTTAGACTATCTACACATCGTATAAACAAAGTGGGGACAAGAGCTCTAGACTATCAAACCCCATACGAGTCTCTTAAGAACAAAAGGCCTAATGTAGAGCATCTAAGAGTGTTTGGATGTGTCAGCTATGCAAATATTGAAGCACCACATCTGAGGAAGTTAGATGACAGATCAAAAGCACTCGTCCATCTCGAAACAAAGCATGTCTCAAAAGCTTATCGACTCTTAGATCCAACATCTCGTAAAATTATGGTTAGCAGGGACGTGTTGTATGATGAGAATAAAAGTTGGAAGTGGAACACGTCAAATTCTGAATCCAATGAAGAACCAGGAATGTTTACCATCAATCTTGGAGAATTCGGCAATCATGGAATCAGAAACAACGTAGAAAACGAGATAACAGGGGAAAACAGAGCAAGCGATGAGGAAGAAAGTATCAAAGAAGAAGAAAACGTTGCAACCAAACCAGAACCAGAAAATCAGTTTTAACCGGTTAACTAGCCTGGACCAATTTTGAGGCGATCGACAAGACAGAGTAACAGACCAAGTTATTTAAACGATTACCTCATGTTAGCAGAGATCAAAGGAGAACATCTCTTACTGCTAATCAATGAAGAGCCTTGGGACTTCAAGGAAGCAAACAAAATCAAGGAGTGGAGAGATGCGTGTAAGGAAGAAATTTCATCAATAGAAAGGAACACAACTTGGAGCTTAGTTGATCTTCCAATCGGAGTAAAGCCAATTGGCTTGAAGTGGGTCTTTAAAATCAAACACAACTCTGATGGCACCATAAACAAGTACAAAGCAAGGCTCGTGGCTAAGTGATATGTGCATAAACACGACATAGACTTCGACGAAGTGTTTGCACCTGTCGCACGCATCGAAACAATTAGGTTTATTCTCGCCTTGTCTGCATCAAACGGATGGGAAGTGCATCACCTTGACGTAAAGACTGTGTTTCTTTATGGAGAATTGAAAGAAGAGGTATATGTTACATACCCAGAAGGTTTTGTAACAAAGGGGAGTGAAGAGAAGGTCTATAAGCTACACAAATCACTCTATGGACTAAGACAAGCACCTCGGGTTTGGAACACAAAGTTAACACGATCCTGAAGGAATTAGGCTTCGAGAGATGCTCTAAGGAACCTTCTCTATACCGAAAACGTCAGGGTGAATGTATTCTAATTGTGGTTATCTATGTAGATGACTTATTTGTTACAGGTTCAAGCATAGGCCCAATATTTGAATTCAAAAGGAATATGGCTGAGAGGTTTGAGATGAGTGATATGGGAAAATTCACTTACTACTTGGGTATTGAAGTCATTCAAGAAGAAGATGGGATTACTTTAAGCCAAGAAAGGTATGCAAAGAGAATTTTAGAAGAAACTAGAATGGGCGATTGCAACCCGACTCTTACACCAATGATCTTCGGTTTGGAACTTTCAAAGGCAGCAACTGAAAAACGAATTGACTAACAAAGCTATAGGAGAAACATAGGATGCCTCAGATACTTATTCCATACACGACCTGGTCTTGCGTTTAGTGTTGGCGTGTTAAGTAGATACATGCATGAACCAAGAGAATCACATGGTGCGGCTCTAAAACAAGTTCTAAGGTATCTACGAGGTACACTCTCTCATGGTCTCTATTTTAGACAAGGAATGGTTTCAGGTTTGGTAGGCTATAGTGATAGTAGTCATAGTGTTGGCAAGGATGATGGAAAGAGTACGGTGGACATGTATTATGTCTCAATGAGTGTCTGATCACTTGGAACAAAAACAACAAGTTATGGCACTGTCTTCATGCGAAGCGGAGTTTATGGCGGCCACTAGGGGTTGGTTTGTCCATGTCCAAATGGGCATGTCCAGTTGGACACATATATTTTATGGTCATTTATGGTCAAGGCCCAAATAGATCCATGCCTAAATATGTCCAAACCAAATAAGACCATGACTAATTGGACTGTCCATGGAAACCATATAATACATGAATTCAATTATGCTAAAAACTTATAAATTCATCATTAAACTCATAAATTCATACATAACACTCATAAAATTCACACATAACACTCATAAGTTCATATTAAGTCATACATAATTCATAAATTTATAAATAACTCATAAATTCATACTTATAAATTCATACAAAACTCATAAATTTCCCCCAAATTTAGAATTCCTAATTTTTAAGGCTTATTGGACAGCCCATGTCCAGATGAGTTTGGACCATTTATTAACGGGCTAAATTGGTTTTGGCTCCATTTGACCGCTTCAAATTTGGTCATGA
Organism: Camelina sativa; assembly: GCF_000633955.1. Taxonomy (NCBI): domain Eukaryota; kingdom Viridiplantae; phylum Streptophyta; class Magnoliopsida; order Brassicales; family Brassicaceae; genus Camelina; species Camelina sativa. The sequence goes on from NC_025701.1 coordinate 17,069,829, forward strand.
CCATAACCGGTCCAATTTAATTTGGACATGGGCAGCCCATGGTCTCTAAGACCAATTGACATCCCTAGCGGCCACTGAGGGTGCCAAACAAGCTATTTGGCTACAAGAACTTTTTGCCGAGATCATTGGAGCTGCGTATGCAAAAGTGACAATACGAGTTGATAATAAATCTGCCATCGCTCTCACCAAGAAGCCTGTGTTTCATGGACGTAGCAAACACATTCATCAGAGATTCCATTTAATACGAGAGTGTGTCTAGAATGAGCAAATTGAAGTTGAGCATGTCCCGGGAAATGAGCAAAAGGCCGACATATTGTCTAAAGCATTTGGGAGGATTAAGTTCAAAGAAATGAGAGATCTCATTGGACTTCAAGAAGTATCAAAACAAGACTTCAAGCTTAAGAGAGAGAATGTTGGTTAAGATTGAAGATAGCTTGAGGTGCAAGCTATCATAATTCTACCAAGTTATGGAACATGATTATTTCTATTTAGGAGTCATCTAAATAATGTTAGTTTACCTATTTGAAAAGGAAATTATTCTAGAGTTTTTCCTATATAAGGAGTTGCAGGGTGTTGCATCCCATATGAGTTTTGAGAGATCGGGAGTTTGAGAGAGATCAAAGTTTTGAGTTATTTTCTTTGGTATTAATAAAGAGAGTTTTTCTTTATTTGTGTTCTTAAACTATCTCTTTAAACTAGAAAAATTGCCGGTTCTTGAGTCTTCTTTCAAATCAGCTTGGTACAATAAGGGAGTTTTTTCACGATCAAAAGCTTTTTCAGGTTTGATTGCTTGGTGAATCTTCAATTCTAACATCAGTAGATTCTGTAGGAGTGGATTTTCAGCATGTGCATCAGTGAGTCTGTCATCAGGTATGTCACGAGTCCATCAGCTCCCATTCTTACATCATGTTGTTTCGTCCTTTAGTCTCGGGCTTAAGAATTTTTCAATTAGCTCCTCGGAGCAAAACAATACACATTTGTATTAATACAACAAAAGAAGAGAAATGATTGAAACAACCCGACTCGAGTTTTAAATTCATTACTTAAACACCCAATAACTAGTTTCCGATTAAATCCCGTGTAATCCCCGATTTATTCATTAGGCGCTAGGTCCACCCTCTAAATATCGATGTTTTGCTCACAGCATGTGAACTGCTGCTGCTATTACTTACCGGTTCTGCCTCAATCTTCAACCAACGGTTGGATAAATTGGTAACCCTTATTTCCTCCCTTCTTCATTTCATCACTAAGGTGGGGTTATTAGCTTTATAATTTTAATGCATTTGAAAATCTAACTAAAAATTATGTGTATTCAATCATTGATTTTAAAATATTTCTCAAAATTTTGTATTATTGGTTCTATGATTTACAAATTTTGTTTAAAATCTCATGTTATTCATTTAATTTATTTTTGGATTTTAAAATCCATATTATGTTTTAAATAGATTTTAAAGGATTTGAAAATGTAAAATAAAAAGATTGAATAACAAAATTCATATGTTTTGATTTCGATAATTTACAATTGTATATGGATTTAGAAATCATACCTCCAATAAAAGCCACTAAATTTCAAGCTCTTAAAAGGTAGCTTTTATATATATATAATATATATATATATATATTGTACCACAAAAGAAATATTATTATAATATATAATAGATATAGATATATATATATATATATAGTACAAAGTTTCCTTTACCTTCACAAAAAGAGAAAATAATAGTGTAGCACATGCATTAGCTAAATTTGGTTGTATTGATAGATCATATTACATTGATTCCTACTCTCTTTGCAAAGATTTAATTTAATCAATATATATATCTTTTGTGGAAAAAATAGAATTTGTGGAATAAATATATATATATATATATATATATTTATATTTACATTAATATTAACCATATACTGCATTGGTTATATTTTAACAAATTCTCAACTAAAATAAAAACATTTTACAAAAATGTACGAAAAAATGCAGCATACTAGGATTTCACCCGCGGTACACCGCGGGACTAAATTATAAATTATTGTACTTTAAATAATAATTTTTAATTTATTTAGTTTTTAAATTCTCAATTAATTAACTTTTGTCTAATTAATTTAGAGTTTTGTTTAGATTTTTTTTTATTTTTCTTACGTTTTATAAAGTTTATAACCTAATTACATTAAATTTATATAGTATGTTAGTGTATATATTTATGTATATTTAATTTTTTTTTTTGGAATATTAAGAATGGTTTATAGTTTGTGTGATATTTTGTAGTTCATATACTACATAATTTATAAGTTAATTTTCAAAACTATAATTACAAATCTATAGTATACATGAGATAAATTAATAGTTTTAGTATTAGTTCTATAGTCCAAACCCACCATGCTAGGTGAGTCAGCAATATGTTCAAAGATTTTTAATATGCAAAAACTCATTATACCAAACCCGTGAAAGTAAAAAATAGTTTTAAATACGTAATAAAAATAAAAATAAATCTGTGAGCAAGTAATATCTTTTATATTTTATTATTATTCCTTGAATAAGATATTAAATTGAATGGTAAATATGTGTGTTACCTCTTAAAATCATACAGTTAGTATTTTTTAATATTGTTTAAATTCAGAATTTATGCAGAACAATTACACCAAAATTAATGGCATTTGCTCATATAACAGTTAACCGAATTTATGTAAAACACTTAGTTTCTACAAACAATCTGAATTGTATGGAAAGTTTATTACCTATAAAAAATTCTCTTCTCAAAATCACATTTTTTTCTTTAATTAATAGAACTTTTTTTGTTAAGTAGGACCATCTGGCTAAAGATTATCGTGATGCTATCATAATTAAAGACAAAAAATCTGAATCCAGATAGGAAGATATGACATTAAAACAAAATTATAAGAACCAATTTATATTTTTATAGAGTTTTTTTAAAATAATTAGATTCTCTAAAATAATTATATTCATAATCACGTTATCATTTTGCTTTAATTTTGGGATTTTAGCTATCACATTAACTATCTTTTGTTATAAATTGTCTAATTTGGAAACTAAAAAATTATAACCACAAAAGATTTTAAATGTAATTACCGATTTTTTTAATTAGATATGTTTTTTATTGTCAAAAAATTAAATGTATTTTTAATATAGATTTTTTTTAACGGCAAATCAATTATATTATACCAAAAGTGTTTACATCATTACATGATACATAAAACCAAACAAATACAACCATTGAAACAAATATAGGAAATTGAACACAATTTCGATGAAAAAGTGGAAGTAACCCTGCTTTCCAAACGGAAGCCTTACGGGCAATAGAAGAAATATGTTAAGTCCCCTCTTCATACACTTGTCAAAGGCTAACATTTTATAGATGAGACTCCTAAATGCTGTCTGCATTACCATAATTAGACAAAAAAAATTGATATGTTGTTTGTGATGGTTTTAAAACATGCCTTTTGAAACGCCAAACACAATGCCGGTTAGCGACAATGGATTCTCCTTTCATAAGACCTGTGATTTCAACCAGAGGGACAGCGAGATCACCATCATCGGACTGTGGCCTTAAAAAGAGGAGATTATCGCGGGAGTCAATTTTTTTAAGCGGACAAGATAGTACAATAATTCCGAGATCAAAAACCCAAATGAAATATTCAAATCTTTGCTTAGGAGAAGATTCATCGGTTGATAACCGGAGATGACGCCCGTGAGAGAGTTCACCGGAAACAAACCTTATGTAAAGGAAGATATCACGATTCCATTGAATCGACACCGAACCGACACAAATTTGAAAAAGAGCACAACCCCAACATCGACAAAATAAGGTGAATCCTGCCTTGCACGAACCCGACACCACCCAATACGCAATTGAGGACAATATCCAGTCCGCACCAAAGATTAGAGACATCAAAATCTGACTTTCAAATTCATCGTCATGAAGAACAAAAGCATATTTCGATCAGAAATTGTCGTAATTATTACTAAAAACTATATGGATAAGAAGTTGAAACAAATTAAATAGAAACAGTAACCCAACCGATGCCGGAAAACCAGCGCCGGCCGGTGAAAGCAAAAAAAATGGAGGTTTTTGATTAAAGGGACGCTTTGGGGGAGTCGCTCTCTCTCGAGAGGTTTTTTTTTCAGAGAGATAGAAGGATACCGATCTATTTTTAATATAGATAAAGAATTATAGTTATTATCAAAAAATATAGAATAATTGAATATAATTTGTATGAAATAAGAAAATACGAAAAAAAAGAAGTATAAAAGACGAAAACTAAAACTTCTCTATTTTTGTTTTGATTCATCTTGTCATGTTTATGAACATATATTTTATACAAACCAAAATATTTGTGAAACTAAAAGCACTAAACATAAAATAAACAATAATTTTTTTTGATAAAGTAAAATAAACAATAATGACTTAATTGTATAAAAAAACCTTATATGTGAGAACTGAAATGAAAACCATCACAAAAAAAGAATAACTATATTCTAAAATTCTAAGTATATAATATTACAAAATATTAATAGTGTTCTTTAACCAAAGAAAAGTATAATAACCACTCCATTGTTTCTATATAATTATATTTTTTATTATAAAGATTTCCAAGATTTAGAGACAGATCTAAAAATCAGTATTAATTCATTAATTATGGGAAATCTTGTTTCCAAAAATTGAATTTAATATTAATAAATGAAATGAAAAATAAATTAATAATTAATGCTAATGGCATGCTTGTAAATATATTTCAACTCTAGGATTTATTTGCTAAATGTCTCCAAAAATGTATATATAGATAGATTCTATTACCATGATAATGAAAGAACGGTCAGGGAAAGTAAAAGCAAAACCATAATAGTTTTTTTATTTTATTTTATTAAAAGAAGGGGCATTCTCAAAATCAAAAAATTTTCCCGCCAAAAATATTGAAATTTATACCTTTTAAAAACATTGTAAATGCTTTTAAAAAACTTTTAAAAGCGTGTACAAGGTTTTTAAAAGGTTTTTAAACACATTGTAAACGCTTTTAAAAACCTTGTAAATGCTTTTAACAAGCTTTTAAAAGTGTTTACAATGTGTTTAAAAACCTTTTAAAACCCTTTTAAAAATCTTATAAAAACTTTTACAAGGTTTTTAAAAACATTGTAAAAGCGTTTACAAGGTGTTTAAAAACCTTTTAAAAATCTTTTTAAAAACCATTTGAAAACTTAAAAAAAACATTTTAAAAACCTTTTAAAAATCTTGTAAAAATCTTGTAAAAATGTTTACAAGTTGTTTAAAAAACCTTTTAAAACTCTTTAAAAAATTTGTAAAAGACTTTACAAGGTGTTTAAAAGGTTTTATAAGGTAGAAACCTTATAAAACCTTGTAAATTTTTTTTTTCGGGAAAAATTTTGGCAGGAAAATTTTTTTGTTGAAAATTTTTATCAAACTTTTTTTGACAAAAAAATTTTGGCGGGAAAATATGTCAGAAATTTTTTGGCGGGAAAATTTTGTTTTTCTTTTTATTGAATAAAATAATTTTCATCTAAGAGTAAAATGGTAATTAAAAATTAAAGGAGGGCAAAAATAAAAATGGTAAGAAAAGTGGGTATTTTTGAAAAGGTTATATTAAACAAAGGTCCATGATAATGTTGTATTGGGCTTGATAGCCCTCGAGAAAGCCCTAACTGTGTACATACATAGAGAGATAAAAAAAAAACATTTGCGTAACTTTGAAGCTTCCATCTCAGCAGCAGGTCCGACGAGATAATCCCCGTTCTGATAATGGAGGAGGTAGTAGATCGACCAGCAGACGGAGTTGGTAATTCAAAACGAAGCGGGAGTCCTAAGTATAACGAGTGCATTAAGGTCCCGCGTCCGGCTTTGGTTTTTGATCCAAAAAGCGGATCTCTTCCATTGTTGTTGCTGTCTCTAGAAGAGAGCGGTTGTCGTGTGTACAACCCTGACGAAGACAAGGTTTACGAGACGAAGAGTGACTTTTCAGGGTGTCGATTCCTGGCAAACTCGGGTAAGTGGTTCCTGGTGTTAGATGAATCTCGATCGGATCTCTATATCGTAGATGTGTTTAGCGAGGAGAGGATCCATCTTCCGCCTCTAGAGTCAACCAAGGGTGGCCTTTATAATGTTGAGCGAGTAGGAGATAATGAATTCAATGTTGGTTATATGGATGGTTTTAGGGATGGTTTTATGGATGGTGATCCGTCTCTTCACACTATTATATATTTGAGAGGTCTTTTGTGGGTAGACGACAAGAACGGAGACGACTATGTTGTTGTGTGGCAATTTCATCAAGGCGAATTTCTAGGCTTTTGCAAGAAAGGTGATTCACATTACCGCGATATTCCAATACGGGTCGATGTTCGCAGGGAGTTCCGAGGTCTAAATGATGTGGTACTCAAAGGTTACAGTGTTTACTACCTGGCGACCCGTGGCTACATTCGACACCTGGATTTGTCTGGACAAGATGGTTTCAAGGATGTGTCCGAGCTCCTTCGGTTTCCAATGTGGAATAAGCCAGATTTGCCTAGTGTTGATTTCGGAAAAAAGGTCATCTCATCTGGCGATAGCATTGCTGTTACAACATCAGGAGAGGTTTTGTTGGTTTTTACCAGGGCTTACGAGCCAATCTGTGAAACGTCTAGGATCTTCCGCGTCTACAAGAGGAAACATATACAGCTAAACCCGAAATACTATGACACCATTCTTGTTGAGGTGGAATCTATAGGCGATGAGGCCCTGTTTTATGATTTGAGTATCACCGTACCTGCTAACCATATCCTTGGTATTGAGCCTAACTCCATCTATTTCACCCGTAATGACCGTTTCGGTCTCGACAACGGTAAAAGTCCATGCCTCGACATATGTGTGTACAACATTGCAACAAGGAACATCAAACATTTCCCTAGTCTCTTCAACTTAAACCTCAAGGATGCACAGTGGTTTCTCCCCTCTTGATTTTTAAATTTTTTTTTGCGTTTGTCATTTTCATGTGTTCAATCTTGCAACAAAGACCCTCAGACGCCTGCCTCCCCATGATTTCTCCCTCAGTCCTTGTATAATATATGACATTACAAAGTGTTTATTTTCATGTATAACATTTGACATATAGCTAAGTGTTTATTTTCGTGTATAACATTTGACATATAGCTAAGTGTTTCTTTTCATGTATAATATTTGACATAGCTAAATGTTTCTTTTCATTTATAATACTAGGATTCAGACCCCCCGCGATGTCGCGGGGAAAGTATTTTAGAAAAAAATAAATAAAATTTAAAATTTAAATTTATACATTATGAAATCATTTGAATGTAATAAAATAGTTTAAATACATAAACATTAAACATAAACTGTTACTAAAAACACAATCATCAAAATAAAAACTTATAACAAAAAATATTATATAGAATAGACGCAACTTTGAAAAAAAATATTGTTTAAAGTATTATAAATATAAGGTTTTTTTATGAAGAATTATGGTAAAGCTACAATTAAAAAGATCATTATGACAAAGTGATCCTAACTGAGAATATTGAACTAGTGGTTGTAATGAGTAAATATAATTTTCTATTAAATAATTATAGTTATAAACAAAATGATATAAATTTTAAATATTAAAATACTTTTTAACGGAAAGTTACGATAAATAGACGCAACACAACTATAAATTCTATATTAAGTTTTAATAATTTCTATATTGCTATAATTATTTCTAAAATTTTAGTTAAATTATAGAATAACGTTAAATATTAGATATTAATATTCAAATTATTTAGATTAAACATAAAACGGAAAATTTGATTCAACCGACAATGATTTGTTAGTTATTGATGAAAAGACAAATATATAGACAGTTCAAAAGACATGACTATTTAAATAGACACACTTATTAGAACGAAAAGTTGTGATAAAAAAATATGAATAAAATATAATGAAAAGACACAACTCTATGAACAGATACAACTGTTTGAGTTTAAAAAAAGAATAAAAACAATTTTCTTACAAAAAAAATACTAAGCAAGGACGCAATTGTTGTTCGTATTTATTCAAATTGTTATTCTTATATTTAAATATTAAACTATTTTTAACAAAAATTTACGGTAAAAATAGTGGCAACTATAAATTCTATATTAAGTTGTATTAAATTTCTCTACTGCTATAATCATTTCTAAAATTTTAGTTAGATTATTGAATAATGCTGAATATTAGATATTAATATTTAATTATTTAGATTCAACATAAAATGGAAAATATTGTTTCAACGAACTTGTTAGTTACTGATGAAGAGACAAATATAAAGAGAGTTCAAAAGACATGACTATTTAAATAGATACACCTTTTAGACCGAAAGTTATGATGAAAAGATATAATAAAATATAGTGAAAAGATACAACTTTATAATGAACATATACAATCGTTTGAATTTAAAAAAAAAATATAAAAAGGTGCTATGAAAAATCGCCAATGTTGTGTCTGCACTTGATTTTACCTAACCCATATAAACTGCTTTTAAATAGAAGACATCTTTATTACCATATTAAGAAGTCAAATTTAAAAACTCACTATATAATCCATCTAACTTTTGAAAAAAAAACTCTAGTTATTATCATGAAATTTCTATATTTAAAATTAACTAAAAGTTGTAAATTAGATTCGTCATTCCAAAAATCTTTTGTTAAATCAAGAATTGAAGGAATATTTTTACTTTTAAAAGAATGTGTAACACTCGCAAACCAATTTTTTGGTATTTTGGTAAGGGTGTCGATCGACACCACAGGGGGAGTGTCGATCGACACCAGTTGTGGCCGGTTTGGTCGGTTCAATTTTAATTGTCCGGTTTGCGTGGTTGGTTTAGGGAATCCCTAAATCGAGTTTTTAGAGGTAGAAAACGACCTAGGGTCGTGTTATTTGGAGTTAGTCGCCGTTTTTGAGAGAAAAACAAAAGAGAGAGTGTTCTTGAGCTTTTGGGAAGAGATTGAGAGATTCCTTGCTGTTCTTGGGAGATCTAAGGCTGGGGAGGTGTTAGAAGCTTGCTAGGAGTGAGGGAATTCGTTCTTGTTGGTCAGAATCTTCTTGGAAGAGGTGAGTGCATGACCATGGCTTATCTAAGCTAAGATCTCTAGATTCTATGTGATTTGGTGCTTATGTGGTTGTTTCTTTGAGTTCTCTATGATATTTCGTTGCTGTCTGGGCTGGGTTTGGCTTCTGGGAGTGCAAGGAGCGGATTGGAGAAGATTGGAGGCGAGATTCGGAGTTTCTGATCGAGGGAAATCGCTGCTCGGCATCGGTGTCGGTCGACACCAGTTGGGGTGTCGGTCGACACCAACGCGAGGACGGCTCGGGACTTTAGCGAGTGTCGAACGATGCCATGTGGAGGTGTCGGTCGACGCAAACTAGGGTTTTCGGGAGTGTCGGGCAGGGTGTCGGTCGACACCATTTTGGTGTCGGTCGACACCAGATAGTCAGTGTCGATCGACACCATCTGGTGTCGGTCGACACCCCTTGTTCAGTTACGATGGACGTTGCATGCTATGTATATTGCCTGGTTTGTTTTATTGATTGTTGTTTGTGGCATGTAGAGATCTTATTGCTTGTGTGTATAGCCCAGTAGATGGGAGGATTGCCTCACTGAGTGTTTATCAAATACTCATGCATCTCAATTTGTGTTTGTGGTGCAGGTAAAGGCAAAGTGTGATCGTGGAATCAAAGGCAATGAAGAGGAGGATGTTCTAGGGACTCGATTGGATGTTGTCTGGCATTTGCTAGGGTGCTAGAGTTGAGTCATTAGAAACATTGCTAGGTTGCTGGTTTCATGTTTCTTGTTGTTTGGTATTGAGATATTGCCTTGCTATAATATTGGTTTATTATTGGATATTGATTATGTTATTCCGCTGTTGAATGTGTTGTGGTTAGGTGGCTAGTGGGTATGGGACCACTAGCTGTAGTTAATTTTAATATATTATATTTATTATTTATTATTAAAAAAAAAAAAAAACGTCGGTTGTTTCATTTTGGTATCAGAGCCCTTACGGTTCTAGGTTTG
>NC_025701.1:17081012-17093161 GCF_000633955.1 Camelina sativa
AAGGCAAAGTGTGACCGTGGAATCAGGGCGATGAAGAGGAGGATGTTCTAGTGGTTCGTTTGGTTGTCTGGCTTCTGTTAGGTTGCTAGAGTGGAGTCCTAGAATGTTGTTTAGGATTGCTGGTTCTTTGGATGTTGTTTGGATCATTAGTTTGTGATTGGAATTAATATTGGCTATTTATATTTATTGGATATTGGTAATGTTTTCCGCTGATGATTGTGATTGTGGTTAGGTGGCTAGTGGGTATGGGACCACTAGTTGTAGTTTATTATTATATTATATTATATATTTATTATTTAAAAAAAAAAAAGTCGGTCGTTTCAATATTAATTTCAAATTTTCTAAAATCTATGTACCTAATTTAAAGCAATATGTTAGATTAAAATATAATTCTCCTTTCAGATTTATTTAATCTTATATTTAATTATTTGAATTACTATTTAATACATAAAGTTAATAAAATTTTAGATTTTTTTCCCAGCATATAATGTGATTTGAATTTTTATAAACGGATATATATTTTAAAAATTGTTAGGATCTTTGTAACCAAACAAGCGATGGAGTTATATTGTGCCAAGAATTTGGATCTATATGAATATAATTTTAATTATCATTAATTTGTTGTTACACGGATAATTTATCATTTCATTATTTTGCTAACATGATCAGTATTAGAATATTAGAAATATGAAATTGAGTAATTTATGATAATGTAGAGAACAAATTATTTTACGGTAAACTGCAAGTTAAATCATATAATTAATAGTCAAATACAATTATATAATCTTACACTAAACAAAACTAACACATACATCTATCTTAACATTTTGAAGTACATCCACAAATACCATTATTTTAAACACTATTAATCAAAGTCGTTAAGGTTATTTTTGTAAACATGTTTTAATGGGTCGGTTCAAAATTAAAGTGTACAACCCGAAATTACAATCGGATCCTTATTGATTATGTTAGTCGAAATTGGAAACAATATTAAATATAGACTGAAGTTAAGGTAATCATCCAATTATAACAAAACTATTTATAAGCCAAAAAAATCGATATTAATTATTCGCTAATGACTCTCCCAAATTAATAATCCAATATACAATTTCCCTAAATCTGGCAATAAAATTAACTAAATCCAAAGTGTTAAAAGATCTTTTGACATCATATACAGTAGAACTTCTATAAATTAATACTCGATAAATTAATAATATTTATAAATTAATAAATTTATTCGGTCCCAAGTTGGGATTAGTGTAACTTTGGACATAATTTGATAATATAATAAAATAATAATTTTTTTGAAAATCCTTTGTAAATATATGGTCCCATCAATGATAGAAATTAATAATTATATAAAATTATCTAAATATATGTATATACATACACATTTATTTTTATTAGAGTTCATTTTAATATTTTTATTATATAAAAATCTTTGGGTATTATCTTCAAAACATGATACAATTGTTATTTTCATTTTAATTAAGTTTATAAAAATATTAATTATAATGATTAAATCTTATTTTAAAATTTTTTTACCAAATTAGGAAAGTCTCTCTATAAATTAATCTATATACTTATTTAAGCAACCCTTTAAACAAATAACCCTACTCCATGTAAAATATTACACAAAATGCCACAGTATTTTAATACAAAATATAATAACAGAATCTTAATATTAATTTGTTGTAACCTGAAAATGATTATCCAAAAAAATAATAATTATTAATTTATTAGATTACAAGAAATCATTAATAAAATAATTTCGAAATTATTTAATAAAATAATAATAAAATTATTACGAAATTATGTAATAAAATAATTAAACAGATTCTATTTATTGTTTCAGAAATCTTAGGAAACAATAACAAACTATTTAGAAAATTATTAAACGTAAATTTATTTATAAAACTAAGATTAAATATTTACATATCTAAATCATTTAATAATAACAAATATATATTAAAATTAGGATACAATATTGTTTATATTTTTAAAATATATTTATATACTTATTTAAGCTATGTTGTTAAAATTTTAACCAGTTCTGATGTGACATATTACGAAAATGCTATTATATTTTAATTATTCTAATAACTAACAAAAGAAAAGTTTAGATTTGTTTACAAAATAATAAAACTCTATTTATTGTTTCATAAATCTTTGGAAATAATAACAAACTATTTAATTGGCTAAAACTTAATTGTTTATACACAATATTCACTATATAAACAATACAGTATATAATGTTGATAATATACATAACCTATTGTAATTTTCACCTATAAAATTAATATACAACATGTTATACCAATAACTTCAATTTGTAAATTTGGTATATTAAGATCTCTAAACACGATCACATCAATTTGTAATACCAAATCACGGGTCAATAAATGTTTTGTTAGATTTTTTTGGCTTTACCGAATGTATAATTAACGAATTTGATATTTGCACCAAACCAAAATAGTATTACCAACTACGGGTCGAAATCAGAGTATTACCTGAAGTAAATCAAATATATGATTTTATAAAATGTATAGAATTAATAAATTATCTGCTATTATTTTGTAGCAAACAAATTCAAATTTACATAAATATTTCTTCACGCTGGTAACATTATTCTACAAAATATTAACGTGTATTTATGAGTTGGGTAATAAAACGGGTAATGAGATGGGTAACGAGTCGCTCAAAAATTAAATGAATATCCGATACTCGATCATTATTCATGAATAATATAATTATTATACCCTTCACTCGACTCTAAAGCTGCGGATACCTTTTTTCGGGACGGATACAAACCGAAAAACGGATCCAATACGGGTATCGGTAGTAATTTCCAGGCCTACCTATTAGTAGTTTAATATGAATCAAAACTCACCATATAGTACTATATTATATACATAAACATAATATTAACAAATAACAAAATGAAAAAAAAAAATTTCGTGCTACCAGCACGGATCATTATCTAGTAATAATTAATTTATCGAGAAATTAAAACCTGTATAAATTAATAGAATTTTATGGTCCCAAGTTATTAGTTTATAAAGGTTTTACTGTAGTAACAAAATTAACTCCATACGAGCATAATACTAGAATATACCTAATCAACCATTCTAAAAATTTAAAATTAAAGATATTCAATATCTTTTAAACTTGGTCATCAAGCGTTTATCAACCAACGATGACAAAACCCTACCATCATCTCAACATTATAAATAGATGTCATTAACACAACCTATAAGCACCTCACTCCACTACATAAATCATAAGCAAAGCTAGACTTGACTTTCTCTGATTACAAGGTCAATATCACCTATATTATGAGTGTTACAATTATAGATACTATTGTTTTGTTTCTAATATTATGTTGTTTCTTATATATCAAGTTATTAAGATGCTAAGATCCATGCAATTGTCAAAAACGATTTGGTCAATGGTTATGTGAATTCTCCCTATTGATGAATAGTCCGAAGTAGCAACAGTCGACTGTAAGGAAGAAGAAGCATACCAGATACCGGTCAATCAACATTTTTGCTAGGTATTTTCCTTTGCTTTGAAAGGAGAAATTCCCTTGATATAGACATTCATTGAGAACTTCCAACTCACGTCATGTGAATAATCTCCCTAATTACATATTTTGTTTTTGTAGGTGTAAGATAAGACATAAGCAATAAAGAAGCAAGTTTGTTCATCAAAATTACAAACTTCGTTGTCTTCTATGAATTATTTTAAAACATTGTTTGTGAAACAACTCTTCCCGTTTTTTTCTTTTATTTAATAATAATAATATTAATTTTCTACTGGTCTCATACCCACTAATAACTTACCAACAATCAAAAAAGCGAATAATCAAACAATTCTATTAAACCGTAATTCCAACAATAATAATCCAATAACTAACAAAGTCAATAACCAAATTTCCAACAACGGAATAATCAAGTTCCAACATCCTACAATGTTCTATCAACTCTATTCTAGCAACCTAACAATAGCTAGACCACAATCAATCAAGCCTCTAGAATATCCTCCTCCTCATCGCCTTGATTCCACGATCACACTTTGCCTTATCTACACACCACAAACAACAATTGAGATGCGTAAGTATTATCATAATACTTAGTGCGGCAATCTTCCCATCTACTGGGCTATACACACAAGTATTTGAGAATACTATGTCAAGCAATCATTAAACAATAACAATCAAACCACGAAACAAGCAATCATCGACCAACGAAGGTTGGTGTCGACCGACACCATACCAGTGTCGATCGACACTGACAACCTGGTGTCAACCAACACCTGCTCGACACCTCCCAAAAATCCTATTTGTGTCGACCAACACCTCCACATGGTGTCGATCGATACTCCCAAAGATTCCCGAGCCGTCCTTGCACTAGTGTCGACCGACACACTAATGATGTCCATCGATACTGATGTCGAGCATCGTCTTCTGTGACGCTCCCTTGCAGTTCTCCGCTTCCCAAAGCCTCCCAATCATCCCAAACTCATCCATAAGCCACATAAGGACGTAGAAACACCAAAACAACCACAAGCAAGCAAGGAATCAATCAAACAACTCTAAAATCACAAAAACATAGAATTCTTAACATTAGATAAGCCATGGTCATGCACTCACCTCTTTTGCAGGAGATTCTGACTCAAAACAAGCAACCACACACTCCTAGCAAGCTTCTGATGCAATCCCAGCAACAGATCTCTCCAAAAACCACCAACAGTCTCTCAAAAACTCAAGAACACTCACAAGTCTCCTCTTTCTCTCTAAAACACATAAGCGGCGATAAAAACCCTCTTTCCAAAACAATGGTCGACTTTTTCCTTATAAATGTTGGTTTTAGGGATTTTAATTGAACCAAACCGAACCAAACAGCAATTAAAACAAACCGGTCGAAACCAGGATTGCTGGTGTCGATCGATACACCACTGGTGTTGATCGACACCCCCTCCAAAAGTACAATTTTTGGTTCGCGGATGTTACAATTCTCCCCAACCAACAAGGATTCGTCCTCGAATCCCCCAACACCATCCATCCGCCAAGGACCTCCGTGCTACCATCAACACGGCCCGCACGTCCTCCGACCAGACTGAACACCGTCAGCCAAGGTTTCCTGTGCTACTGACTCAAGGTCTCCCTCTAGTCAATATACTCACATCCTAGACATTATTTGCTCACAAATCAGCGCTTCCCTCGTCCGCGGTTGCAACCACGAATCATGCCGGCTTGCTATCAGGCTAACCACCTTAAGCTACGGCATCCAGGAAGTCACTCACACACACTCCCCCCACTCTCAGGTCACAACCCTCGAGACATATCGGCTCACTGCCGAGCCACGGCACACAGCTACGGTATCCAAGGAGTCTCAAAATCCCGATCTTGGGTCGTCACCCTAAAGCGCGCTCTCGGATCATCATCTGAAGCAAACATACCACTCCCACTCTCTGGCCACAAAGTCTATCGAGCTATCGGTATCACATGAGTTGGGCCCACACGGCCTTGAGCAAACATGTCTATTGTCACCGAGCATCTCCCGACTAGATCTACCTCAACACTTTCCATTTATGGAAACTTCCATTTTTAGAAACTTCTATTTTTAGAAACTTTCCTTATTTAGCAGTGTGCCTTCACGGAAACTCATATCCCGAACACCACCTCATCTTGGTACTTATTCGCACAACCAGCCACCCCTAAGGGACCAAGTAACAAGAGATATGGGCTGGAATACTCCATTCACGCTCCAGCCACAGACTACAACTGGGACTAGGCTAGGCAAGCTCAATCGTGCCTGCTTCTCAAACCACTTCTTGAACCTTGCCTTCATCCTCGCCTCCGGCTCCAAAGTCTGCTCCTCCACACCATCATAGTCCCATAGGACTCTCATCAAAGGAATCTTCTTTCTACGAGGTTCATTGACTCTCCTCTCGAGCACCCTCAACAGTCTCGCCTCCAAGGTCATGTTAGGTTGATGATCCTCAGGAATCTTAGGCAACAACCGATCACCCTCGTGAAGACACTTCCTCAGCATCGATACGTGAAACACCTTGTGGAACGCACGCATAACCTCAGGCAACTCTAGCTTGTATGCCACTGGCCCCACCCGCTCAATCAGTCTGAACGGTCCCATGTACCTCAGACTCAACTTTGTCTCTGTCAATGACCTGTTCGGATGCCGCAACATGGCCATCTTTAGGTACACTCTATCACCAACCTGAAACTCAAGATCCTTCCTTCTCTTATCAGCGTAGCTCTTCTGCCGATCCTGAGCCTCCTTCATGTTCAGCCTCAGAACCCGAATCTTCTCCGAGGTCTCCTGAACAAAATCCGCACCATAAATGCTTCTCTCCCCCACCTGAGTCCAGCATAACCGTGTACAAAACGGCTTCCCATACAATGCCTCATAAGGAGCCATCCCAATACCCGCCTGGTAGCTGTTGTTATACGCAAACTCCAACAAACTCAAATGATCTGCCCAATGACCACCCCAATCCAGCACGCACATCCTCAGTAACTCCTCTGCAGTCTGGATCGTCCCCTCCGACTGACCGTCCGTCTGAGGATGAGAGGTTGTACTCATCTGCACCTTCGTGCCCATCTCTACCTAAAATGTCTTCCATAACACCAAGGTTAACTTGGAATCTCTGTCTGACACAATACTAGCATGCACCCCATGCAACATGACTATCTCCCTCACATATATACTTTCTAGCCAAAACCGTTGCTTCATCAATTTTCTTAATGGCCAGAAAATGTGCAGACTTAGTCAAACGGTCCACAATGACCCATATCGCATCAAACGTCCACGACACAGGTAATCCTACCACCAAGTCCAACATGATCATATCCCACTTCCACTCTAGAATGGGTAATCTCTACAATAAACCACCTGGAACATGATGCTCAGCCTTCACTAGCTGGCAAGTGTCGCACTTCGAAACCCAGTCGGCTACGTCATTCTTCATCTCGAACCAGTGATAATACCGCTTGAGGTCACAGTACATCTTGGTCGCTCCTGCATGAATAGAGAACTTGCTTGAATGAGCCTCTCTAATATCTCCTGCCTCA
Source organism: Camelina sativa (assembly GCF_000633955.1). Lineage (NCBI taxonomy): Eukaryota > Viridiplantae > Streptophyta > Magnoliopsida > Brassicales > Brassicaceae > Camelina > Camelina sativa. Next base: position 17,088,106 of record NC_025701.1, read on the forward strand.
TATCCTCATCCTTAGGCACACAGACCCGACCATGCACAATAGTAGTCCCATTAGCAGAGACCTGATACTCTGAACCCGCAGCCTTAGAGGCATTCAACAGCCCCTCATCACTCTCCTGAGCTAACCACACTCTGCTCAACAAGTCCGTTCGATGAGCTGCCTCCAAACCCAAAGGCTCCTGTGAAATAGCACATAGCCTCAACGCACTAATCTTACCTACCAACGCCTCCATATCCTGCTCCTGAGCCGAAGCCGCCCGCTTCCGACTCAAGGTATCTGCAACCAGGTTAGCTTTACCAGGATAGTAAGCTATGTCCAGATCATAATCCGCTACTAACTCCATCCAATGCCTCTGCCTCAAATTCAGCTCAGGCTGAGTAAAAATGTATTTCAAACTCTTGTGATCTGTAAATACATGTACCTTCCCGCCATACAGATACGACCTCCAAATCTTCAGAGCAAATACTACTGCTACCATCTCCAAATCATGAGTAGGATAATTAGCCTCATGCTTCCGTAACTGCCGCGAAGCATAGGCTATAACCTTCCCCTGCTGCATAAGCACACAATCCAACCTGACTCCAGAAGCATCTGTATAAACAACATAAGACTCATTCTGCTCAGGCAGTGCTAACACCAGCGTGGTAGTCAACATCTGCTTGAGGCTTGCAAAACTCGCCTCACACTCCGGTGACCACACAAATGGAACCTCCTTCCCTGTCAGCTTAGTCATCGGCTGTGCCATACTCGCAAAACCCGGAACAAACCTCATGTAGTAACCCGCTAACCCCATAAAACTCCTGATCTCAGTGGCACTCTGTGGTCTTGACCACTCCCTGATGGCCTGAATCTTCTCGGGATCCACTGAAACTCCCTCTGCAAAAACAATGTGACCCAAGAACCCCATCTCACGCTGCCAGAAACAACATTTACTCAGTTTAGCAAACAACTTATGTTCCCGCCGCTTCTCCATAACTGCTCTCAGATGTACTGCATGCTCCTCAGGACTCTTGGAATATACCAGGATATCGTCGATGAAAATGATGACAGACACGTCCAGAAACTCCTGAAACACGCTGGTCATCAATCTCATAAATGCAGCTGGCGCGTTTGTCAAACCAAACAGCATCATCACAAACTCATAATGCCCGTACCTCGTCCTGAAGGCAGTTTTCCTCATATCTGCCTCATGTATCAGAATCTGATGATAACCCGATGCCAAGTCAATCTTGGAGAACCAAGTAGCACCCCTCAACTGATCCAACAACTCATCAATCCTCGGGAGAGGGTACTTGTTCTTCACAGTGACCCGGTTCAAACCCCGATAGTCGATACACAACCGGAAACTCACGTCCTTCTTCTTAACAAACAGCACGGGTGCTCCCCACAGTGAACAACTATGACGGATAAAATCCTTGCTCAACAAATCCTCCAGCTGCTTCTTCAGCTCTGCCATCTCTGCTGGAGCCATCCTATAGGGCGTCTTAGAAAACGGCGTTGTCCTTGGTTCCAACTCTATCGTGAAGGGATCATACTGAGATGGTGGTAACCCTTGCAACGACTAGAACACATCCTTATACAGAAGACTGCCCCACTGACTCCAGCATCGAAATCGTAACCAAGTAGGCTTCACACCCTTCTCGATCATCTTCCTAGCCTGCACAGCCGAGATCACGAGACTCCCCAAAGTCGGTCTCACTCCCTCAAATACCAACTTCCCTTCTGGACGCTCAAAGACCACCATGCCCCTATAGCGATCCAAATACACCCTATGACGATGCAACCAATCCATCCCCATAATTACATCATACAGCTCAACTGGACTGATAATCAAATCTGCCGGTCTCCACTCCCCCCGCGATATGAATATCCACATCACTCACTCAACCAAAGACTCTCAGGAACTTCCCTCCTGTAATCCTGACAACACCCTTTCTCTCACGGGATCTCCTCCAATACTAGCGCTCTCCGCGCACTCCCATTTAGTAATTATATATTTACTACTGAGGTATCACTTATTAATATTTTATATAGTTACCATAATATTATCATTTGTTAGGAAGTAAATAATACAATATAAATATAATGTTTTGCGCCAAATGATCAATTAATTTCATTCTAAAATAAAACCAAGATATGAAAACTTATAATGTTTCTTTGTTGTAATATATTTTCCAATTTTTAGTTTACATTTTGTATGTCATGTTATTAATTCATTTTATTTTAAAATAATATCAATTAATTTCATTCAAAAATAATATCAAGATATGAAAATTATAATATTTATTTGTTGTTAAACATTTTTCACTATTTAGTTCACAATTTTTACGTCATATTATCAACTCATTTTATTTAAAGATATAAAATTTGATATTTCTTTATTTTTTACATTAAATATCAGTTTTTTTGGGTATGATCAATTTATTTATTAGATAAATTAAAATAATTTCTAGACATAAAAATATAATTGCCATAAGATGAATTCTGAAGATCCATGATGTATTCAGTTGGTGCCATTTTTGTGTTAATTCTTAAATAACTTCAAGATTTAATAATAATCATAAGAATAATTTATTATGTATTTTTAAAATGTAACTCACACAATACACTTTAATGTATTAATTGCCATACAATTTATGTTTTACAATAAAGATGAAAAAATGCATTCAAAATTTATGGCATATTTATTATTAGAAATGTAACCATAAGTCCCATGATGTTTGAAAAAAAAAAAAACTGAAAACCTTTCATGATATTACTAAGTATTATCGCATAAACAAAAGGTAAAGCAAAAACAATTTTCACTATAAATATCAAGGCAACGTCTTCATCACACATCATATTTTACACCTCACATAAGTTTATAAATTTTGTAATATAAAATTTTATAATTTAATTTAAAATTTGGAGCATATGAGGAAATGAACATGTAAAATGTGTTTTTTCTATAGAAAATGTTAAATCTAAAAATGTCCAAGGCTCATTTTACACAAGTTATGTCTATCTTCTTTACCTTCAGTTTTTAATTCTTCTTTATTGTTTACAGTTGGCTAATGTTGTTTAGCATGCCTATTTTATTAAGTTTCTAAAATTCATATTAGTCTTTAAGTAGTCAACCAAATGATGAACATAAAACCAAATGTTGATTGGATACATATGATATGTTCATGTTGATGCTGCTTCAAATCACTATCATCTTTTATTTTGATGTGTGGTTACTTCTTTTTGTCTCTTCCATTAATTTAGAATTTTAATATACATACATTACTCATATATGTACACATTTGGTTTCTTTTGGTCAAGTTTAAAAAAAGTTGATCTCTGCAAATCTAGAAAAATCTTAATGTTTTTTTGCTCTTCACAAAAGAAATAAAAAACTTATGTACTAAATAGTAAACTATGAGAAGAAGGTCTACTAATTATGTGAATTCACGTCATTGTATTGATCATCATAATTTGGTAAGTTCATCATCTCCATCAAAAACCTAAGCTGAGTGTTTATCTTTTGCTTATCATGTTTAATTTACATTATATTTTTCTTATTAAGTTTTATTGTGACCATCATAATTCCCCATGATATCTTTGTGGACAAATTAAGTAATTTGAAAAGAAGTTATATGGACGAGGATGATATAGAACCTACAAGATCTGATGAATGGCGAGCTTATATATATTTTTTACCGATATTACTGGTGGAACTTATGTCGATTTAAAATTAATTTGTTTGTTTTTTAAAAAAGGCCTCACCGTTTTTTTAATTACATCAAATAATTTAACTTTATTTAATGTTTAGCCAATCTGTAATGTTATTTACTTAGCAATTGTATATGTTTGTCAAAGTTTTAATTTTTATATTATAATTTCAAAAATTACATTTACTTTAATACGTCGTTATGAATTTGTATACTTTTTGGTCAACTGAATTCATGTATCTTTTTTTTTAATAATTTTTATGCGAAATACTTATGAAATTCTTACAATAATATTCAATGATAGAATAAATAACTAAATAATTTGAATATTGATAGTTACAATATTTATAATAATAATTATTAAATTTATTTAAAATAATTAAATATATTTCAATGTATATTAGTTAGAAAATATTGTATAGTTTATTACGTTTACCCATGCGATGCGTGGGACTTTTTCTAGTATATACATATACCTTTGTTGCATGCATGTTTCGTAGCACATTAGTGAGTAGTGACAAAGCTTCCTGTCAAAATGATCTCTTAATATCGCATGTTTTGCTCACTGCATGTGAACTGCTGCTGCTATTACTTACTGCTTCTGCCTCAATCTTCAATCAACGGTTGGATAAATTGGTAATCCTTACTTCATCCCTTTTAAAAAGTAGCTTTTTAATATAAATTATATTAATATTAACATACACTGTATTAGTTATATTTTTAACAAATTCTCAAATAAAATAAAAATATACTACAAAAATGTACGAAAAGATGCAACATATTCTATTACCATGATAATGAAAGAACAGTTGGGGAAAATAAAAGCAAAACCATAATAGTTTACAGGTCCATGATAATGTTGTATTGGGCTTGGTAGCCCTCGAGAAAGCCCTAATTGTGTATATACATAGAGAGATAAAAACATTTGCGTAACTTTGAAGCTTCCATCTCAGCAGCAGACGAGATGATGGATGATGTAGTAGATCGACCAGCAGACGGAGTTGGTAATTCAAAACGAAGCGGGAGTCCTAAGTATAACGAGTGCATTAAGGTCCCGCGTCCGGCTTTGGTTTTTGATCCAAAAAGCGGATCTCTTCCATTGTTGTTGCTGTCTCTAGAAGAGAGCGGTTGTCGTGTGTACAACCCTGACGAAGACAAGGTTTACGAGACGAAGAGTGACTTTTCAGGGTATCGATACCTAGCAAACTCGGGTAAGTGGTTCCTGGTGTTAGATGAATCTCGATCGGATCTCTATATCGTAGATGTGTTTAGCGAGGAGAGGATCCATCTTCCGGCTCTAGAGTCAATCAAGGGTGGCCTTTATAAAGTTGAGCGAGTAGGAGATAATGAATTCACCGTTGATT
>NC_025701.1:17093783-17133346 GCF_000633955.1 Camelina sativa
AAACGGACCCCAAGCTGGCCCTGCAGGGCATCGATCCTAACTCCTCACTGGGCAAATGGAACTAATCATCCAAATCCACAGTAGGTTATTGGTGCACCAGGCGTTCCTCGAACCCTGGTCCCCACCCTTTAACAACCTTCCCACAGGACAAGCTGTCACCAATTGATCTGCAGGTCAATTGGTGACAGCTTGTCCTGTGGGAAGGTTGTTAAAGGGTGGGGACCAGGGTTCGAGGAACGCCTGGCGCACCAATAACCTACTGTGGATTTGGATGAATAGTTCCATTTGCCCAGTGAGGGGTTAGGATCGATGCCCTGCAGGGCCAGCTTGGGGTCCGTTTGGGCGGCTAGCAGTGAGGCTAGCGGGGTCCACGGGACGGGTTGTTACAAAAATAAATCAAAATAAAAAAGCTATATTACAAAAATACAAATTACAAAAACAAGTAACTAACAAAATATATAATCCCGTGCTGTAGCACGGGGTATCACCTAGTTAAACTTTATATGCCTGGTGCTTCGCATCCTAAGACTACCAAATATCTGAGAGGTCTTTTTTTGGGTAGAAGACAAGAAGAAGAATGAGTTGACTATGTTGTTGTGTGGCAATTTCAGGAAGGCCAGTTTTTAGGCTTTTGCAGGAATGGGGATTTCTATTATCGCGATATTCCAGTACGGAACAGGGTCCATGTTCCCAGGGAGTATCGAGGCCTACAAGATGTGGTGCTCAAAGGTCACCTGTCTTTACTACCTGTCGCACCGTTGCTACATTCGAGAACTGGATTTGTCTGGACAAGATGGTTTCAAGGATGTGTATGTGCTCCCTAGCTTTCAAATGTGGAAGCCATCTAGGCGGCCTAGTGGTGATTGAAACGACCAACCTTTTTTTTAAAAAAAAAATAATAATAATAATAAATATAATATAATAAATAAAACTACAACTAGTGGTCCCATATCCACTAGCCATCTAACCACATTCACAATCATCAGCAGAAATAACAACACCAATTAAATATCCAATAATACTCCAACAATAACCAATAACCATAGCATCAACAATAGTCAAATACCAAACAACAAGAAACAAGGAACCAGCAACCTAGCAATGTTTCTAATGACTCCACTCTAGCAACCTAACAATGCCAGCCAACATCCAATCGAGTCCCTAGAACATCCTCCTCTTCATTGCCTTTGATTCCACGATCACACTTTGCCTTTACCTGCACACCACAAACAACAATTGAGATGCGTAAGTATTATCACAAATACTTAGTGAGGCAATTCTCCCAACTACTGGGCTATACACACAAGCAATAAGATCTCTACAAGCCACAATCGNGCAATTTCAGGAAGGCCAGTTTTTAGGCTTTTGCAGGAATGGGGATTTCTATTATCGCGATATTCCAGTACGGAACAGGGTCCATGTTCCCAGGGAGTATCGAGGCCTACAAGATGTGGTGCTCAAAGGTCACCTGTCTTTACTACCTGTCGCACCGTTGCTACATTCGAGAACTGGATTTGTCTGGACAAGATGGTTTCAAGGATGTGTATGTGCTCCCTAGCTTTCAAATGTGGAAGCCATCTAGGCGGCCTAGTGGTGATTGAAACGACCAACCTTTTTTTTAAAAAAAAAATAATAATAATAATAAATATAATATAATAAATAAAACTACAACTAGTGGTCCCATATCCACTAGCCATCTAACCACATTCACAATCATCAGCAGAAATAACAACACCAATTAAATATCCAATAATACTCCAACAATAACCAATAACCATAGCATCAACAATAGTCAAATACCAAACAACAAGAAACAAGGAACCAGCAACCTAGCAATGTTTCTAATGACTCCACTCTAGCAACCTAACAATGCCAGCCAACATCCAATCGAGTCCCTAGAACATCCTCCTCTTCATTGCCTTTGATTCCACGATCACACTTTGCCTTTACCTGCACACCACAAACAACAATTGAGATGCGTAAGTATTATCACAAATACTTAGTGAGGCAATTCTCCCAACTACTGGGCTATACACACAAGCAATAAGATCTCTACAAGCCACAATCGACAATCAAATAAACAAACCAGGCAATATACAAAGCACACAACAATCCATTGTAGCTGAAAGAAGGGTGTCGATCGACACTGACAATCTGGTGTCGACCGACACCATACTGGTGTCGACCGACACCTCCACATGGCATCGATCGACACTCACCAAAGTCTCGAGCCGTCCTCGCGTTGGTGTCGACCGACACCCCAACTGGTGTCGACCGACACTGTTGCCAAGCAGCAATTTCTTTCGATCAGAAACTCTGAATCTCGCCTCCAATCTTCTCCAATCCGNAAATATAATATAATAAATAAAACTACAACTAGTGGTCCCATATCCACTAGCCATCTAACCACATTCACAATCATCAGCAGAAATAACAACACCAATTAAATATCCAATAATACTCCAACAATAACCAATAACCATAGCATCAACAATAGTCAAATACCAAACAACAAGAAACAAGGAACCAGCAACCTAGCAATGTTTCTAATGACTCCACTCTAGCAACCTAACAATGCCAGCCAACATCCAATCGAGTCCCTAGAACATCCTCCTCTTCATTGCCTTTGATTCCACGATCACACTTTGCCTTTACCTGCACACCACAAACAACAATTGAGATGCGTAAGTATTATCACAAATACTTAGTGAGGCAATTCTCCCAACTACTGGGCTATACACACAAGCAATAAGATCTCTACAAGCCACAATCGACAATCAAATAAACAAACCAGGCAATATACAAAGCACACAACAATCCATTGTAGCTGAAAGAAGGGTGTCGATCGACACTGACAATCTGGTGTCGACCGACACCATACTGGTGTCGACCGACACCTCCACATGGCATCGATCGACACTCACCAAAGTCTCGAGCCGTCCTCGCGTTGGTGTCGACCGACACCCCAACTGGTGTCGACCGACACTGTTGCCAAGCAGCAATTTCTTTCGATCAGAAACTCTGAATCTCGCCTCCAATCTTCTCCAATCCGCTCCTTGCACTCCCAGAAGCCAAACCCAGCCAAAACAGTGACGAAATACCATAGAGAACTCAAAGAAACAACCACATAAGCACCAAATCACATAAAATCTAGAGATCTTAGCTTAGATAAGCCATGGTCATGCACTCACCTCTCTCCAGGAAGATTCTGACCAGTAGGAACGAAATCCTCCCTCCTAGCAAGCTTCTAACTTTTTCCTAGCTCCAAATCTCTCAAGAACAGCAAGGAATCTCCCACACTTTTCCCAAAAAGCTCAAGAACACTCTCTCTTTGTTTTTCTCTCAAAAACGGCGAATACAGACAAAAAACACGACCTTGGGTCGTTTTCCCTCTTTTACACTCGATTTAGGGATTCTCTAAACCAACCACGCAAACCGGATAATTAAAAACGAACCGATCAAACTGGCCACAACTGGTGTCGATCGATGCCTCACGAGAAGGTGTCGATCGACACCCTTACCAAAATACCAAAAATTGGTTTGCGGGTGTTACAGTGATTTGGGAATAACCGGAGTAAAAAAGCTTATCTCATCTGGCGATAGCATTGCTGTTACAATATCAGGAGACGTTTTGTTGGTCTATACCAGGGCTTACGAGCCTGTCTGGATCTTCCGCGTCTTCAAGAGTTATCCTAAGGGGCTAGACCGGATCTCCACCCTTGTTGAGGTTGAATCTCTAGGTGATGAGGCCCTGTCTTTCGATTTGGGTATCACCGTGCCTGCTGATCTTACCCTTGGTATTAAGCCAAACTCCATCTATTTCACCCGTAATGACCGTTTCGGTCACCCGTCTTGTAATATTCCATGCCTCGACATATGTGTGTACAATATTGCAACAAGGACCATCAAACGCTTCTTCAGTGGCTCCACCTTAAAACTCAAGGATGCGCAGTGGCTTCTCCCCTCAGCTTGATTTGGTGTTTTCAAGAGTTTCTCTTGCGCGATCATTTTCCTGTGTTCATCTTAAACTATTTATAGGCTAATTTTTTCTTCAATTCTTTTACTTTTTTTTTTTTTACTAATATAAGGATTATTGGTCGCACCTCAAAATCATGTTTCCATGCACGCCGGCAGTACACTTGCTTATATGCGTCATTTTTGTATATTTTAGTTGAATTATATGCTTCATATATTCTGAATATATATCGTGAATTCTTAAGAAAACACAAAAATATATGATATGACACCAACGCAAGCTTTTGCATTAAAAAAAAAATGGTAAGTTTTTCTTTTATGGAACCAGATTGTAGTATAATTTTTGTTGTTGAACCGTCAAACGTTCAAAGCTAGTGTTTGATTTATTTATATATTGAGAAATACATTACTTGAGTTCTATGGTAGGAACGTAGTTGGTTGGTGAGGAGATGATCAAGCTATTTTCAATATTCATGAAAGTCCTTACTTGGGATTGTGATGTGACATTTTTACACAAGCCGCCTAATATCTTAGATGCTAACCCTGTTTTAAAAAATTGCTAGGCGTTAGTCGGACGGTCAGGGTGGGCCTAGCGCCTAGCGAGAAAATCGAGATTAAACGGGATTAATCGGGAACTAGTTTTAGGGTTTTTTATTAAATTAATAATAAATAAAAATAAATAGTATTAAAGTATATGTATAATTCTGTTTATGTTGAAAATAAAAATATCAAATAAAATATAAAACTATAGTATTGTCTTTAAAATTACGGTAAACACATAAAAACATAATTTTGAAAGAAAATTTATGATTTTCATTAAAAGTTTGTACATTAGTTATTGTAAAACATCATAAATTTTTAATTTAAATGTCTAAATAACAAAAATGTATATTTGATTTATATTTGGCTTTAAAAATAATCATTATATACAAAATTAAGCGGAAAGTAATAGGATTAGACGGATTATAATCAAATTATATAGATATAATTGGATCATCGATGCTAGGAGGGGATTAGTCATTAATCGAGGCGGAGATGGTGGACCTAGCGATTTTACGGGGCGTAATCGGTGCTAGGCGGGGATTTTAAAAACAGGGGATGCTAATATAAAAGAATAGTTGACCTTAGCAAGCATAAGCATGACCACATGGTTAGGTTAATTATATTGGACCAATCAGTTTTGTCTTGCTCATGATCAATTAAGAAGTACTGTGATTTTATTACTTTGTTCATGTAGGTGTGGAGGAATAAGTGTTGCTTGCACTTATGGTATTCATTTCTTTGCAAGTTGCAGTTTAAACAAATGATAGGGGATTTCAGATGCAAGTCCTTTTTCTTTTTCTTTTGCATATTACCAGTGACATACCATAAGTGAAACTTTTGGTAGTAATAATCAAGATGTGACTTTCGAGTGGAGAAAAAGCTTTGAATAATCGAACAGCGTTTTAAAAATTCATCTACAATGCCGATTTATTGAGTAAGACGAGATCCATTTGGGAATGTGCATCAGATAAATGATCGATTAAGATATTCTATGTATTACGTAACCTTTCGTAAATATAAATAAGAGCCAATGATACTGTTGATATATATTGAAAAGAGAGAAAAGTGGTTTTGTGTTCCGACAATATCAACATTTACAAGTTTAACTTCGTTAGGTGATCGAACTAGTTAATAACGGCAATGGATCAACAATATATACGAAATGAATACATAAATTCACATTTTAGGAGTTAAATTTTACAACTTTATATAATTCTTTGCTTCTAAATTTATACATCGAAGAATGTTGACGTAGATGCCTAGAAGGAGTTGCAGACAGATATAAGATCTTCTCAGAAACCTTTATATTTAAACACAAAACTCCTCTCAAGAGATGATTTGGGCTTACTTATTTTTTATTTTATGTTGTAATCTTTAACTGCCAATGGCAAAACTTATGGTCCAAACTTGTTGGCTGCTATATATTTGTGACCTACAAAAATTAAAATAATGATTGATATTGAATTAATTTTTCACAACAAAAAAGGATGTGATTCTTGAGTCCAATTGCCAAAACAAGAGCAACAAAACTTAAAAGCCAATAAGAACTACTATAATCATTTAGTGCCAGAAAAAAAAATCGGAATATCTTTCTACTTCACATATACTCCCTCCGTTTCAAAATATAAGACGTTTTAACTAAAAACACGTAAATTAAGAAATTGCTAATTTTAAAAAGTTCAACCAATTAATTACAAACATCTAAAAATTATATACAAATTTGAAAACATCATATATTATAAATCAAAACTAGCGTCTACGGTCTGCAAGTGCCAGCTTAGGGATGAGGACCTTCTCAAATATGTCTTGGTCTAAGGGAGCGAACCGTAGACGCCAGTTTTGATTTTCCATAACTATTGTTTTTTATTTCAAATATTATGCTCTCTTAACAAGGACAATTATAATAGTTATCAATTTTATTTATGTAATATTGGAAACCGTTATCAATTTCTTTTCTAAGCATTAATGTATAAATTCTAATTAACTATATTCATTAGAATTAAATCCAAAAATTTAGGAATTTGAATACTGGATTTTCAGCACTTTATGTTTTCCTTTCAATCAAACAATTAAGGATTCTTAAGTTTCATCTGGATTGAAAGAATATGTAAGTCTTAATTTTGATTGTGCGATTTTGCTTGGATTGATCTTTTGTATGTGATGATTTTTGTTTTGATAGCAAACATACAAATCTTATGGTGTGAGAAATATACATGAGTAGGAGATACATTGTGATATGAGCAAACATACAAATTCAAGAATTAATGATTGAAAAATATATATATAAGTGTGTTAGAGTTGCGCATACATAATTGTGTGGTGGTGAGATAACTCAATCTATATAATTATAAATGTGTTATCAACTGTATAAAATTATTTTTATTAATACGAAAAAACAAAATATATATATATTTAGATTGAAAATTTGTGTATAGTGCTTGCTTCTATTATGAAATTAGTGTTCATCAAATCTTGTGACTGATTGTAGAAAATGTGTACAATAATCGTAGTTTGAAAAGATGCATCATTCTTTATTTTTCCATACACATATTGTCTCTAAGTGGTTTTCATATTAATTTGGATTAAAATTCTAATACTATATCAGGTTTGCGCTCTTTTTGGTTATCCTCATTGTGTTGCCTAATTTTCTTCACTAAAAAAAGATATACATAATTTTATGATTCTTCCATATATTTAGACTACACATTTGATATTTTTGGTAAAAAAAAAAATTTATATATTTTGAAGTAATTTATTAAAAGTTTATCATATTAAATTGCAAGTGACATCTTTTAGTACTTTCTCAAAATAATCGAAGCAATAATAAACTACACCTTAGATTTTTTTGGAACTTTTGTGATCTAATTCAAAATTCTGGTAAAAAATTACTCGTAAAGTTTTTTAAAAATTTAGTTATTCTAAAATTTCACATAAATAAGAAAAATCATATCTTTAATTATTTATAATTAAAAAGGTGCTACACGCTAAGAGGACAACAATTTAATGCTTAAATCTAACAAGTGAGTGAAGACTGAAGAGTGCCAAGTACTTAGCCCATCATCACCAAGAATGGTGAGAATAAACATTTTGGTTTTGACTCTTTGACCAAACCGGATCAATTTCACAGTTCTATTATTCTATACAATCAAAAATCTCGGTTAATCATTAAAACCATCCCCTAAACCAAACCGGTTTAACGCATCCTTCCTCCACAACATTTAACCAGAGAGGTATATAGTACAATGAGTTAGTAACAGTAACAAATTGGCCAATGATTAATAAGATTTACAAAATGCTCTTACAGACTATTTCTTGCGAGTGAGCTCTCAGACCATCCTCATCGGTAATACTGTAAATAAGTGTCTTTAACCTATATTAATCATATCATCATATTCATATGCTGTTTATTATATCCTTATACGTAGAAAAAAGGCAGTAGTTTAAAAAGGTCCGTTTAAAAATAACTTTTTATATGGCCATGTGAATTTATTATAGCCAAAGATCACTGCACAAAAGAATATTTGAACCAAGAAAGAAAAGAGAGGTTAGTGTAATAATTAATAATGTTTTGACAAATATGGCCACACATGCTAGCAGTAAGGATATTGGAACCAAGAAACAAAGAAGAGATAAGTGTAACATCGAATAATGTTTTGACATAAGACAGTTATAGAATAAGATTGGCCAAACATATTTGTGCTCGCAGTAAGGAAAGCTCCTGTTTCAGCCTGTCGAGACAACATGTTTCCAGCCAAATATTTGGAATTTGAAACCAGGCGACGTGTTCAACAGCTTTAGTACATATTCATTCCATACCTTAAATCGTTTTGATCATCTAACACTATAGGACCTGAGTATATTTCGGGGCGGTTGCATATACTGGTATTTCTCCAGTCAGCCTATCAAAGGAAAGAAGGGTAAGCATCATAAGAGATTGGATGGTGTTTAGCAAGTGTTGAACCGATATAAACACATAACATGAAACTTACAGAGTCTTGAGATTGGTGTTTAGCAAATGATAAAAGTTCTTTTTCTAATCTCACTATCCTCTCAAACACTATTGTTTCCTTGCCTAATGGCGGTCTCGTGAGCATTGTCGGTCTAGGAACTGTTACATTGGGTAGTAATTTAACCTTAGAAAAAGTTCTTTTCATCCCTCAATTCAAATTTAACCTTCTCAGTGTCAGCTCTCTTGCTAAGCAACTAGGTTATGGGGTCTGGTTTGATGATTATTGTTGTGAAATTCAGGATCGGGGCCTAATGATTGGGAAGGGTAACGAAGTGGCAAACCTCTATTTTCTGGATATAGATTCTCTTTCTTTGTCAGGTATCCTTCTTAATAATGTTCCTATTTTCGCAAATGTTGTTTCTAGTCCTGAATTGTGGCATAAAAGGCAAGGACATCCCTCTATGTCTAAGTTGTTACCTATGCAAAACATCTTAGATTTTTCTAAACAAAAGAATAATTCAAATTCTCATTGTAAGGTCTGTCATCTTTCAAAACAAAAACATATTCCTTTTATTTCCCATAATAACATCAGTAATAAACCTTTTGATCTAGTTCATATAGACACTTGGGGGCCTTTCTCAGTTCCTACTCATGATGGTTTCAAATACTTTCTAACTATTGTTGATGATTGTTCAAGAGCAACTTGGGTTTATCTTCTTAAACAAAAGTCTGATGTTTTACAAATCTTTTCCAACTTTATTAAGATGATAGAAACTCAATATAAAACTAAGCTTAAGGGGGTTAGATCCGACAATGCTCCAGAACTTCTTTTTAAATATCTTTTTCAATCTAAAGGCATTCAATCTTTCCATGCTTGTCCTGAAACCCCACAACAAAATTCTGTTGTGGAAAGAAAACATCAACATATCCTCAATGTTGCTAGAGCTCTATTTTTTCAATCTCACATTCCTATTCCTTACTGGGGTGATTGCATTCTCACCGCAGTTCATCTCATTAATCGCTTACCTGCTCCGATTCTTGAAGATAAAAGTCCTTTTGAGGTTCTTACAAAGAAACAACCAGATTATAGTCAACTAAAAATCTTTGGTTGCCTTTGTTATGCTTCTACCTCTCCCAAGAACAGACATAAATTTGATCCCAGAGCTAAAGCTTGTATCTTCCTTGGTTATCCTTCTGGATACAAAGGATACAAGCTCCTTGATCTTGAGAGTAACACTATCTTTATCTCAAGACATGTGGTGTTCCATGAAGAGCTCTTTCCTTTTGTCAAATCAGATATGTCTCCTGCTACTATTGACTTTTTTCCTAATTTGATTCAAAATTCTCCTGTGTCATCTACCTCATCTGGCGAAGATACTTCTCTATCTTCTCCTTCTGTAGAGGTTCAGCCTTCTGCTAACCCTATAACTGATGTTCCTGAGTCTTCTACTCAAACATCCCACAGGAGAACAAAAACACCTGCTTATCTTCAGGATTACTACTGTCATTCAGTAGGGTCCTCAACCATACATGAAATATCTCAATACCTCTCTTATGGTAATCTTTCTCCCGTTTATTACTCCTTTTTAGTCTCCATTGATAAAGAACTTGAACCCAGAACCTATACTGAGGCAAAGAAACATAAGGTTTGGTGTGGTGCTATGGGGACTGAAATTGATGCTTTGGAAGTGACGGGTACTTGGGAAATCTGCTCACTACCTCCGAATAAGATTCCTATTGGCTGTAAGTGGATTTTCAAAATCAAGTTTAATGTCGATGGAAGTATTGAGCGGTATAAAGCAAGGCTGGTTGCTAAGGGATATACCCAAGAGGAAGGTGTTGATTTTCATGAAACTTTCTCACATGTTGCTAAGCTTACATCTGTTAAGCTGCTACTTGCTATCTCAGCCATTCATGGTTTTTCCCTAACACAACTTGACATCTCTAATGCTTTTCTGAATGGTGATCTTGATGAAGAGATATACATGAAGTTACCACCTGGCTATGCATCTAGTAAGGGGGACTCCTTACCTCCCAATGCAGTTTGCAAGCTAAAGAAGTCTCTATATGGTCTTAAGCAAGCCTCTCGACAATGGTTCCTTAAGTTTTCCACTACTCTTTTCGGTTTGGGATTTACTACTTCTTATTGCGACCATACTTGTTTCTTTAAGATCACAGGGACTGTTTTCATGTGTGTGTTGGTGTATGTGGATGACATACTCATCGCCAGTAACAATGATGCGGAGGTGGATAATTCTAAAACAACAACTTCAATCTCATTTCAAGCTTCGTGATTTGGGACCATTGAAATATTTCTTGGGTTTGGAAATAGCAAGATCAGCTTCTGGAATCACGGTTTGTCAACGTAAATATGCTCTTGATCTGCTGGTGGATACTGGTATGTTGGGATGCAAACCATCTCCTGTTCCTCTTGATCCTAATATCAAACTTACGAAAGATACAGGAGGTGATTTTGTTGATGCTAAGTCCTATCGGCGTCTCATTGGCCGTTTGATGTACCTACAGATCCTGAGACCTGACCTGACCTTTGCTGTAAATAAACTAAGTCAGTATTCAGAGGCTCCTCGCAAAGATCATTGGCAAGCTCTGCACACTATTCTGGCGTATATCAAAGGAACAGTGGGTCAAGGCTTGTTCTACTCCTCCAAATCTGACTTACAGCTTATTGTTTATGCGGATGCTGACTATGGTTCGTGTAAGGATTCCAGAAGGTCTACTAATGGCTACTGTTTCTTCTTGGGCTCTTCACTTATCTCTTGGAAGTCTAAGAAGCAACAAATTGTTGCAAAATCATCTACTGAAGCTGAATACCGAAGCCTCTCTTTTGCTTCTGATGAACTTCTGTGGCTCACATTTTTCCTCAAAGAGTTTCAGGTTCGGCTTGTCAAACCTACTTTCTTTTACTGTGATAATGAAGCTGCGATTCACATTGCTCGCAACCCAGTCTTTCGTGAGCGCACAAAGCACATGGAAAAAGACTGTCACAGCGTTAGAGAGAGGTTACTTGCAGGTTGGTTTTAGTTGATTCATGTTTGTTCTGAGGAACAACTTGCAGATCCATTCACTAAGGCTCTCCATCCTGCTCCGTTCCACTACTTAATGGGCAAGATGGGTCTGATCAATCTCTTTGTCCCATCTTGAGGGGGACTATTGTGATGTATCTGTTAACTGGTATAATATAAACCGGTTCTAATCTCTATTTTATTCTGGTTTAAGTGTATAGAGTAAACCAAGTTAGAGTCTGTATGTAAAGCATACTTTGCACATTTTATTTCTTTAATGAGAATGAGATTAATTAGTTCATTTAGTAAAAAGCAGATCTCTGTAAGATTAAAAATATCGACTAAAAGGGTCCTGAATGCAATCTTTGTAGATTCACCAGTTCCTTAGTAATGATAGTTCAAGAAAATTGATTGGATTTGAGAACCCGGGAATCATACCAACGGACGAAACTCAGACTCCAAAAAGACCAAACCCTTTTCTCTATGTCGTAAGAACATACCTGAAACACTGGCAAAATTGAGGTAGTTTTTCTTTCACATACTTTTCAAATGCCTTAATGAAGAAAAAGGTTGTGCCTTTAATATCAAACCAAAAAGATTAACACAACGAGATACTATAATTCCTAGATGAAACAAATTTCAAGCTAAAATTATCCGGTGTGGACCAGAAAAAAATTCCCTGGGACTGAACTTAAGTACTTAACCACCACTGAAAGATGCAGCCTAACACATCATACGTACATATCCAAAAACTGAGTTTATGAGATTTGGTGAACCTCCTAACTCATCAATCTCTACTGATAGTTAGAGATCTAAATCTTACCATATAAATTTTCCTGGTAATAGTGTTTTGTTATCTCGGGTGAATCTGATAACTACAAACCTCTCGCAGTTTCCAAAATCAAGATCCACCTTTTGTCAAATCACATCAGAAAGTGAAAAACCATTGAAAAATTGTTATCTTTAGATTTAAAGTAGAAATTTTAAACCGCACCACCATTCGAGTGGGAGACATGGTTCCAGCATAATGGTTTGACAAACATCATTGACTCAACCAGAGAGATAGAATTAATAGTAGTAAGGCAAGTTCTTCATTAATGACAGCTTTGAACTCAGGTGTTGAAAAGATGCAGAAACACAAGTTAAAAGACATCAACAAGAAAACAGAACCAAGCAATGGAGAAACAGAGATCTTCGGACAAACCTCTTCCTTCAAGATTAGGAATTTGTAGCCAAGGACGAAAAGCTGGCATGACGGTAGCAGGTAATGCTTTGAACAGCGTGTAACTTAACATTAGAAGGAAGCAATGTAGGCCTGAGTCACCTAGAAAGTGATCAAGGATAAGTTTCTGCCAGAGATATATATATATATATATATATCATTGAATTGTAGTCACTTTGGGGAGCCTAAACTAGATTGCTTAGTGTAGAAAAACCAATGCTTTAAATTATGATAAGAAGAAGAAAAAGCTACAGAGTTTGTCAAGCTCTTACAATAAAAAGAAATACATAAAACACACATTAAAAGGAGGCAATACTCTCAACGTGTTCGGGTGAGATAGAGACGCAACATGTGTCGATGAGTCCATATCTGCGCCGAAACTCGTCAGTATCTGCAATTCCTTGCAGCCTAACTCTTGTGATGTCTTGTCTTTGAAGATTGTAGTAGAAAATGTAAAAGGGTTGAACATCTTGTGGCAGAGAGTATGTGGAAAAAATGATTTCACCAGCCTTGTTGGTGCCAGGGGAAGTCATGTTCGTCAAAGGGAAGGGAAGCTCAAAAGTTTGCTTAGACCAATGCTGTTTCTCGACATCTTCTAATATCCACAAACCAAAACTAGTAAAGCTGAAAAGCTCTCTTACAATAGAAGCTAACTTGCCACTATACTCTATGAATTTCGAGTCACCCTCCCAAAGCACAACATCCCTAGGTGCTCGCATGAAACTTAGAGTCTCATATCACCAGAAACTTTGGCAGGCAAGCTAGTGAGCTTTTTAGATCAAGAGGGATCGGATCTTAACTGACTTCGGCTGCCACAGAACCTGTCCTTCTCAGCGTCCCTTCGTTTCATGGCGAAACTCTGAATTCGACTCGTAGAAACAAGGGAGAATTGCAAAGGAGGTTCCTTTCAACACAAATTCGACAACTCTCGAAGAAGTCAGAGAGAGAATTGCAAAGGAGGTTTTTTTTTTTTGGTCTTCAAGGAGGTTCCTTTTTTAAAACACAAAATCGAGTCGGGGAGAAGAAATATTGAGAGAAAATCATATAAAAACTCGATTTCCTGTTTGGGAGTTTCCTTTTCTGGGTGTGTCGGGGGTGGGCGGCCGGAGTGGGCGGTGGGAGGAGCGCTTCTATCGGAAAATTCAGACTGAAGAAGAATCGCAAACGTTTTAAATCTCCCATATTTTTTTATTAGTATTATTATAAAATAGAATAAACGTCTATTTGAATTTCCTAATATTAATAATAATAATACTAATAATAATAATAATAATAATAATAATAATAATAATAATAATAATAATAATAATAATAATAACAATAATAACAATATAATAATAATAATAATCATAATAATACAGGAAATATCTGAATTATCTCCTCCTGCTTAAAATAAATAAAAAAGAAATATTTTCTATTTTTTGTTTCTTAGGTTGGTATTGTTATCCATTAGAAAGAAAAAAAATTAGGAAATATATGTTTTGATAAATGAAAGGAAAATATGTAGATAATAAACAAAATAATAAATAGTAAATAGTAACTAAAAAATAAAAATATCTTTTGAAACGTATTAAGTATTAAATAAATCAAATTTAAATGATACTAATACTACTTTTAATGTGTATATAATAAATTTTCTATATGTCCTATTAAATATTAATAATTAATATTAACCTACAATAAAAATTTAAGAGTAATTTAAAAAAATTTAGTTTTTATTTACGATATAAACGTCTTCTAAATTTATTTTACTGTTTATATAATTTTCAAATCGAGCTTTAAGATTAGTTTAACATGAAGTTTATATCAAAAATATATTTTCTGTCAATACATTGTGAAAATATGAAAATTATTATATTACAAAATTAAATTATTATTAATAAAAATAATTTTGATCTTTGAAGAGATGAACAGTGCAATATCTTGGAATGTTCCATCGTTAAGAGCCCTCACATATTCGTTGTGTATCCAACCTGTCTTCCTATTTTCGAAAGTTACAAAGTCAAATATTTCTCAGTAATCGAGAGTATGTGTACTCCAGATGATTGGCTTCTTCGAGCTATATCTCTAGCGACCGTTATCAGAATTATCGTGGATGTATCTATTTGGCTGGGACGAATTATGATGATCTTATTTCTTACAACAAAGAACCAGAATTTTTCAGCTCGAAAGAATGTTAGTAGGGTATTGATAGCCCACAGGGGAAGTCCGTAGATGTTGAAGTCTCTGATGAAACAATCTGGCCTGTTTATTTCACCCCTCAGTCTCGATATGAGAAAATCTTCCATCAACTCTTCTTCCATTGGAGCAAACTGAACACTTTTGAATTGAGTCATTCCTACATCAAAAGAAGCACAAAAGATTCATCAAATTAGGAGATAGAACAATAATAATAATGGGTTTCCAAAAATTTTTGTGGATTATTGTACTAATTATGTTTTGTTATTGTTTAATTATTTAAATAAGAATTAATTTAAGAAAAATAAAAGAAGTGGTAGTTTTCAAAATAAAAGAAGTGGTAGTTTTGTTATTGTTTTCAAAAGAAGTAATCTCACCGTAGGTTGTTTTCCCAAAATTCCTGTGACAATAACTAGATAAATATTAATTATATAAAAAACAACTTATTTCATTGAATGATAAATAGGAAAATAGTAACAAAATATAGAAGAAAAAATTAGAATACATACCTCAAACTTAATAGGAAATTTGAACTCTATACTAAATCTTTTAAGTCTTTGAAATATACCTTATAGATTGAACTAAATGACTATTTTGTCCTTGGTTACAAATTAAATTAAACTAAATACAATATAATTAAATTAATTTATTTGAAAATTTTATTTTTAAAAATAATATGTAAACTAGATATTCGAAAATTTCCTGAACTGTTTTTTAAAAAATTATGAATTAATTTATTATATATAATATTAATCAATAACTAAAAGATTAAATTAAGATAAAATAAATAACATATACCGTTAATTAATAATTAATTAAATATTAAAAAATAAACACAAAATAATTAAACTCATCATTGTTAGAAAATTATTTTTAAAAATCACTGTTTATATTTTAGATATAGAATTTTTTTTGATAATGATGAAGTAGTTTAATATAGAAAATATTAATCAATAAAGAAAATTAAAATTCAGATTAAAAAAAATAAAAAGTTGTTTTATAAAACAGAAACAATACAAAAATGACAAAATCGCAGTTAAATACAATATAATTAAATTAATTTATTTGAAAATTTTATTTTTAAAAATAATATGTAAACTAGATATTCGAAATTTTTCAGAATTTTTTTAAAAAAATTATGAATTAATTTATTATATATAATATTAATCAATAACTAAAATATTAAATTAAGATAAAATAAATTAAGACCGTGGATCACGATCCAATAATCTGTTACTCAATCGTGATTAAAGATCTGGTATTATTTAGTAATTCAATTTTAAAAATTTATTATATAAAAATTAAAATTAAATTAATTAGAATTTTTCTTTTTTCCATTTATGTTTAGTAAATGCTTTAGATAATATTAGTTTTCATTTAATAAATTAGTTTTGAAAAATAATTATATATTTTAATTTATTTTGAAAATTGTTAACTTTAATAAAATAATAAAAAATTGTGAGCTTTTAGAAAATAAATCAACAGTTCAAAAAAATCTACTATGTAACAAATCAATTAATAAAAGAAGAAATCGACTATTTAATATAAGTCAACAAAGAAAAAACATAAATCAGCAGGAATAAAATATAAGTCTACAGTTAAAAAGTCAATCATATTAATAAGTCAACTTAAAATGAAATAAAGTCTACTAAGACCAAACAAATCAACGGAAAAAAATATAAATCAACAAACAAAAAAAATAAGTTAACATCATCAAAAGTCGACTTTGTAAAAAAACAGTCAAACAAAAAAAAAGTCGACAATTTTAAAATAAATCGATGAAAAAATAAATAAGTTTACAAAAATTAAACTTAAGTCAACCATTCAAAATATCGCCCTTATTAATAAATCAATGTAGAATATAATAAGTCAACAATAAATAAACAAATCAAACAGAAAACAAATATAAATCGATGAACAAAAAAAATAAGTCAACAGTTAAAAAAATCGACTATGTTATAAATCCACTAGCCATAATATAAGTCAACTGTTCTAATATAAGTCGATGACAAAGATAATTAAGTCAATAGAAGTAAAAATACATACCGATTGTTCAAAAAGTCGACATTATAAATAAATCAACCTTAATTAAAAAAAGTCTAAAACATTGATATATATATATATATATATTATAAATTGTATAATCTTGAATTATTTATTTTTAAATAAATTTAAATCTAAATAATATCAACAAAAATATTTAAATTCTTTTACTTTAATCAAAATTTTAAGATCAAAAATTAATTCATGTAATCATTAAAATACAATAAGTAATTTTCGTTATAATTTTAAATTATTATATAATTAATTCCGAATTAAACAATTTTAAAAAGTAATTTATTTTTAAAGTTGATTTATTTTTAATTATAAGTTAAGTTTTTATTATTTTTATTTAATTGTTAAAATTATTTAATAATAAGGGTATTTCTGTCCATTTTCATTTCAAAATGTGTAGTTTTCAAATAACTATAAGATTAAGTGTAATTTTCAAATTTCTTTTCAAATTTTGTATAGTTTTCAAATTGTCCCAATATAGAACCTTATCTTTCACAATTTCGAAAAAGAAACTCTAATTCTTAAACTACTAGATTTTCTTTGACCGCACAAAATTAGGCAACTTTTAACATCTTCCGTTACTACACACCTTAAAAAGTTATTTAACCTCAACTTTTTCACTACCACTAAGATTGCCTCTCTCTGTTAAATAATAAGTCAGGTTCTTTACTTTGTCATTCACGAGCATCAACAACCCAAGCAAATACATTCTCAGCAGCTACGAGTCAACTCAAAGAGCATATCTCATAGTCATACCTAGAGATGTCAAAACAAACCCGGACTGATTCTAAACTCACAGGTTATATCGATTTTTGTTAAATGTTGCATCTCAGTGAGACAAAAACGTTTTCAGATCCTATTGCATATTGCTGCTAGATTTGATGCATGTTGGTGATATATATTATGGCTTAACCAAATCGAAAGTAACTTGGGTTGAAATAAATATGAAAAACTATGCTTACGTACATAGAAATGGAGCTTCCTCTTTTAGTGGTCATTGCCCCCCTTAAATTAGACGTACGTACTTGCCTTTTAAGTTCGAATCATACGTCCTCTTTCGTTTTGAGTTCTCCTATAGTACTATAAGAGATATAGTTATGACTTATATATGAATACATTTGTGACGAGTTTGTGGTTGTTTTATATATATATTAACTATTTTGATGTGATTTATGTTAATAATAAACAGTAAACATCTCCTACAAGCATTTAACCTTCCTCTTTTATCTTTTTATGTTACGACGAGCGTACGTAAGCACATGTATCCTTCGTATTCAGAGATCGTTTGTTTTGATGTCAAATCAGAGAAGATAAATTTTATCAAAGCACCTAGGGACGTCGTAGGATGGTGGAACGCTTCGATTTTGATGGCAGATTGATGAGAAAAAGCAGTACTCGTGGACATGGAAAACCATCCTCCACTTGCGACCACTTGCTGCACTCTTTCTGCGTTGTGAGGTGGGTAATGGACAGAGGGCAAGTTTCTGGTATGATTTTTGGTCCCCGTTTGGTCCGCTCATCAACCACTTGGGTACCTCAGGTCCTCGACAAACGGGTATACCCCTACAAGCAACGGTAGCCCAAGCGTGCTCAGACACAGGTTGGTCTCTCAGACTCGCCAGGTCGCCGCAAGCTGAACTCCTGCATACCTATCTCACGACACAGCGCATTCCCTCTTCATGCCCTGTTCCTGATATCTATCTGTGGTCAACTGGGGAAGAGTCACTGGATCGCTTTAGTGCGAGGAAAACCTGGGAGGTAATGAGGCCTCGGCAAGCCCCACCAGTTTGGACCAAACAAGTGTGGTACAAAGGATCAGTCCCCAGACATGCTTTTACGATGTGGATCACACAACTAAATCGCCTTCCAACAAGAGCGCGACTGGTAAGTTGGGGTATGCAAGTTGAGGAAACCTGTTGCGTTTGTGGTTCTCAGGCCGAAACTCGAGATCATTTGTTCTTGTCCTGTGAGTTAAGCGAAGACCTTTGGCTGGAAGTAACTAGGCGACTAGGCTACAGACCGTTTGTCTTTCAAACCTGGAGCGCGTTTAACTGTTGGTTGGACTTATCTGACTTAACGTCCAATTTGACTCTCAGAAGGCTGGTGGCTCAGGCTACCATCTACGCCATCTGGTCAGAGCGAAATGCACGCCTGCACACCAACGTAGCAACTCCTCCTCACATTCTGTTCAGGCTTCTAGACCGTCTAATACGCGATGCTATTTTGGCCAAGAGACACAGGAAAAACTTCAAGCAATTGATGCAAGACTGGTTGAAGTATGTCTAGGAAAACCAGAGTCCCATACTCTGCTTTTCATGTTTGTTGTGGGCTGATATCCTCTGTTTTTTTATTTTTTTTGTAACACAGGATATCTATTGTTTTTTCAAGCTATTGTAAGCATTACAATTGAGTTTCAGTAATGAAAATTCACAGTTTTACAAAAAAAAAAAAAAAAGTTAGCTCCATTGTGGTACCCTTTTGCTTGTTTTCAATTTTTCATACTTTTGATTTGTGGGTAGACATGGAGAAACACGAATGGTATTGGTATTTCTTTGCTCTAATCACAATTTTATCATCAACAAAAGATTAATATAATATGCGCAGACAAATATGGTTGTCATTTTACCTTTTTAGGGTCTTCGGTGACTAGAGACTAGAGTCTATCTAGAGAGTAGACATATTTTTTTTTTTCCGCATCACACATGTACTAGCTAGCACTACTACTCGTTCGTATTACGACAAAGAAAAAGCACTTATGAAACGTATTTAGACAGTTTCACCGGGTTCGATTCAATCAGACCATATTGAACCGTGACCCAAACACTAATTATTCGGCTTCCGATCCAATTTCGAAAACATCATCTCAAAAAAAAGTAATGCATTGTTATCATAATAATTCACTCAACTCAATAAGTAAAAAAAAACTAATAGCAAGGTGATGATAAAAATCCCACCCAAAAAACTAATAATTTGTTTTCAACATCTTTGTACTCGGGTAGTAAAACAAATAAAGTCTTAAATCCCGGTATTGATCTCATTCATATTCTTAATTATTTCTGAACCAATTTAGTATCGAACCAAAAGAATAGGAAAAAAATATATGTATTTGAAGGAAGCTTTTCAGTTAATCAATATATATATATATATGTTTGACCGGTTTGCTTTAACCAAACCGATACGACCCATCATGATTTAAGCAGGTATATATATATAATTGAGTTACTGTAGCTCGTAACGAACTTTTAACAGACTCCAAGATCGATTCACTTCTCTCTGTTACAACTTCACCACCGAGTTGATTCTCCGATGATCATCTCTTCTTCTTCTCCTTAACTCCGCCACCGGAGTATCTTGCGCCGCATCTCCTCCGTCACAGCACGCAACAGAATCATATCCGCCGTCGTCGAACAATTCGGGTTTTCGCACTCCAACGACGTATCTTCTTGCCAACGGCGGCGCTACTCGACGACGTATCTTCTTCCAACGGCGGCGTTAATTCCCCTCACTTACAACATCATTCTTTCTTCAACGTCTCTCTTTCAACAATCTCCGTCGCTTAACTCCTCACTTTACGGCGATACTGCTTTAGCCGATAGTCTTTGTCCTTGGCCTCTCGAGTCTTCGTCGCTTCCGTTTCAATAGCACAGTCTCAGCAAACTATTTCGTAGAGCCAGAGGTATTCTTGTTTTAAGGTTTACTTCTTTCAAGATTCTTTGAAACTGTGTTGAGTATTAGGCGAAGTCTTAAGTATTTCTCTGTTTTGCTGCAAGTTTTGTTTTTTTTTTTTCTTTAATCAAGACTCCGTGAAACTTTCACGGTGAAAGTTTGTATGGTATACCAAAATAATGTCATTGTTGATTTTTACATTGATTTTTTTTTTGTTTTCAGCTATGGCCGCCGAACTTGTTTTACCAAAATGTGTTCGATTCTGTCCCAAAGACAATGAGGTGATGAGAGAATTTCTAGAACCGGAGATCAACGATGCTAGGATTGATAGCTGTCTCATCGAAGACCTAGACGTGTATGAAAAGCATCCTGATTTGCTCGACCACAATCCGAACGACTACTTTCACCAAGGAGAATACTGGTACTTCGTAACAAGGAAATGCAAAGGATCAGCGAACAAGATTAAGCGAACTGTGGGCACAGGGAACAAAAACGGGAGATGGGTGCACAGAAAGAGCACTGCGATTCTTGAGGAAGGTCAGACGATCGGGGAAAAGCAAAAAGATGATTTTCATAGACAAGCAAAACAGGCACTGTGGATGGCATCAGTACGAATACCGCCTCCCTTCTCAACAATCTCTTGTGGTTGTGAGTCACATGGTTTATAACCCTGGAGATGATTCGACTCTAGCTCAACCGTTTGATGAATCTCAACCTCTTATGGGCACCTTTGGTGATGGTGTAGCTGAAGATCAGCCAATGAGGGACATTGAAGAAATTATGGAAGAACCGGTGGACAATGCGATATCAGATGCAGCTGAAGACAATGATGCGTTACAGGAAATGATGCATTACTTCCAAGAACTTCTATCTGTGGACAACATGGAGACTGATGCACCATGATCTCAGTATTCCTTTAAAGATTCTCACGAGCTTTGCTAATTTCTCACTGGATGACCTGTTCCGGAGTATCAGTCTGGTATATCTCTTTTTTTTTAGGTACCCGAAACTATTCTTTCAAGATTCTCTGAAACTCGAGTTTTGTTTTTCAAAATTCTGTATGTGTATCATTTCTATTGTTTCTCTATGGAGCTATATGAGATTGCATTAGTGAGTTTTTTTTTTCTTCTTCCAAGTAATAGGTCTTTCCTAAACATAAAAGCCTTCTCTATCAATAAGGTTAGGTTATCGTGTAGTGAGTAGTACAGAGTAAAAATCAGATCCCGGAAAAGAGTAATTATTGAGGTAGAAGATTTAAGAACTACATAAATGTTAGTCATTGAAGTTTCTCAGTGTTCTGCAACCCTAATCCTAAGTGCATGGATTTGAGTTTGCAACCTAATCCGAGCAGAACTATGGCAACAGTGATGATGTGAAGAGAAAGCCTGAATCACAAGCAAGCTACAAGAGATATGACGGTTTGGGCTTCCCACTCGGTTTGGGCTTGGACCAAGTAAAGCCTATTAAGCTGAGATATCTGGTGAAACAGAGAGCAAGTGGAGTTACTTATGTTGTGTCTTTATAATTTTCCCTCTGATCTCTTCTTTACAATTTACAAAACAAAACAAGTAGAAGATTCTAGGGCAGCCGTCATCATGAAACAACGCAAGGAGATAGATCATATCCCTCTTGATCTAACAGTGGAGATTCTCACCAGGTTGCCAGCCAAGTCTCTTATGAAGTTCAAATCCGTTTCTAAGTCGTGGTCTTCCATTATCCGTAGCCAAGTGTTCATCGATTCCTTCTACTCAATCTCCTCGACACGACCACGGTTTATAGTCGCTTTCACCAACGGTATATTCGCCAAGCGTGAGGAGAAGCGCTTGTTCTTCTTCTCGTCTTCACACGAGGGACATGAATCTTCTTTTTTAGTAACCAATCACCATATGACAATACCATGTTTAAGCGTTTGTAGCAACCCTGCGTCAAGGTGTGTTTCCGTCCGTGGCTTCATAGGCTGTTCACTTGTAGGTGGGTTCATGGTATGTAACCCTAGCACCAGACAAGTCATTGTCTTACCAAGCTTACCCTCACGCCGCGCTCCTGATATGAGAGGCAAATGTTTAGGGTACGATCCGGTGGATGATCAGTTCAAAGCTTTGTCACTCATTTCTTCTCGCATACCTAATAATGATAGTGTAGAGCACTTGGTGCTAACTCTAAAAGGTGATAAAAAAAAATATTCATGGAGGCAAATCAGAGGTAACAACAATGTTCCACCTTATTCCCCTCTAACTATGAAAGTATGCATCAACGGGGTTGTGTATTATGGTGGTTGGACTCCAAAAGTAAATATGAATCCAGTGATCGTTTGTTTTGATGTTAGATCAGAGAAGATAAATTTTATCAAAGCACCTAGGGATGTCGTAGGATGGTGGAATGATTCGATTTTGATGGAATACAAAGGGAAATTAGCTTCCATCGTAAGATACCCTTTGGCTTGTTTCCATAGTTTTGATTTGTGGGTGTTAGAAGACATGGAGAAACACGAATGGTCAAAACAAACATGTGAGATTCCATTTTCTCTGTGGGATTATGTTGGGGGTTTTCAGTTGTCTTTTCCAGGCACTAACAAGGTTGGGGAGATCATTCTAGCCCCAAAAATCTTGTCACGCTACCATCTTCAACCCTTCTACATTTTCTACTACCATGTAGAAACAAGCAACATTAGAAGAGTTAGGCTTGAAGGAATTGCTGATGATGAAAGTTTTAGGCACTGTTATGGAATTGGAAAAGATGTATGTAACGTCTATATATCACCAGAACATGTTGAAAATATTAGGTTTTTGTAAACATTTTTAATTCACGGATATGACCCTCTTTGTTTTTTCCTACTCAACATATTTGTGTTGATTTTTATGTACCAAACTAATTGGTTTGATACTATGGGATTTGCTCAAATTTATTTTTTCTAAACCCATAGTCTACTCTATAGTGATTAATTTTTATGATGGGTACAGAATCCTTGCTCAAAAATTATAAATGTCTTATTCTTCTTTTTGTTCTGTTTTTCTTTTAATTGTTAGATTAATTGGAACATTTTACGTTTTGCAATCAAAACATTCTTCCCTAGAGTATAGACGCAGCTGAGTGGTGTTTTTTTTAAGTTCACTCTCTGATCAGGACTTATTTGATAGTAGAATCTTTACAAATACTTGTTGGGATCTCTGCTAAGTTCACTCTCAATACGTAAGCACATGTCTCCTTCATATTCATGTACATATCATCAACAAAAGATTTATATAATATGCAGACAAATATAGTTCTTATTTTACCTTTTTAGGGTCTTCGATGACTAGAGTCTAGAGAGTAGAAATTTTTTTTGTTGGCATCACATATGCACTACCACTCGTTCGTATTACGACGACAAAGAAAAAGCATTTATGAAACGTACGTATTTCGGCATTTTGACCTGGTTGACTAGGAGGGCGGGCAGTGCGACTGCATATACGTATATAAGAAAAGGAGTACAAAAAAAAATTTGTAAGTTAAAAAGGTACAGGAAAAAAAAACTTTGTAAGCTAGAAAGGGGCAAAAAAAAAATTATAATCTAAAAAATACACAAAAAAAAACTTTGTAAGCTAAAAAGGAGCACAAAAAAAAAATTTGTAAGTTAAAGAGGCACACAAAAAACTTTGTAAGCTAGAAAGAGGCGCAAAAAAAAAAAGTTTATAAGCTAGAAAATGACACAAAAAAAAAATTATATGAACCAAAGAGATCTAAAAAAAATCAATAAGTTTTTCTATAGGTTAAGGGGCATTTTTTTTAGTTTGCCTAGAGACATCTAATATGTTTAAGCCGGCACTGCCTGGTTCGACTTGTTAGCAGACAGTGTCACATTGTTTATCTATTATAAAGTGTCCGCACATTGGTCCCAATACTCTCATAAATTATCTTTTATTAAAAAGGAAGAAAATGTTAAATACTGATATTATCTTGTGAATGTCTCCTAACACAAAATAGTATAGTTAAAAGAGACCCGGTTGAGTAAAGCCCTGAACTCAAGCTAGACCTTCTCTGGTACCTTCACTGCTTCTTTGGAACTTGTGGTTGTTGTGGTTGCATCACTTGTGAATAGGGCATCAACGGTTGCGGAGGCCACAACTGCGATGGACCATTCTGAAACTTTGATGGGACATGCCAGTTTCGGTTTCGCATCGGTAAAGGCTGTACAACCTTTGATTTACTGGTCAAACAGAATAGAAAAGAAAGTTTTTTTCGTAGCCCTCTCTTATTCTTCTGCTTCATCTTCTCTAGCAATTCACTTTCCATGGGTTTAGGATCATAACATGAACTAGCAGAGTCAGAAGAAGAAGAAGAAGAAGAAGAAGAAGTGCCATCTTCATCGTCGCTCTTTAGATCATCATCTTCAATCTGGTACTTAACTGAGAAGAGCTCTGTTTTCTTGCCACATTTATTAAGTTTACGAACCAGAGCCATAGGTTCAACGTTACCTGTGACTGTCATGAGTCCTTTTTTGCTGTTGTACTCCACTTCGTTTACACCTGTTTTCATTGAAAACTAAGTACTAAGAATTATCTCATGTTATAAGACTTATATATATGAGTCAAGAAGCACTTCAAAAGTAAGTTGGACTTTTTCTTATTACCAGAGATACTCTTCAACTTGATGCCTGCTCTTTTTTGGCAACCGGTGCAACACTTTAGATCGACTTTTAGTATGCAAGTCTGCAAGATTTACACAGCTAAATCATTAATTAGCAACTAAAGAGAGAGAGAGAGTGATAGATAGATAGATAGATAGATAGATTGAGAGATTGAGAGAGAGAGGAAGAAGTACCCGGACGGATTGGTTTGGGTCCGCCATTGTGAAGGAAGCTTGGTGAAAAGAAGAAGAAGAAGAAACCCTAAACTGAAACTCAATGGAGAAAAAGAAGATTTGTATTAATAGGCATCGTTAAATATTTTATATACAAAGGGAGAATCCATAAACTTTCCATAATTACCGAATTTTTACAATAACAAGTTAAGGTAATGATACATTTTATTGACTTTGATAGCTATTGTCGGTTTCCATATTCGAAAAATCTGGCAATTTCAAGACCTGCCTTCTCCATCCATATGTACCAAGTCAATTCAAACTCAGATGTGAGATATTTAAAAGTTCTCATTCTTGCATCATTTGTTTTGAACTGAAGCTAACAAGAAAAGTTTTGTTAAGTGACCTGATGACACTATTTAGCAGGAACGAGAGCCGGAGAATTAGCAAAGTGGCTTAATCGGGAAAGATGATTGGCAAAAAGATGAGAGTATCATATCTGATCCGGGAACAACAACGATGTATTATCCACCAGCAACATCATCAGCACGTCCTGGCCCAACCAACACCTGAGAGAAGCGAGGAGACAGGAGTGGGGACGGATCAACAAAATCAGGATGCATCACATTCACATGACATGGAGCAGTTCGAGGTCGGAACAGTTTAAGAAACGAAGAGAGTGAAAGTGAAGAAGAAGACGAAGCTCCAAGACGATCAAGACATGGAGAAGGAAAGAAGCGTCGGTGAGAGAGACTTACACAAAGCTATTTAATTCACCTCTCTCCCCCTCTATTTTTGATTCAAACATATTAGTATTACATTAGTGGCATAATATTCGTATTTTCAAGATATTTTGTACTATCAGACGACAAGAGTTGGAATACAACTCTCACGCACGCATCTTTAGTATTACTCTTTAAGGTTTATATGCCATTAGACTTTGGAGAAAGCACATTAGACCAAATAGTCTTCAACTGTACATAAACAAGTCACATCAACTATTTAGTTTTGCTAGTCTTTGATCATAAACAAGTCACATCAACTATATTTAGATTTGCTAGTATTTGATCTATAGACTAATATTGTATAAAATTTATCAATGAAAAGTGAAAACATTAAACAACAATATTAGACCGTAAACCAAGCCCAAATGGATTTGACATGAGAATTAGGTTGGACATCATAAATAAAATTATGTTTGACTACCTAATAATATTCACATCGATCGGGTGAAAATAATCCACGTAATCTTTGAAGATTTATCATGAACAGGAAAGAAAAAAAGGAATTGAACCCTCCCAAACGGCTGGGATTTAACCTAGTTTTATTTGTTTTTGTTTTCTCTCTTAAAGTTGTACTAGAATATGATCCGTGCTATAGCACAGATTAAAATTCTTTTTGTTTATATTGTAATTTTTATTGAAAATATCGTATATATGATTTTTTTTCTAAGTTTTTGTTTTTTAATAGGAGATTATGCCATGAAATCATATGATGAATATGACTTATGAAAATAATATCTATTTTGTAAAATCTATACCACATATTAAGTTGTGATAAAAAAATTTAAATTTTTATTTGTTAATTTTATTTTATTTGTTTAGTGTTTAAAATTATATAATGTATTTTAATTGTTAATTCTATGACTTAACCCATAGTATACTGCATATTAATTTTATGATCAAATATGTAACATATGTTTGTTAAAATCATCTTAACCGAGAAATCCTACCAAACAACATTATTCCAAACTTTAATTTAATCTGAGAGATCATATTTTTTGAAATTTAAAACGGTGCTCTAGCAAGAAATCTTTTTTTGATTTTTTTTATATTATAGTGACATTTTATTGATCTGTGCTATAACAAATCACGATTAAGTGTGATGAATTACCAAGATTTTATTCTTTTTTATGCTTTATAATATATTTTTATTATCTTTAATAAGTTTGTTAACAATGTAGTCTAGCAATAAAATCTGCCGAAAATAAATTTGGAATATTCTCTTTAAGATTTTTGAAAACAATGTGCTTCCAAAAATAAATTATTTTGGTTGCACCCACTATTTATCTTGTAATCAATTAATCTATCAATTTAAAATATTTTCTTTAAGATTTTTGGTAACCATTTAATCTATCAATTTGGAATATCCCCTTTAAAATTTTTGGAAACAATTATGGTTGTATCCACTATTTAACTGTAACAAATTAATTTATAACCTATTTGTAACCAACTTATTAAAATTATATAGTCTACAAAACAAAACAATGTTGTGTACTTCAATATTGTGTACTTCCGTTTTATTATAAAGGGTATTATTAAAGAACCAGTATAATACAACATAAGAAAACAACAATGAAAGGTTTGCTCCCCAGATCTTAAGTATAAACTCATTACTCATCAAAAAAAAAAAAAAAAAACTCCCTTTTGACATAACTCCTCTGCTCAGAACTTCCTTTGCCGAGTCGAATCTACAGTTTGTTTTTTGGTAGGCGGCTAGGCGCCATGAAACGCGAGAAGAGACAACGTATTGAGGCAAATCCCATCCCTCTTGACCTAGAGGAGGCTATACTCACTAGATTGCCTGCCAAGTCTCTTATGAAGTTTCTATGCGTGTCAAAGACGTGGTCTTCCATCATCCGAAACCAAAGGTTCGTCAATTCTTACTACGCTATGTCTTTTCAATCACTTTCTGCTGCGGTTCACAAGCCATGGTTAATGACTGGCGTTTGTTCGTCACTTCGTCTTCTCGTCTTCCTACGAGGATGAGAAATCTTCTTCTTTGGCAACCACTTTCCATATGACAATACCTTCAGTGTACTTGTCTAACGCCTCCTCCTGTCAATCTGTCCATGGCTTAATCGGGTGTATTAGCAGTTTTCCGTTCATTGTCTGTAACCCCAGCACCAACAAATTCACTACCCTACCATGTGCCGGGGCACGCACATCCTGGGGATACGATCCTGTTGGAGATCAATTCAAAGCATTGACCATGGTGTCTTATCCTCATCAGCCTCATGATTCTCTAGTGTACGAGGTTTTAACACTTGGAGGAGGAGAATCTTCATGGACACGCAATAGGTTTACCAGCCCGCCTCATTTCACTGTTACCAAATCAAAATGTATCAATGGGTTCGTGTATTATGCTGCTTGGACCCCAACCCGAACCAAAAGTCCGGTGATTGTGTGTTTTGATGTTAGATATGAGAGGCTGAGCTTTATCAAAGCGCCTATGGCTGTTGTTTGCTGGGAGGGTGAATCTATTCTCATAGAATACAAAGCCAAGCTAGCTTCCGTTGCAAGACATCCTCATGCTGATTTCCGTAGTTTTGATTTATGGATACTAGAAGATGTGACGACACATGATTGGTCCAAGCAAACATTTGAGCTTCCTTTCTCTTTGGGGATGGGTAGGAATATCACTTCCCCGGGCACTAACAAAGCTGGTGAAATCATTTTCGCACCAAAACGACTCTCAAATGATGTTCAACCATACTACATTTTTTACTACAATGTTGATAGAAAAGACATGAGAAGAGTTTGGCTACTAGGAATTGCTGACGATGAAGAGTTTAGGCGCCGTTACAGAATCACAGGGCAATGTTACGTCTCCATCTCACCCCAACACGTCGAAAGTATTGCCTCTCTATGATCTGTTTTATGTATCCTTTTCTCTAAGGATCTTGATTTTTTTTTTTTTGTTATAGTAGGATCTTGATTTAAGAGCTTGACAAACTTTAGTAGGACTCATGATTTGCATTTGCTGACATGTGAATGTTTAGCGTTGCTTATATTTTCAAGTGTTCTTTTCTAGTCTTATTTCTGGTGATTTTAGTATTGAACACAACTCTTTACTTGCTGTGGAAGATTCTGGCAAGTGGCAAGCAATGACCTAGTATTGATCCTGTCTTTGCAAAGAAGACCCCCAAAATAAAAATAAATAAAAAGATACCTTTGCGATTCCCTGTTGCATTTTCATGTTTCTCCTCTGTTTCACTCAGAGGCTCACCATATCTCCTCTAGTTTCTCCTTTGTGCTCTGTTTTTATTCTCTCTTGATAACAGAAGCACATCACTCGTAAGAACACAAATTAATAAACTACTAGTAAGAGAGAAATTTTTTTTTAAATCTTCTACATTAATATTTCGGATCACAAGGATACTTTGTTACAAACACAACACACACAGTGATTCTCTCCACTTGCTG
Organism: Camelina sativa; assembly: GCF_000633955.1. NCBI lineage: Eukaryota > Viridiplantae > Streptophyta > Magnoliopsida > Brassicales > Brassicaceae > Camelina > Camelina sativa. The sequence goes on from NC_025701.1 coordinate 17,123,379, forward strand.
CACTACACTCACTTATATAGTCTCTAATCATGACTTTCCACTAGACCATAATTCTAGGTACTTGACTCACTACTTCTACAAGCAATGTTATGCTACCTACTCTTACACTATAACAACTCTTAGTCTAAATTGATTAGACCATCCACAATGGTGGTCTCCTAACCAGAAATCTTTTATTTTAACATTTGTCAGCTTCTTATTAGTTACATATTCAAACAACAAACGAAAATTAATTAAAAAGTGCCATCTTCATCGTCGCTCTTTAGATCATCATCTTCAATCTGGTACTTAACCGAGAAGAGCTCTGTTTTTTTTGCCACATTTATTAAGTTTACGAACCAGAGCCGTAGGTTCTACGTCACCTCTGACTGTCATGAGCCCTTTTTCGCTGTTATACGCCACTTCGTTTACACCTGTTTTCATTGGAAACTAAAAGTATTAAGAATATTGTTCTTGTACAAACTCTCTTCATTCATCTCTTATAAAATAAAGAAATAAAATCTGGGAGTATTCATTATTATAAAATTAAAAACTTTAAATCATCTCATTTATAAACTTAAACCGATATGTAATTTCATTCTAATTATAAAATCTAAACTCTAACCATGTTATTTGTAAACCTAACATGGTTAGGAGTTGTAAAATATCTAAAGTCTAACCATCTTATTTGTAAACCCAAACCGACATATAATTTTGTTCTAACTGTAAAATCTAAACTCTAACTACCTCATTTGGTAAACCCAAACCGACATATAATTTCGTTCTAATTGAAAAAATCTAAACCCTAACCACCTCATTGTAAACCCAAAACGATATATAATTTCGTTCATTGTAAAATCTAAATCCTAACACTTCATTTGTAAACTCAAACAGACACATAATTGTTTTCATTGTAAAATCTAAACTCTAATCACCTTATTTTAAAACCAAACCGACACATAATTTTGTTATAATTTTAAAAATCTAAATCAAGCCAATATTTAATTTTCCTTAATTAAAAGTATACAGAATTGGTTTCTTTAATTTGTTTTGCCTTTTAATTTAATTTTGATTTATTTTTTAAATAAAATATTAGATAGAATATTCTGATTGGTTGAGAGGGGAGGGAATGGATTCAAAGGTTCACCCTAGAAGTGAAAAGTATTTTTCTTTGTACAATAGGCATCGTTAAATCTTTTGTAGACAAGGGAGAATCCATAAACTTTCCATAATTACCGAATTTTTACATTAACAAGTTAAGGTAATGATACATTTTACTGACTTTGATAGCTATTGTCGGTTTCCATATTCGAAAAATCTGGCAATTTCAAGACCTGCCTTCTCCATATGTACCAAGTATAAACTCAGATGGTGAGATATTTAAAAGTTCTCATTCTTGCATCATTTGATTTGAACTGAAGCTAACAAGAAAAGTTTTGTTAAGTGACCTGATGACACTATTTAGCAGGAATGAGAGTTGGAGCAATTAACTTAATCAAAAAATAAAATGTTGGGAAATGGTTCAACGAAGCTGAACCAAGGAACACGTTTAAATCAGTATGATCTACGGTGATATTCGTGTTTAATCAAAGAAAACATTGTTTTTTTTTTCAATACAATCAAAGTAATGAATCAGAAAAGAAATAAAATCAATAATTGCAGAAATTAGATTTGCTCGGTTTATCACATAAACCAAACCATATCAATTATAATATGTAATTTTTGTTAAAATCCTCTATCTATATTAATATTTTTGAAGTACATTTTGTGTTATGCCTTTTTAGTTTTGCTTATGTAAATTTTTATTTACAATATTAACCCTTCAAAAATAACATTTCACAGAAACTCAATTACTAAAACTTCTAAAATTGACCAACATTTATTACGTTTCTTGCCATAAAATCTTAACAACATCTATACATGTCGCGTTTTCCAAAAACAACTCTAACCATTAAAGTTTTAACCCATAAAATCTCTAAAATTATCTTTAGAGATGTTATAATCTCTTAAATTTAAATGATACAACCGATTTTCAAAGTATTTCTCTGTATCATATATTCGTATAACTATTTAAAGCGCACCAATACAAAATAACATTTATTTTAAGAGCTCACCGATCAAATGTTTAAACGGGTTAGAATTGAAATTAGTCTGATCTATGATTAGTTAAATAGAAATATTAATATCATTTGATACCTTCTAATTGTTTAGTTGCACTCAATAAACAACAATAATTTTTTTACTAAATTATATATGTTTTACGGGTTAGATCTAGGACGACCAAAAGTTTAATCACATAACTTTAATACTCGATAAAAACCGTAAAAAAAAAAATGTTATATATATAGATATAACACCAAAATACCTAATAATATAATTGAAATACTAAATTATAAATTATAAAAATTTAATATGAATATATATATATATATATATATTTCCCCGCGGTGTACCGCGTGTTAAAACCTACTATATTAATAGAAGCATTCTCAAGAAAATGTTGATGTGTCATCGTTAGAGAGCTCGAGACACCAATGAATTTATTGCTCTCATTTTTATAGATATTTACACATAATTGCTATTGAATGATTAAGGAATATTCCTTTTCAATTAATTAAAAATCAAATATTTTAATTTTAAAATTTATTTTAATCATTTTTTTACATACTTAATTATTAAAATATAACATTATTAGATCTAAAATATTTTCAAAACCCGAATTTATTCACCTATTAAAAAAACTGATAACTATTCACATATTTAAATTTTTCAAAATAAAATTATCACAATAATAGGCAATTGACTTATTTAAAACTATTGGTATAATATTTCACGTGTAAAACATATTCTTACACAAAAAAAAAATAATAAACCAAAAAAAAAATCTTATATAGATCGAAGAAAAGTGGATTATATATTTAGTTGATACATAGTAGTTTGATCTAAACATATTTTCACGGGTTATAAATTTTGTTTATACACAAAAAAAATTTACATCCTTGAAAATAATTTTACTCATAACACTAATTTTCTCTGTATAGATTTTTCTCGCACATAGAGCGGATTGTTACCTAGTTTGAATATTATTACATACCTTGAGTATTTGAATATAAATAAAATATTTTAAATTTGAATATTTTAATATATTTAGTGAAAAAATTGATTTGCTTTAAATGAGTGTATTGATAACATGTAATGTTAGGAAATAGTTCAACGGAACTAAACCAAGGAATACGTTTAAATCAGTATGATCTAGGGTGATATTCGTGTTCAATCAAATAAAACATCGAATTATTATTATTACTAGATTAGGACCCGCAGTACACCGCGAGACAAATTATTTATAATTAAAATATTTAAATTATAAGTTGTATTTATTGGTTAAATAATTATATAATAATTGTTAATTTTATAGTTTAAACTATATAATACCGTAATATAATTTATTTTTTACATAATATTTATTTAATCAATTTAATTAGATATATCTATTCTCTGATACCAATAGTGTTAACAAAATAATGAAATGATGTTTTACCCGTGTAACACCAAATTAATGATTTTTTCAATTTATATAAATATCGACAAAACCCGTCTCGCTATATAACCCCGTCCCAAGATATTTTAACTTGCATTATATCATCTTAATTTTTAATATTTATTTTTTTGTATTATAAATATTAGATTGAGTTGATATGTTATTTATTAAGATTATAACCATTTACATTTTATAAGATTGGCTCTTCTTATAAAGTTTAAATATTTATAATACTTAGAATTCTTAAAACGGTTGAGTATTTCTCATATTTGAAGTTTTGTAATAGTTTAAATATATTATTAATATTTTAAAGGTCTTCTAACTTTTTTAAAAGTTGAAATATTTATAATATTTAAACTTCTTATAAAGTTTAAATATTTATAATATTTGAAATTTCATAAGCTTTTAAATTGTATTAATATATTATAAAGTTTAACTTTCTAAAAAGATAAATATTTTTAATATTTATATGTTTTATAAAATATAAATATTTATAATATTTAATTTTATAAAAGTTTTAAATACTTATAATAGTTTTTTAAGTTTGAATGCCTGATATTTATAGCATTCCATGAACCGGAATAAACCAAATAAAAGTTTTAAAGTTTGAATGCCTGATAAATTAAGCTTTCTACTCATTTGTATTCTTAATCATTTTGGTCTCTTTTATAGTATGAATCTGAACTATTCCCTAGTTTTTTAGATGATGTGGGATATTGTACCCGTATTTTTTTATTCATCTATTGAGTAATATATGTCCGTTTAAATTTTTTTTTTTTACATCATATGTAAGAAAAAATTCACAATTTTTATTAACTAAATGTATTATAGAATAATTCATGATAATTTAAATATAAATTCAAATAAAATGAAAGAGAATCATATATTTATGTTTAAATGAGGTAGACAGAAATCCTTTTTTCAAAAATCTTACTTATGATTAATTTTAAAATTTTTGGTAACTAATATTAAAGTCAATTGCATTAAATACAAAATCTTTCCAACAAGTATTTTTGAGCAAAAAGTAATGCAAAAATACTAGTACAGTAAAACCTCTATAAATTAATAAGGTCGGGACCATGAAATTTTATTAATTTATAGAGGTTTTAATTTATGAAGAGATTTTCTTATTTTCATAATTTTAGAAATTTTATATTACAAAATAAGATACTTTTGTTATCATTCACACTTTTAAAGATTTTTTGAATTTATAATCTTAGTTATCGTAATAGGATGAATGTCAATTGTTTACTAGATTATCTAAGTAAAAATGATAAATGTTAGAAGTTTAGAGTTTAGAAGAAATTGCTACTACTATCTTTCATGGTAATGATGAAGTCGAAGAAGATATTACGTTATCTTTAAAACCAGTTACTAAAGAAACAATTATTGCATCTATGGATATTCACAATTTTTAGATGCGATTTGGAAAGATAACAGTAAAAAATATGAGAGATGAGCTCTAACAAGAATGCAAATTCAAAAATAGGCAAACAACAATAAAATCATATTTCACTAGATTTTTTTAGATAGGGAAACAATAATATAAATCATATCTCACTAGATTTTCTTAGATATATATGTACTATTATATATATATATTTAGTTTACTTGATTATTAATTTATGATATTGATGGGACCGTATTTTTACATAGAATTTCCAAAAAAATTATTATCTTATTATTTTATCGAAATGTGTCATTTTTTACACCGGCCCAACTCGGGACCGGAAGAATTTATTAATTTATAGCGAATATTAATTTAAAGAGTATTAATTTATAGAGGTTCTACTCTATAGATTATTATATTAATGGAATCAAAAATAATTAATCAGAAAAGAAATAAAATCAGTAATTGCAAAAAAATTAGATTCTCTCGGTTTATCACATAAATCAATTCCGGTTTGGTTTGGTTTATCATCCCCACCAATCTATATCATCTCTAAAGCTTGAGACTCGATTGAATCGATTCGATTGCCTGCGAAGTTTCCAGAAGAAGAAGGAAGACCCACCAAAAGAAAGCTCCTTTTTTGTTCCGAGTCGAAATCCAAAGGTTTTTGTTTGGGGAACTGCCATGAAACGCAAGGAGAAAGACAAGCTAGATCCGTGCATCCCTCATGACCTAGAGATTGAGATACTGACTAGATTGCCGGCGAAGTCTCTTATGAAGTTCCGATGCGTGTCAAAGATGTGGTCTTCCACCATCCGAAGCTAGATATTCGTCGATTCCTTCTCCGCCATGCGAGAATCGCGTTTCACAATCACTTTTACTAACAGTGCCAAGCGTCTCTTCATCTTCTCCACTTCATACGAGGAAGAGAAATCATCATCATCATCTTCTTCTTTGGTCGCCAATCTAGACATTACAATACCTTCTGTGTACATGGATTACGCCTCCAAGTGTCCTTCCATCAACGGCTTCGTCGCTTGTGGTACTAATAATCTTAATAACTTCGTTATATGTAATCCAGCCACAAAGCAAGTCGTTACCGTACCCACCATCTTCGGACCCCGCGCCTGTTTGGGATACTGATAAGCTTTGGAGCTTATCAGAATAGAAACGTAACCAGAAATAATGAGGGAGAGAGGTATTGCGTCGTTAATGGCGGAGAGGAGATAAGAGAAGAGATAAGAGAAGAGATTAGAGATAGAGAGAAGAGTAGAAGAAAGAGATTAGGAATTGTTTTGTTATTTATTCATTTGATGAAGAACCCTAAATCGGGCAACCAACTTAAATACAGACCCTCAATGTACCTTAAGACCAAAACGACACAGCAATAGCTTAAGTGAATTACACAGTAAACCTTCTCCCTGAGATAGAGGCTCTCACACACTTGCCTACCTATGTCTTCTTTCGGTAAACTCTTCACCAAAGCTCCAACCTTCCTTGCCTTTGCCCTCAGCTTCCTCTTCATCCATTCACTCCAGATTCTTAACCTATCAATACTCCGGTCCTGAAGAGCCAACTTGTCTTCAAGTTGGGATCTCGTAGTTACCTTTGTTGAGCTACATTCTCTACCACTTGTTCCTTCTACTTGAATAACCACCGTAATGTTCTTCATGTTCTCGCAATGTTTTGGTCTTAAGGGAGATCCATCTGACATTACTAAGACTTCTTTGTGTTGATCAAGTGGTATTGGCGTCCAATTCCATGGACAAATTTTGAAGAGGAACAGCTCAAGCGGTCTTGGAGAATGAAAGAATCCATAAGCCACTGTTGAAGCCAAAAGATTTTCAGAATACTCCTCTATAATCTTGAGAATCCTAGCTTTTATGAGAGCTTCAATCCATTGTCGTCGTGCATCACTATTTATCTCATCAACTGAAATTCCACCAGGTTTCCAAATACGATTAGCATGTTCTGAAATAAAGAGTAACTGCAGCCTCTTACTCTCCTTTTTATACTCAGCACACAACTCTTTCACGTCCCATTTCGTTACCCCACTAGACTTATCTTATAATTCTTCTGTATTAAGCTCCACAACCTAATACCATCTGAGATTCTATCCTCTTTCCCTCTATCAAAGACCAACCATCCACACCTTCTACTACTCGCCCCTGTAAGTTCCATCTTGTCCTCAAGATGGAGTGACACGCGCTGATTGTTCTGTAGCAGCGATGCTAAAGCTTCCAAAATTACCCCATTACACTCACTATCTAGCTTTTGTGTCTTCTCCTTGGGTCCATTTACGAACATGTAATGACTTTGCTGTATCTTCTGGCTTGACACTAGAAACTCATTATCAAATGTTTTGAATCTCCAAAACTCAGCAATGTCCAGTTCAATCTGTTTACTATTCTTCTCTAACCAATCCCACAGAAGCTGTCTATCTTCTAAACCACCAAACTCCCATACGCGAGTAGCTTTTCCAGGATCAATTGGTTCTTTAATGCCGTTACAAACTCGAAGAATAGCATCATCAACAATTCTATCACGACCAAAGCAAACCACTAACCAGTCTAGTTCAACTTGTGCAGCTGAGATTCCACCTGGTTCCCACACTCGGTTAAAGAGAGGACAATCAAATAGTCGTATTTTAGTCCCGAACATGCTACCAACCACACACAATCTTGTGGTTTGTTTCTCATGGTTACCAACTTCCATCGATATCTGATGAACAACATCAGCTTTTGCGATCAACAAGTTGTAATCATGAACAAATAAAGTACCTTGAACCCTTCTTTTGACTTTACTGATCTGGCTGAGCTCTATGGAGATCTTAACTTGGCCCGGATCCCACACATACAACTCAAGATGAGCAGCGAGTTCCTTAGGATAACTTGACCCATTTCTCAGGCATCTATATGAACCCCATGAAAACGCAAAACATAGCAATTGTGGAGCAACCAATCTGACCTTATCTACACCCTCAGTTGTTCCTTGAAACCCAACCTCTACTACTCTCATGTATTCATGTTCCAACTCTTTAGCAGCCTTAATAAACTCAGTTGAACTACTTCGATTTTCAAACATAATCTGATCATCATGACTAAGATAAGTAATATGATCATGTCGTTGAAAATCATAACTAAAGAGATGATTACCTCGCTTCACGCCTCGGTCAACAATCGATTTTTTTCCCAGTTGAAGACGACTATTAGCTTTACAAACTCTGAAACTTGGAGAATCGAGGAACATACCATATCTTTGACATNTGTCCAGTTCAATCTGTTTACTATTCTTCTCTAACCAATCCCACAGAAGTTGTCTATCTTCTAAACCACCAAACTCCCATACGCGAGTAGCTCTTCCATGATCAATTGGTTCTTTAATGCCGTTACAAACTCCAAGAATAGCATCATCAACAATTCTATCACGACCAAAGCAAACCACTAACCAGTCTAGTTCAACTTGTGCAGCTGAGATTCCACCTGGTTCCCACACTCGGTTAAAGAGAGGACAATCAAATAGTCGTATTTTAGTCCCGAACATGCTACCAACCACACACAATCTTGTGGTTTGTTTCTCATGGTTACCAACTTCCATTGATATCTGATGAACAACATCAGCTTTTGCGATCAACAAGTTGTAATCATGAACAAATAAAGTACCTTGAACCCTTTCTTTGACTTTACTGATCTGGCTGAGCTCTATGGAGATCTTAACTTGGCCCGGATCCCACACATACAACTCAAGATGAGCAGCGAGTTCCTTAGGATAACTTGACCCATTTCTCAGGCATCTATATGAACCCCATGAAAACGCAAAACATAGCAATTGTGGAGCAACCAATCTGACCTTATCTACACCCTCAGTTGTTCCTTGAAACCCAACCTCTACTACTCTCATGTATTCATGTTCCAACTCTTTAGCAGCCTTAATAAACTCAGTTGAACTACTCCGATTTTCAAACATAATCTGATCATCATGACTAAGATAAGTAATATGATCATGTCGTTGAAAATCATAACTAAAGAGATGATTCCCTCGCTTCACGCCTCGGTCAACAATCGATTTTTTCCCAGTTGGAGACGACTATTAGCTTTACAAACTCTGAAACTTGGAGAATCGAGGAACATACCATATCTTTGACAAGCTTCCACCAAATCAGGTCATGGTTTATACTTGGTGGATTTCTTTATACGGGCTCTATGATATCTTCGGTTGACAGAGATCCTTCTCACTCCCAGATTTTTCCTTACCAGCAAAGTATACGACAAATTGCATCCATGAGAAATTTTGCTCACTGCATTCTGATTCAAAGGGTTCACAAGCTCAAAACAATCTTGAGACTGTTGAAGAAGTCCAGAATCGTTAACATTCAAATCCTTTTTATGATTTTCTGTTAAAGAATCCACCATCCAAACTTCTTGTTTCTGGTCCACCACTTGCTCGACGAAATTCCTCAGAGATATCTTTGAGTTTTCTGCTGGAAATAGGTTGTCTAAGCTTGACTGCTGTGGTCCTGGACCCTCTTGCATCTCCTTTTGCTCTTCAGCCATCGGTGGAGAAGGAAGGTCCCAGCCAGAAATTATGTCTCGTTTGTAGTCTTCACCAAATCGTCCTTTGAGGAGATTTAAGATATATTCCTTGAAGGGATTTCCCACACTCAGACTTGCAGCCATCTCTAGCATAGAGTTTCTTAATCCCACGATAGAATACCATGTCTCGAGTTCTGATAGAGCCATCATGAAAAGCTCTCAAAGAAAGCACCAATGATAAGCTTTGGAGCTTATCAAAATAGAAACGTAACCAGAAATAATGAGGGAGAGAGGGTATTGCGCCGTTAATGGCGGAGAAGAGATAAGAGAAGAGATAAGAGAAGAGATTAGAGATAGAGAGAAGAGAAGAAGAAAGAGATTAGGAATTGTTTTGTTGTTTATTCATTTGATGAAGAACCCTAAATCGGGCAACCAACTTAAATACAGACCCTCAATGTACCTTAAGACCAAAACGACACAGCAATAGCTTAAGTGAATTACACAGTAAACCTTCTCCCTGAGATAGAGG
>NC_025701.1:17134988-17146690 GCF_000633955.1 Camelina sativa
GTTGATCAAGTGGTATTGGCGTCCAATTCCATGGACAAATTTTGAAGAGGAACAGCTCAGGCGGTCTTGGAGAATGAAAGAATCCATAAGCCACTGTTGAAGGCAAAAGATTTCCAGAATACTCCTCTATTATCTTGAGAATCCTAGCTTTTATGAGAGCTTCAATCCATTGTCGTCGTGCATCACTATTTATCTCATCAACTGAAATTCCACCAAGTTTCCAAATACGATTAGCATGTTCTGAAATAAAGAGTGACTGCAGCCTCTTACTCTCCTTTTTATACTCAGCACACAACTCTTTCACATCCCATTTCGTTACCCCACTAGACTTATCTTATAACTCTTCTGTATTAAGCTCCACAACCTAATACCATCTGAGATTCTATCCTCTTTCCCTCTATCAAAGACCAACCATCCACACCTTCTACTACTCGCCCCTGTAAGTTCCATCTTGTCCTCAAGATGGAGTGACACGCGCTGATTGTTCTGTAGCAGCGATGCTAAAGCTTCCAAAATTACCCCATTACAGTCACTATCTAGCTTTTGTGTCTTCTCCTTGGGTCCATTTACGAACATGTAATGACTTTGCTGTATCTTCTGGCTTGACACTAGAAACTCATTATCAAATGTTTTGAATCTCCAAAACTTAGCAATGTCCAGTTCAATCTGTTTACTATTCTTCTCTAACCAATCCCACCGAAGTTGTCTATCTTCTAAACCACCAAACTCCCATACGCGAGTAGCTCTTCCAGGATCAATTGGTTCTTTAATGCCGTTACAAACTCCAAGAATAGCATCATCAACAATTCTATCACGACCAAAGCAAACCACTAACCAGTCTAGTTCAACTTGTGCAGCTGAGATTCCACCTGGTTCCCACACTCGGTTAAAGAGAGGACAATCAAATAGTCGTATTTTAGTCCCGAACATGCTACCAACCACACACAATCTTGTGGTTTGTTTCTCATGGTTACCAACTTCCATCGATATCTGATGAACAACATCAGCTTTTGCGATCAACAAGTTGTAATCATGAACAAATAAAGTACCTTGAACCCTTCCTTTGACTTTACTGATCTGGCTGAGCTCTATGGAGATCTTAACTTGGCCCGGATCCCACACATACAACTCAAGATGAGCAGCGAGTTCCTTAGGATAACTTGACCCATTTCTCAGGCATCTATATGAACCCCATGAAAACGCAAAACATAGCAATTGTGGAGCAACCAATCTGACCTTATCTACACCCTCAGTTGTTCCTTGAAACCCAACCTCTACTACTCTCATGTATTCATGTTCCAACTCTTTAGCAGCCTTAATAAACTCAGTTGAACTACTCCGATTTTCAAACATAATCTGATCATCATGACTAAGATAAGTAATATGATCATGTCGTTGAAAATCATAACTAAAGAGATGATTCCCTCGCTTCACGCCTCGGTCAACAATCGATTTTTTCCCAGTTGGAGACGACTATTAGCTTTACAAACTCTGAAACTTGGAGAATCGAGGAACATACCATATCTTTGACAAGCTTCCACCAAATCAGGTCATGGTTTATACTTGGTGGATTTCTTTATACGGGCTCTATGATATCTTCGGTTGACAGAGATCCTTCTCACTCCCAGATTTTTCCTTACCAGCAAAGTATACGACAAATTGCATCCATGAGAAATTTTGCTCACTGCATTCTGATTCAAAGGGTTCACAAGCTCAAAACAATCTTGAGACTGTTGAAGAAGTCCAGAATCGTTAACATTCAAATCCTTTTTATGATTTTCTGTTAAAGAATCCACCATCCAAACTTCTTGTTTCTGGTCCACCACTTGCTCGACGAAATTACTCAGAGATATCTTTGAGTTTTCTGCTGGAAATAGGTTGTCTAAGCTTGACTGCTGTGGTCCTGGACCCTCTTGCATCTCCTTTTGCTCTTCAGCCATCGGTGGAGAAGGAAGGTCCCAGCCAGAAATTATGTCTCGTTTGTAGTCTTCACCAAATCGTCCTTTGAGGAGATTTAAGATATATTCCTTGAAGGGATTTCCCACACTCAGACTTGCAGCCATCTCTAGCATAGAGTTTCTTAATCCCACGATAGAATACCATGTCTCGAGTTCTGATAGAGCCATCATGAAAAGCTCTCAATGAAAGCACCAATGATAAGCTTTGGAGCTTATCAGAATAGAAACGTAACCAGAAATAATGAGGGAGAGAGGGTATTGCGCCGTTAATGGCGGAGAAGAGATAAGAGAAGAGATAAGAGAAGAGATTAGAGATAGAGAGAAGAGAAGAAGAAAGAGATTAGGAATTGTTTTGTTGTTTATTCATTTGATGAAGAACCCTAAATCGGGCAACCAACTTAAATACAGACCCTCAATGTACCTTAAGACCAAAACGACACAGCAATAGCTTAAGTGAATTACACAGTAAACCTTCTCCCTGAGATAGAGGCTCTCACACACTTGCCTACCTATGTCTTCTTTCGGTAAACTCTTCACCAAAGCTCCAACCTTCCTTGCCTTTGCCCTCAGCTTCCTCTTCATCCATTCACTCCAGATTCTTAACCTATCAATACTCCGGTCCTGAAGAGCCAACTTGTCCTCAAGTTGGGATCTCGTAGTTACCTTTGTTGAGCTACATTCTCTACCACTTGTTCCTTCTACTTGAATAACCACCGTAATGTTCTTCATGTTCTCGCAATGTTTTGGTCTTAAGAGAGATCCATCTGACATTACTAAGATTTATTTGTGTTGATCAAGTGGTATTGGCGTCCAATTCCATGGACAAATTTTGAAGAGGAACAGCTCAGGCGGTCTTGGAGAATGAAAGAATCCATAAGCCACTGTTGAAGGCAAAAGATTTCCAGAATACTCCTCTATTATCTTGAGAATCCTAGCTTTTATGAGAGCTTCAATCCATTGTCGTCGTGCATCACTATTTATCTCATCAACTGAAATTCCACCAAGTTTCCAAATACGATTAGCATGTTCTGAAATAAAGAGTAACTGCAGCCTCTTACTCTCCTTTTTATACTCAGCACACAACTCTTTCACGTCCCATTTCGTTACCCCACTAGACTTATCTTATAATTCTTCTGTATTAAGCTCCACAACCTAATACCATCTGAGATTCTATCCTCTTTCCCTCTATCAAAGACCAACCATCCACACCTTCTACTACTCGCCCCTGTAAGTTCCATCTTGTCCTCAAGATGGAGTGACACGCGCTGATTGTTCTGTAGCAGCGATGCTAAAGCTTCCAAAATTACCCCATTACAGTCACTATCTAGCTTTTGTGTCTTCTCCTTGGGTCCATTTACGAACATGTAATGACTTTGCTGTATCTTCTGGCTTGACACTAGAAACTCATTATCAAATGTTTTGAATCTCCAAAACTTAGCAATGTCCAGTTCAATCTGTTTACTATTCTTCTCTAACCAATCCCACCGAAGTTGTCTATCTTCTAAACCACCAAACTCCCATACGCGAGTAGCTCTTCCAGGATCAATTGGTTCTTTAATGCCGTTACAAACTCCAAGAATAGCATCATCAACAATTCTATCACGACCAAAGCAAACCACTAACCAGTCTAGTTCAACTTGTGCAGCTGAGATTCCACCTGGTTCCCACACTCGGTTAAAGAGAGGACAATCAAATAGTCGTATTTTAGTCCCGAACATGCTACCAACCACACACAATCTTGTGGTTTGTTTCTCATGGTTACCAACTTCCATCGATATCTGATGAACAACATCAGCTTTTGCGATCAACAAGTTGTAATCATGAACAAATAAAGTACCTTGAACCCTTCCTTTGACTTTACTGATCTGGCTGAGCTCTATGGAGATCTTAACTTGGCCCGGATCCCACACATACAACTCAAGATGAGCAGCGAGTTCCTTAGGATAACTTGACCCATTTCTCAGGCATCTATATGAACCCCATGAAAACGCAAAACATAGCAATTGTGGAGCAACCAATCTGACCTTATCTACACCCTCAGTTGTTCCTTGAAACCCAACCTCTACTACTCTCATGTATTCATGTTCCAACTCTTTAGCAGCCTTAATAAACTCAGTTGAACTACTCCGATTTTCAAACATAATCTGATCATCATGACTAAGATAAGTAATATGATCATGTCGTTGAAAATCATAACTAAAGAGATGATTCCCTCGCTTCACGCCTCGGTCAACAATCGATTTTTTCCCAGTTGGAGACGACTATTAGCTTTACAAACTCTGAAACTTGGAGAATCGAGGAACATACCATATCTTTGACAAGCTTCCACCAAATCAGGTCATGGTTTATACTTGGTGGATTTCTTTATACGGGCTCTATGATATCTTCGGTTGACAGAGATCCTTCTCACTCCCAGATTTTTCCTTACCAGCAAAGTATACGACAAATTGCATCCATGAGAAATTTTGCTCACTGCATTCTGATTCAAAGGGTTCACAAGCTCAAAACAATCTTGAGACTGTTGAAGAAGTCCAGAATCGTTAACATTCAAATCCTTTTTATGATTTTCTGTTAAAGAATCCACCATCCAAACTTCTTGTTTCTGGTCCACCACTTGCTCGACGAAATTACTCAGAGATATCTTTGAGTTTTCTGCTGGAAATAGGTTGTCTAAGCTTGACTGCTGTGGTCCTGGACCCTCTTGCATCTCCTTTTGCTCTTCAGCCATCGGTGGAGAAGGAAGGTCCCAGCCAGAAATTATGTCTCGTTTGTAGTCTTCACCAAATCGTCCTTTGAGGAGATTTAAGATATATTCCTTGAAGGGATTTCCCACACTCAGACTTGCAGCCATCTCTAGCATAGAGTTTCTTAATCCCACGATAGAATACCATGTCTCGAGTTCTGATAGAGCCATCATGAAAAGCTCTCAATGAAAGCACCAATGATAAGCTTTGGAGCTTATCAGAATAGAAACGTAACCAGAAATAATGAGGGAGAGAGGGTATTGCGCCGTTAATGGCGGAGAAGAGATAAGAGAAGAGATAAGAGAAGAGATTAGAGATAGAGAGAAGAGAAGAAGAAAGAGATTAGGAATTGTTTTGTTGTTTATTCATTTGATGAAGAACCCTAAATCGGGCAACCAACTTAAATACAGACCCTCAATGTACCTTAAGACCAAAACGACACAGCAATAGCTTAAGTGAATTACACAGTAAACCTTCTCCCTGAGATAGAGGCTCTCACACACTTGCCTACCTATGTCTTCTTTCGGTAAACTCTTCACGAAAGCTCCAACCTTCCTTGCCTTTGCCCTCAGCTTCCTCTTCATCCATTCACTCCAGATTCTTAACCTACCAATACTCCGGTCCTGAAGAGCCAACTTGTCCTCAAGTTGGGATCTCGTAGTTACCTTTGTTGAGCTACATTCTCTACCACTTGTTCCTTCTACTTGAATAACCACCGTAATGTTCTTCATGTTCTTGCAATGTTTTGGTCTTAAGGGAGATCCATCTGACATTACTAAGACTTCTTTGTGTTGATCAAGTGGTATTGGCGTCCAATTCCATGGACAAATTTTGAAGAGGAACAGCTCAGGCGGTCTTGGAGAATGAAAGAATCCATAAGCCACTGTTGAAGCCAAAAGATTTTCAGAATACTCCTCTATGATCTTGAGAATCCTAGCTTTTATGAGAGCTTCAATCCATTGTCGTCGTGCATCACTATTTATCTCATCAACTGAAATTCCACCAGGTTTCCAAATACGATTAGCATGTTCTGAAATAAAGAGTAACTGCAGCCTCTTACTCTCCTTTTTATACTCAGCACACAACTCTTTCACGTCCCATTTCGTTACCCCACTAGACTTATCTTATAATTCTTCTGTATTAAGCTCCACAACCTAATACCATCTGAGATTCTATCCTCTTTCCCTCTATCAAAGACCAACCATCCACACCTTCTACTACTCGCCCCTGTAAGTTCCATCTTGTCCTCAAGATGGAGTGACACGCGCTGATTGTTCTGTAGCAGCGATGCTAAAGCTTCCAAAATTACCCCATTACAGTCACTATCTAGCTTTTGTGTCTTCTCCTTGGGTCCATTTACGAACATGTAATGACTTTGCTGTATCTTCTGGCTTGACACTAGAAACTCATTATCAAATGTTTTGAATCTCCAAAACTCAGCAATGTCCAGTTCAATCTGTTTACTATTCTTCTCTAACCAATCCCACAGAAGCTGTCTATCTTCTAAACCACCAAACTCCCATACGCGAGTAGCTTTTCCAGGATCAATTGGTTCTTTAATGCCGTTACAAACTCGAAGAATAGCATCATCAACAATTCTATCACGACCAAAGCAAACCACTAACCAGTCTAGTTCAACTTGTGCAGCTGAGATTCCACCTGGTTCCCACACTCGGTTAAAGAGAGGACAATCAAATAGTCGTATTTTAGTCCCGAACATGCTACCAACCACACACAATCTTGTGGTTTGTTTCTCATGGTTACCAACTTCCATCGATATCTGATGAACAACATCAGCTTTTGCGATCAACAAGTTGTAATCATGAACAAATAAAGTACCTTGAACCCTTCTTTTGACTTTACTGATCTGGCTGAGCTCTATGGAGATCTTAACTTGGCCCGGATCCCACACATACAACTCAAGATGAGCAGCGAGTTCCTTAAGATAACTTGACCCATTTCTCAGGCATCTATATGAACCCCATGAAAACGCAAAACATAGCAATTGTGGAGCAACCAATCTGACCTTATCTACACCGTCAGTTGTTCCTTGAAACCCAACCTCTACTACTCTCATGTATTCATGTTCCAACTCTTTAGCAGCCTTAATAAACTCAGTTGAACTACTCCGATTTTCAAACATAATCTGATCATCATGACTAAGATAAGTAATATGATCATGTCATTGAAAATCATAACTAAAGAGATGATTCCCTCGCTTCACGCCACGGTCAACAATCGATTTTTTCCAGTTGGAGACGACTATTAGCTTTACAAACTCTGAAACTTGGAGAATCGAGGAACATACCATATCTTTGACAAGCTTCCACCAAATCAGGTCGTGGTTTATACTTGGTGGATTTCTTTATACGGGCTCTATGATATCTTCGGTTGACAGAGATCCTTCTCACTCCCATATTTTTCCTTACCAGCAAAGTATACGACAACTTGCATCCATGAGAAATTTTGCTCACTGCATTCTGATTCAAAGGGTTCACAAGCTCAAAAGAATCTTGAGACTGTTGAAGAAGTCCAGAATCGTTAACATTCAAATCCTTTTTATGATTTTCTGTTAAAGAATCCACCATCCAAACTTCTTGTTTCTGGTCCACCACTTGCTCGACGAAATTCCCCAGAGATATCTTTGTGTTTTCTGCTGGAAATAGGTTGTCTAAGCTTGACTGCTGTGGTCCTGGACCCTCTTGCATCTCCTTTTGCTCTTCAGCCATCGGTGGAGAAGGAAGGTCCCAGCCAGAAATTATGTCTCGTTTGTAGTCTTCACCAAATCGTCCTTTGAGGAGATTTAAGATATATTCCTTGAAGGGATTTCCCACACTCAGACTTGCAGCCATCTCTAGCATAGAGTTTCTTAATCCCACGATAGAATACCATGTCTCGAGTTCTGATAGAGCCATCATGAAAAGCTCTCAATGAAAGCACCAATGATAAGCTTTGGAGCTTATCAGAATAGAAACGTAACCAGAAATAATGAGGGAGAGAGGGTATTGCGCCGTTAATGGCGGAGAAGAGATAAGAGAAGAGATAAGAGAAGAGATTAGAGATAGAGAGAAGAGAAGAAGAAAGAGATTAGGAATTGTTTTGTTGTTTATTCATTTGATGAAGAACCCTAAATCGGGCAACCAACTTAAATACAGACCCTCAATGTACCTTAAAACCAAAACGACACAGCAATAGCTTAAGTGAATTACACAGTAAACCTTCTCCCTGAGATAGAGGCTCTCACACACTTGCCTACCTATGTCTTCTTTCGGTAAACTCTTCACCAAAGCTCCAACCTTCCTTGCCTTTGCCCTCAGCTTCCTCTTCATCCATTCACTCCAGATTTTTAACCTATCAGATACGATCCTGTTGGTCGTCAATTCAAAGTATTCAAAGTATACACTTTTGCTAACTTCTCGATTCCCGTTTTCCATTTTGACACGTGAAGTAGCTAGCTGGCTTCTCCACTGTGTGAAAAAGTATGTGTGATCCTTTGTTGTTTGTATTTGTTTGGTCTAATCACAACGTTAATTATCATCAACAAAAGATTTTATATTATAAGCAGAGTAAAGCCCTCAACTGAAGCTACACCTTCTCTGGTTCCTTCACAGCTTCTTTGGTTTCTTTGGCATCTGCTTCAGCTGCAACCTCTGTTTCCTTTGTCTCCTGGGGGATTTTAGGTTCAGAGTTTTCAGCATCCGGATTCGATTCAGCAGGACCGAGATCTCTCAAGTTCCCAGTTATTGCAGTACCACTTGCTTTTGCCGAGCTCTCAGTGAGTTCCACATCACTAGCTTTCGGTGAGCTTTCAGTGCTTTCAACACCCCTCCCATCTGGTAACTTCTTTGTGGTTTCATTGCCAGATGTACCTGGTGAATCCTCTGCACTTTCATAGCTATCTCTGCTTCCATATGATAAGATAACCTGTGGTTGTTGCTGCATCATTGGTTGTAGACTTGTAGTTGTTGTTGCATCATTTGTGGATAAGGCATCATCGGCTGCGGAGGCCGCAACTGGAGGACCATTCTCAAACTTTGCTGGTACATGCCAAAATGAACTAGTAGAGTCAGAAGAAGAAGTGTCACCTTCATCGTCGCTCAAGCTGGTACTTAACTGAGAAGAGCTCTGTTTTTTTTGCCACATTTGGTAAGTTTACGAACCAGAGCCGTAGGTTCTACGTCACCTGTGACTTTCATAAGCCCTTTTTCGCTGTTATACGACACTTCGTTTACACCTGCTTACGTTGGAAACAAAAGTATTAAGAATTATCTCATGTTATAAGACTTATACGAGTCTCGCACTTCAGAAGTAAATTGGACTTTTTTCTTACCAGAGATACTCTTCAACTTGATGCTTGCTTTTTTTTGGCAACCGGTGCAACACTTTAGATCGACTTTTAGTATGCAAGTCTGCAAAATTTACATAAGCTAATCATTAGCAACTGAAGAGAGAGCGATAGATGATTATAATATAGATAGATTGAGAGATTGATAGAGAGAGGAAGAAGTACCCGGACGGATTGGTTTGGGTTAGCCATTGAAGGAAGCTTACGTGAAAAGAAGAAGAAGAAGAAAACCGTAAAGGCGTAAACTGAGACTCAATGGAGAAAAAGAAGATTTGTTCATCGTTAAATCTTTTTTATATACAAGGGAGAATCCATAAACTTTCTATAATAACCGAAGTTTACATTAACAAGTTAAGGTAATGATACAGTTATTGACTTTGATTACTATCGGTTTCCATATTTGATGAATCTTGTCGCTACCATCTGCAATTCAAAGCCTTCTACGTTTTCTACTACCATGTAGAAACAAGCAACATCAGAAGAGTTACGCTTGAAGGAATTGCTGATGATGAAAATTTTAGGCACTGTTATGGAATAGGAAAGATTGTTGATGTATGTAACGTCTATATATTACCAGAACATGTTGAAAATATAAGGTTTTTGTAATTGTTTTATTTATTTTTAGGATATGATATATCCCTCTTTGTTTTTTTTAGTCAACTTATATGTGTTGTTTTTTAGGTACCAAACAAATCGGTTTGCTACTATGGGATTTGTTAGATCTTGAACAATATAAATGATGTGTTGTCTAAAACCATAGTCATGATGGGTAAAGAATCCTTGCCCAAAGTTTAGAAATTTCTTTTTCTTCTTTTTGCTCGGTTTTTCTTTTTAATTGTTAGATTAATTGGAACATTTTGCAATCAAAACATTCTTCCCGAAAGTATAGACGCAGCTGAGTGGTGGTTCTTTTAAGTTCACTCTCAGGACTTATTTGATAGTAGAATCTTTACAAATATTTGTTGGGATCTCTGCTCAGTTCACTCTCAATACGTAAGCACATGTATCCTTCATATTCATGTATATATCATTTGTGTGTCCCGCAGTTGTAAGACACAGAAATAGGAAGGTGTGTCTAGAAAGCAGAATCACATGGAATATCAGGAATCATAATTAGAGCTCACTTGACGCCTACGTGTCTCAAGAAACATATATATGTTCCAAAGTTTAACAAGCTCGAGAGTCCCGGTAGCTTCACCTGGATGAAGAGCTGATCAAGCGGCCGATGTTGCTATAGAGTTACGAATAAGCTTGTGATGATGTTTAAGAACAGAAAGAAACGTAAAAAAAAAACACGAGAAAATGATCCTTTGTTGTTTGTATTTCTTTGGGCTAATCCAAATGTTATCGTCAACAAAAGATTTATATAATATCCGGACAAATATTGTTGATATTTGACTGATTTATGTAATACTAGTAATATATACCCGTACTACGTACGGTTTAAGAATCACCTAAGTATTAAATTATATAAAGTTTACATTTCCAGTTTGACATGTACTAACACTACATAAATTTATATTTTTGTCCAAAAAAAATGTTTAAATATAGATTTATGCTCTCGAAAGTATCATGTTATGGAGAAGTGTTTTTAGCCTAACTTTATTTGAATTACTCTGTACAGTCTCAATATACTACTTTTTATTAATCTGGGATAAATGAAAGATATTGGGTTTAGGGACACAAATATGTGGTCTTGTTAACGCTTTTATAGATCATCTATAATAGATGACATGCATGTAACTAAAGAACTCACCAAGTTTCAAAAACAATAGTATTAGTTTTATAGCCAAACTAAGGAAATGCAAAGGAATCAAAGAACCGTATGCAAAAAACTGAACTACGTAAGTACCTTTTTTTGGCATAACGAACACTATTATATTTTTTTCCTTATTGTCATTCCTTATTGTCATTCCTTGCTTCCTTTATTTCCTTATTGTCATTCCTTGCTTCCTTTATTAAAATGCCATGCCAGTCCAGATTTTGAAGTAAGTCGTTGCAACCCTTGTTTTGTTCTTGTTTCTTCAACTTCTTATCCGACCATGCTATTGTTCATTTGGCATCTCTCACTTATACTCCTTCAGAAAATCGAATAGAATGTTACTTTAATTGCAGAATAAAAACAAAGATTTATATGTAAATTGTTTCAACATAAAGTAGAAAATTACCGGCATATATGTTTGGAGGCAGTAAAACTTGTCATGGACTTGAATTTATCCATAAACTGTAAGTGCATCAGAGCTCTGAAGGTGACAGGAGCTTGCGAAGTATCTCAGAGTGCTGATATGCTGACGTGGTAGATGGGCTGACGTGAAAGAAGATTATGGACGCCGTGATAAGAAGCGTGAAGAGGAAGGAAGAAGAAGATCAAGATATACACGAAGATATTGAGTGTATATTTGATTGAGAGAGTTGAGGGAGGATATTTCTTAGGATAAGGAATATTTCCTTTTAGTTAGGGATTCACAAGATCTTGGTTAGAGATCATGAGTGAAGGGTTTAAAAGAGACGAGGGCTAGCCGCAAAAAGAGCCAGCACTCGTGGGATAAGTTTGAGAGATTTGTAAACCTTCGAGCAAACAAAAAGAGCTTTGAAGGTGAGTGTGTTTTACTCTTTTAGATCTACACAGGGTGTTGTGTTAGATAGACAAAAGAG
>NC_025701.1:17151351-17156167 GCF_000633955.1 Camelina sativa
GATGTTTCACTGAATTCTGATGAGCTCAAGTACAATCAAGTAGTTGGGATGATGCAGGCATTTGAGATACAGCTGAAGAAGAAGGAAAAGATAAATGAGAAATCATTTGCTCTCAAAGCCATTGAGGAACAGAAGATTGCAGAGTCTCAGGAAGTTGCAGATGAAGAAAAAGTCGGCTTGCTGGTTAAGAAATACTTTCGCAAGATGGAAAGAGGTCAGCGGAAGGGAACATCACCGGTCTTGAAATCCGATACTGATAAGGAAATCAGGAAGGGTGACAAGCAAGAACGACAGTGTGCTGAATGCGAGGGTTTTGGACATTACAAGTCTGAATGCCCAAACAACAAACGGAAGAATTCCTTGCAATGCTATGGATGTAAGGGCTACGGTCACACCAAGTTTGATTGTCCTTCACGGGAAAACAAGCAGAAGTCCTACATCACTTGGAGTGAAAGCGACTCAGATGAAGAGGTCGGCAAAGGAGAGGTTCTTAACAGCTTCCTTGCACTGCTGGGTGTCATTGAGGAAGATGAAGAAGATGATGTGGTGCTGGACACCAAAGACGTGGATGAGAAGGTGAATTCTGATTCAGAAGGAGAAGAGGCAGATTTGTCAGTAGAAGATCAGATAGAGCTTCTCATCAAGACGGTGGTTCAGAAGACTCAAGACAACACACAGTTAACTTCTGAGAGAGATACCTTACAGCTTCATGTTGCCATGATCTCTAAAGAATTAAGTGAAGAAAAGGCTAAGACTCTGCGACTTGAGAAGCAGTTAGATGAACAGCTGAAGAATATCAGGATGCTGAATAAAGGAACCAAAGATCTCGATACACTGCTGAGCACTGGAAAATCCAGCAATCTGAAGTGGGGTCTGGGTTACCAAGGAACAAACACCAACCCAACCACTAAATTCGTCAAAGGAGTGGAGTCTGCACCAGAGCAGAAGGAGAGGAAGTTCTCTCAAACGACTAGGAGGTGTGATCAGGTTCCTGTGAATCCGAATTCAAGAAATCCAAGGATGGTTGTGTTTCCTGAGGTAAATACTAGGCCGTCATGTGTCTCTAGTGGGTTTCTGCAGACGTCTCAAAGACCTGTTCAGCGTAGTAGACGAAGAGGATGTTGGTATTGTGGGCATCTAACTCACTATAAAGCCCAATGCTATCAGTTCCAGAATCGTGTGTCTAACCTTATACAACGCCGTGGGTTTTATCCAGCTGTGAGGAGAAACACACAGGAGTATGTCAGGAAAGATGATCTCTACTGTCATGTGGCTTTCACAGCAGAAAAAACAGAGGTTGATCAGGCCAAGTGGTATTTTGACAGTGGTTGCTCCAGGCATATGACTGGTGCCCGTGATAATCTATCACATCTAGAAGGTGTTGCTAGAGGGAGAGTTACTTTTGGTGATGGAGGAAAGGGTACAATCCGAGGAAAAGGCACAACCAGTGGTGATTCTCAACCACATCTTAAGGATGTCTTTCTGGTCGAAGGGTTGAAGGCTAATCTGATAAGTATCAGTCAGTTGTGTGATGAGGGTCTGGATGTCACATTCACCAAGAAGGGGTGCAAGGCTGTGGATCAACAAGGGTCAATACGACTTAGAGGCATGAGATCTGGTAACAACTGTTACATGTGGAAATCATCAATACAGTGCCTTAACACGACTGCTGAATTGGATACAAAACTATGGCATCAGAAGCTTGGTCATATCAACATTCGCACAATGATGAAATTGGCTAATCAAGAGGTTGTGCGTGGAATTCCAAAGCTGAAAGGTGATCCACATTTCATATGTGGTCCTTGCAACAAAGGCAAGCAAGTCAAGACGTCTCATGGGCCTGTGACAGATGTTCGCACTAGCCATGCACTTCAGTTAGTACATATGGATTTGATGGGTCCAATTCAAGTTCAGAGCATTTCTGGACGACGATTCATCTTTGTCATGGTGGACGATTTCACTCGCTACACCTGGGTGCGATTTCTTTGTGAAAAAGCTGATGCTCTTGAATGCTTTCGCATTCTTGCCCTGCAGATTAAAAGTGAAAAATGTTCAATCCAAGCTATTAGGAGCGATCATGGAGGAGAGTTTCAGAATGACAAGTTTGATCAATTCTGCGGAAATCAGGGCATTGTTCATCAGTACTCTGCTCCGAGAACTTCAGAGCAGAATGGTGTTGTTGAAAGAAAGAACAGAACACTTCAAGAAATGGCGAGAGCTATACTGCATGGGAATCAAGTGCCACATCGGTTTTGGGATGAAGCTGTCAACACTGCTTGCTACATTATCAATCGTGTGTATGTTCGACCAGGGACCAGCAAGACTCCCTATGAGTTATGGAAAGGAAAGCCTCCAACTGTAAGCTACTTTCATGTGTTTGGTTGTCTATGCTACATTCTGAATGACAAGGATCAGTTGGGTAAATTTGACTCGAAGAGTGATGAAGGGATCTTTCTTGGTTACTCCGGACACAGCACTGCCTTTCGTGTCTACAACAAACGCACAAGATCAGTTCAGGAAACAGTAAATGTTGTCTTTGATGATACTTCGTTTCAACGAATTGATATGGTGCCTGTTCTCTCTGACAAGGATCTGGTAACTGATGATGAGAAGTCTGAGCAAGCCTCTGAGAGTTTTAGTGATCATACTGGTACCAGTCCCGGACTGTCACCAGACGAGCTTCCTCCATCTTCTCAGGTTCATCGGAATCACTCCTCAGGCGATGTTATCGGTGCGATTCAGGGGGGTAGAGTTACCAGGGGCAAACAGATTGACTTTGCTCAGCTGGCTGGAAGGAAACAGAAGACTGTAGTTCAAGACACAGTCTCCCAGGACTCTGAGATAGTTCAATTTGCCTGTTTTGTTTCCACTATGGAACCAAAGAATCACAAAGAGGCTCTTCGGGATGAGTTCTGGGTTGCTGCAATGCAAGATGAGCTGGAACAATTTGAGCGCAACAATGTGTGGGAACTCACTAAACGGCCAGCTAATGTCAATATAGTCGGAACAAAGTGGATCTTCAAGAATAAGAGTGATGCCAGTGGATGTATTGTGAGAAATAAAGTNATTCTGCGGAAATCAGGGCATTGTTCATCAGTACTCTGCTCCGAGAACTTCAGAGCAGAATGGTGTTGTTGAAAGAAAGAACAGAACACTTCAAGAAATGGCGAGAGCTATACTGCATGGGAATCAAGTGCCACATCGGTTTTGGGATGAAGCTGTCAATACTGCTTGCTACATTATCAATCGTGTGTATGTCCGGCCAGGAACCAGCAAGACTCCCTATGAGTTGTGGAAAGGTAAGCCACCAACTGTAAGCTACTTTCATGTGTTTGGCTGTCTATGCTACATTCTGAATGACAAGGATTAGTTGGGTAAATTTGNATTATTTTTGGTTCTACCTGTCAATCTCTGGTGCAAAGGTTTGTGAAGAACATGTCACAGGAGTTTGAGATGAGTATGGTGGGAGAGCTGAAATACTTCCTTGGTCTGCAAGTAGAACAATCAGCTGATGGGATCTTTGTGTCTCAAAGCACCTATGCTAAAGAATTGGTACAGCGATTTGGTTTAGGGAAGAGTAAAGAAGCCAAGGTACCTATGGGAGTCAATGACAAGCTTTCAAAAGATGAGGAAGGAGAGGATGTGGATGAACGACTATACAGAGGTATGATTGGGAGCTTGCTCTACCTGACAGCAAGTAGGCCTGATATTTGTCTGTCAATGGGGATTTGCGCACGGTACCAGGCCAAGCCTAAGTTGTCTCACTTACTAGTAGTCAAGAAGATCATCAAATACGTCAAGGGGACAGTGAACTTTGGTATTTCCTTCACCAAGGATACCAACACCAGTCTGAGCGAGTACTACGATGCTGATTGGGCAGGTTCTGTGGATGATCGCCGAAGTACTAGTGGAGGATGCTTCTTTATGGGCAACAATCTAATTTCATGGCACAGCAAGAAGCAGAACAGTGTCTCACTGTCAACCGCTGAGGCAGAATACATTGCCTTGGGCAGCTGTTGTACCCAGCTCCTATGGATGCGACAAATGTCCTCTGACTATGGTATGGATTCTGACACTTTGTTAATTCATTGCGATAATTTGAGTGCTATAAACATCTCTAAGAATCCTGTCCAGCATTCTAGAACAAAACACATAGATATTAGACACCACTTTATTCGTGAACTTGTTGAGGCAAAACTGATTGAGATAGACCATGTGAGCACTGATTTTCAATTGGCTGATTTGTTTACTAAGCCTCTGGATTTCAACAGATTCATAAATCTGAGGAAGTCTAACTATTTCTCTGAGTTGTGTTGGTCTAAGGCAGGAACTGGAGCTAGAACAGATCATAGAAATCCTGGAATATATAGGAGCTAGGGTTTTGGCGTTTTCCTCATCACCTTTGCAATTTCAATCCTGTGTGGATTAATCTTCTGCTCAAAATCTCTCTTTCTCCATTCGATCAACGCTCTATCAACGATGAAGTCCATCTTTAGTGGTTTCCACTATGACTCCAGCTCAGATGAGGAGCTTCACACTCCACCGTCCTCGTTGCCTCCGCCCACTCCACATGCTCTGATCGATCCCGCAACTGCTATGGTGGTTTACCAACCTCGGGAGGAATCTGTCACCGCATCACCGACTCGGGTGAATCACGTTCCCTCGCCGTCTCACGGGAACCAAGAGACCTGCGACTCCTCGTCTTCTCCACCGAGAGAGGTGACTTCTCGATTTCCGGTGGTCGATCTCACTGGTGATGTTCCTGTTCCCACAGTGTCGAATCAGGGGATCTCGTCTCGTCTGCGTAAAAGACAAT
>NC_025701.1:17156244-17179411 GCF_000633955.1 Camelina sativa
TACAGTCAAGGTTGAAGGAAACTCAGTTGATGTGCTTGTCAGAGATTGGATGTACGAGTTTTCTCCCAGCCGCATCAATGCTCTGTTTGGTCTTCAATCAGTTGATATTCGTGAGCAAAAACTACAGACGGCTGCAATCCTGGAGGAGGATCTCGCACTCTTTTTGTCTGGTGGTCAAGTGAAGACTTGCAAGCAGCTTGTATCGACGGCGATTAAGGACCCAGTGATCAAGGATCTGAATAAGATTTGTTGCAGCAACTGGTCTCCCACGGTGAATACAGGGTACATATCCGCGAACAGAGCCATGGTGATCTACATGATCATGCATCGTATTCCATTTGATTTTGGGAGGATGATCTATGAACAGATCATACAGTTGGGTCTGCAAGCTCAGTCAGGGTTTTGTCTACCTTTTCCTAGCCTTATTCATCAGCTCCTTGCAGCTCAGCGACCTGTTCCGAGTCTTCAGCAACAAGATGTGAAAAAGACAAAGAGGAAGAAGACTGTGTCGCAGCCCGCTGAAAAGACTATTCACAATGGTACATCTGCAGAGCGCAAAGCCATCCGGTTGGCGATCAAGATCCTGCAAGATGCCTTGGACGCTGGTAAGTAGTTTCTTACTTTGATGTTTGCTCCAGTTTCATGTTTAGTTTCTTGGTATTTTTGACTAAATTGTGCCAAACATGCAGGGGGAGATGAGTCTGATTCAGAGGCCTGAGGGGGAGATTAAGCTATGGGGGAGCAGTTGTTATTGTTGCTCACTGTTTTTATTGTTTCTGTTTTTATTGTTTCTCCCCTGTTTAAGACTTGAGACTTGTTTTATTTTGTTTCTGTTTTGGCTTTGAACAATTTATTTTTACAAGTCTTTATCGGTTAACCGTTTTATGTTGATTGCTTGAATATTTTGCTAGTACGGTTGTGTTCTTGTCTTGGCTGTGTTGTCTGTGTGTTTTCAGGTTTGATGCTGCGGTTGCTTGTGTGGCAAGATTCAGTCAAAAAGGGGGAGATTGTAAGTGCATCAGAGCTCTGAAGGTGACAGGAGCTTGCGAAGTGTCTCAGAGTGCTGATATGCTGACGTGAAAGAAGATTATGGATGCCGTGATAAGAAGCGTGAAGAGGAAGGAAGAAGAAGATCAAGATATACACGAAGATATTGAGTGTATATTTGATTGAGAGAGTTAAGGGAGGATATTTCTTAGGATAAGGAATATTTCCTTTTAGTTAGGGATTCACAAGATCTAGGTTAGAGATCGTGAGTGAAGGGTTTAAAAGAGACGAGGGCTAGCCGCAAAAAGAGCCAGCACTCGTGGGATAAGTTTGAGAGATTTGTAAACCTTCAAGCAAACAAAAAGAGCTTTGAAGGTGAGTGTGTTTTACTCTTTTAGATCTACACATGGTGTTGTGTTAGATAGACAAAAGAGTAGGCTTAGATTCATAACTTGTAAAAGGGAGTTTTATAAGTTTGAATAAAAGCGTTTGCTTGGCGCGTTTCCAAGCGGTTTAAGTGATTGTCGTTGTCTATACCTTTACATAGACTGCATATTTAACCTTCTTCCAAATTTCAGTGGAGAGACAAAATACAGAGAATGAGAAATTTTCTTTTAAATATTTATCGGTTTTGAAACAACTGATTTAACTTTCATTAAGATTAGTTATGCTATGAAAAAAGAAAACCGTAGAGAAGGTGGGAAGGTGGGGAGATATATGTGGAATTAGAACAAACCAAAATATTAGTTTGTGTTTTTTTAATTAATTATTTTATTAAAAATATGTGTTAAATTGTTTTCGTTTTCTTTATTTGATCGACAATAATTTATTGTTTTATATGTTTTTAAAAATTAATTTGGTTTTGTTGACATGTTACAATTTTATTGATACAGTGTTTAATATTCAAAACTAAACCCTAAATCTTAAAAACTAAAACTTTATTCTAAATAAAAATTATACCATAAATCTAAAATTGTCAATCCAAACCTAGAAAAACGAATTCTACATCCTTAAAAGTTGGTGGTATTATTGTAAAATAATTTTTTTGGTATTTTTGAAAAAAACTAAAGTGTGATATTTTTGGAAAAAACATAAAATGTGGTATTTGGAGAAAAATTTCATTATTAATTTATATATATTCAATTACTAGTTTTTGATTGTTATGGTTATTGCTATTAAAAGTGCATTACAAAAAAGTATAAAATTATTTTCTATTAACAAGGTAAATAGTTATTTGAATTTTTAATTTAGAATAGTGTGTTCCAAGAATTTCGATGATCATTCATTATCTCGGTTGAAATTTAGATATGTTACTTGTTAGTAATTAATCCCCTATCTTAATTTATATATTTCGATGATCATTCATTATCTTGGTTGAGAATTTACAAATAGACGTGTAAATATGTGGTAATTTCATCAAGGTCAGTTTTTAGGCTTTTGCAAGAAAAGGAATTTACGTTACCGCGAGTTATTCCAATATGGCTCAATGTTCGCAGGGAGTTCCAAGGCCTAAAAGATGTTGTGCTCAAAGGTTACAGTCTTTACTACCTAGCACACTGTGGCTGCAATCGACACATGGATTTGTCTGGATAAGATGGTTTCAAGGATGTGTCTGTGTTCCCTAGCTGTCCAATGTGAAAGCCAAATAGGCCTAGTGGTAGTTTTGGAAAAAAGCTTATCTCATTTGGCGATAGCATTGCTGTTACAACATTAGGAGAGGTTTTTGGTCTATACTAGGCTAACGAGCCAGTCTGTGAAAGCTCTAGGATCTTCCGCGTCTTCAAGAGTGATCCGAAAGGGCTAGACCTGAATATCTACGACACCAACCTTGTTGAGGTTGAATCTATAGGTGACGAGGCCCTGTTTTTTAATTGGGTATCACCATGTCTGCTGACCATACCCTTGGTACTGAGCCAAACTCCATCTATTTCACCCGTAATGACCGTTTTGGTCACAAGAAGTGTAATAGTCCATGCCTCAGCATATGTGTGTACAATATTGCAACAAGGACCATCAAACGCTTCCTCATTGGCTCCACCTTATAACTCAAGGATGCGCAGTGGTTTCTCTCCTCAGCTTGATTTGGTGTTTTTAAGAGTTTCTCTTGAGTTTTCATTTTCATGTGTTCAATCTTGCAACAAAGACCCTCAGACGCCTGCCTCCCCGTGATTTCTCCCTCAGTCCTTGCTTTGTTTCTTGTTTTGTTATCCTCTTTTTCTTGCGAAGAAGTACGCGCTTTGCGTGCCAAAGAATCCGCAATTACATTTGCGTTTCTAGAGATAAAAGATAATGAGAAAGACAAAAATTCTTTCATGTCAATCTTGATGTCGTCGAGGTACGCCGAGAAGCTGGACAGTCCGAAGGAAAAGACACTATCTTCACCAAGTCTGAACAGTCTGTATAAAACGCTACATCTCTAAAGTCATGTCTGATCATGCACCCAACCACCCAAATGAAAGCTTCTACTTCAGCATGTAAGGGAGAGAGACTTCGTCGGAAATTGGTGGCTCCTCTAGTCAGCGACGCATCCTGAAACGAGGTACAAAGCCATTCTGCACTAGCAAACAGATCCCACGCTTTCTAAGATCCATCTACAAAGCAGCGATAACCCGTAAAAATGCAGGGAAATTAGTGGCAGCCACCCTCTGTTGGGATCTGTAGCGAGATGGGTAGAGGTCGAATCCATATTATCCCCCTCTACCTGAGTCATCTGATGAATTCAAGTGTGGGAATTCAAGTGTAGACCTTTAGTTGGTATCATAGCATGCGCGATCCTGTGAGGACGTGTGCAGTTATGCTATGTGTTCGGACGAAATGGAAATCTCTGATAAGACTGAAAACATGCTTGGGAACGGGAATGTGTTCGCCAAGATGTGCTCGTGAATCGAGCGATTGTTCAAACGTCGAACACATAGCATATCGACCAAGGGTCAGAAATTGAGACCGCGTCCGGGAAGGACCACGGTCAGGAAACATCGACCAGAAGGTCGGGAATTATGACCGCGTCCGGAAAGGACCAAGGTCAAGAAATATCAACCCGAAGGTCAGAAATTATGACCGCGTCCGGGAAGGACCACGGTCAGGAAATGTCGACCAAAAGGTCGGAAATTACTAAACCCACCGAATTCGAGGACGAGTAGATTTGTAACGCCCGCGTCCCGCGATCCTAAAGAGGGGCAATTTGTTTTAAGGAAAATGATCGCTAGCTGAGCTTAAGTAGCTAAGCTACTAGCTCAACTAGTTGGAATATAAGCTGAACGAGCTGAACGAGTTCGATGAACAAGTCAGTTCAGCTGCGGCAAGCTGCGTCCAGCTGCGTCCAGCTGCGGATAGCTCTTAGCCAGCTAGCGTCAGCTCGGCCAGCTGCCAGTAAGCTACCACTAGCTCGACCAAGCTCGTCCAGCTGGACGGTAGTGGACAGTGTGCGGGTCAGCTGGGGAGCTCGTGGACGATCATGGGACGCGATGACGAACGGGTATGGACGGACGGGCATGACTGAACAGGCATGACCGAACCGACACGGACGATCGGTCATGGCCGAACAGGTACGGCCGAACGTACACGATCGAAGGGTCTTGTCGGACAGGTACCTTTGGGGACCTAGACTTTGGCCAGAACCCTATAAATAGAGGGTGTTGCCTTCATTTCTAACACCACCATCATCCATCAACGCCTAAGAAGAAAAGGAGGTGCGGCTCGGCGAGTACTACGGTACATCGTCCGAACTGATGTGCACGCTATCTCTCTATCGACGGTACGATGAGACGAGCGACGGTTCGACAATCGGGTCGAACCGATTGAAGGATAAGCGGCAGTTTGGCCATAGAGTCGGACTGATCGCAGGATGATCGACGGTTCGATCGTAGCGTCGGACTGATCGAAAGGTAATCGATGATCCGCGACAATAGACGGATCGATCGAGGGTCGACCGGTGAATCAATCGCTAGTCGGATCGGGAGATCAAAGGATCAACGATACGAGCCGTAGGTTGGATTGATCGGTCGGGTGGTCGACAAGTCAGTCGAACGTATCGGCCCGGTCAGTGGTCGATCGGCAATTTGATTATGGTGTCGGATTGTTCGATCGGACGTGGCTCTGATACCAAGACCGACAAGTCGACCGAGGTACCAAGGTAAGACCGATAGGTCAACGGATGGTACGTCCGGTACCAAGCTTCGGACACGAGTGGTACAGGAAGCCGACAGCGCAACCGATCGCCGTGAACCGAAGGGACTATAAGTCCCCATCCCTAATCTGTGCAAAGCCTGTGGGGTTGGTTGGTTGTATGGCTAAGCACAAAGGGATGGTCAAGGTTCATATGATATTCCGCTGCGTATAAAGGTCTACAAAGCAAGACCGCGAGCCAAAGCTAAGTAGACGAGTTAAAGGATATTCGGCCGGGAATGGGGCCGAATGGAAGCTGTGACCGTGGACGTTGGGACATCCGGGTCGGAGTCTTTCAAGTTGGTATCAGAGCATGCGCGATCCTGTGAGGACGTATGCAATTGTGTTATGTGTTCGGACGAAATTGAAATCTCTAATAAGATCGGCAGCATGCTTGGGAATGTGAATGTATTCGCCAAGATGCACTTGTGAATCGAGCGATGGTTCAAAACGTCGAACACATAGCATATCGACCAGAAGGTCGGGAAAGTATCGACTAAAGGTCGGAAATTACGACCGTGTCTGGGTAGGAACACGGTCAGGAGACAAGGAC
The DNA here is from genome assembly GCF_000633955.1 of Camelina sativa. Lineage (NCBI taxonomy): Eukaryota > Viridiplantae > Streptophyta > Magnoliopsida > Brassicales > Brassicaceae > Camelina > Camelina sativa. The sequence goes on from NC_025701.1 coordinate 17,161,949, forward strand.
CACGGTCGGGAAACATCGACCAGAAGGTTGGAAATTATGACCGCGTCTGGGAAGGACAACGTTCGGGAAACATTGACCAGAAGGTCGGAATACGACCGCGTCCGAGTAGGACCACGGTCAGAAGACATCGACCAGAAGGTCGGGATACAGCGACCAAAAGGTTGGGAATTACTAAACCCACCGAATTCGAGGACGAATTCATTTTAAGGGGGTAGATTTGTAACGCCCACGTCCCGCGATCCTAAAGGGGGGCAATTTGTTTTAAGGAAAATGATCGCTAGTTGAGTTAAAGTAGCTAAGATACTAGCTCAACTAGCTGGAATATAAGCTGAACGAGCTGAACGAGCTCGACGAACAAGTCTGTCCAGCTGAGGACAGCTCTCGGCCAGCTAGCGTCAGCTCGGCCAGCTGTCAGTCAGCTACCACTAGCTCGACCAAGCTCGTCCAGCTGGACGGTAGTGGACAGTGTGCGGGTCAGCTGGGGATCTCGTGGACGGTCATGGGACGTGGTGACGGACGGGCATGACCGAACAGGCATGACCGAATAGGCATGACCGAACAGGCATGATCGAACAGGCATGACCGAACATATATGACCGAACAGGCATGACCGAACCGACACGAACGATTGGTCATGGCCGATTGATCATGGCCGACACAAACGACGGTCATGAACTATTGGTCATGGCCAATACGAACGACGGTCATGCCTATTCGGTCATGCCTGTTCAGTCATGCCCGTCCGTCACCGCGTCCCATGACCGTCCACGAGCTCCCCAGCTGACCCGCACACTGTCCACTACCGCTGGACGAGCTTGGTCGAGCTAGTGGTAGCTGACTGGCAGCTGGACGCAGCTGGACGCAGCTGGACGCAGCTGTCCGCAGCTGGACTGACTTGTTCATCGAGCTCGTTCATCTCGTTCAGCTTATATTCCAGCTAGTTGAGCTAGTATCTTAGCTACTTTAGCTCAACTAGCGATCATTTTCCTTAACACAAATTGCCCCCCTTTAGGATCGCAGGACGCGGGCGTTACAGAATCCAGCATATAATTCCAGTTTTAGAAAAGGCATATACACTAAATCTTTAAATTCGAAACCAAACCAAAAAAAAAAAAAGACTAAATATCACAAATCTGAATTCAAACCCCGACGTAAGGAGCAATTTATTTCAGTTGGAACCTTTATCTTTCATCGTCATGTGTCGGCAAAAAAGCTTACGCCACTCTGCTTTTAAATATAATCAGCGTCTCTAGTTTTTGGTACATTGGCTTCTCTCTATCTTTTTCATTGAATCCGTAGATTTGTAGGAAAAATTTGCTTCAATCATCGTTCGGTGCAACAACATCGAAAGTCCAAGTTGGAAGTTCAATTAGCTTCAAAAACGCGTCAAGGTACTCCCTACGATCTTGATCGTTTATAGTAGTAAGATGATGCTCGCTACTATCTTGATCTTTTCACATTGTATTTTGTATTTTCTTACCAACTTTCTTTATTTCTTCATGAACACAATTTCAGTTTTGATCCTACATTATGTTTCTGGTCTACTTGGGAAATTTATGGAAAAGTCAATTTCGTTTACCAATTAGAATCGACTTACATTTTGATTAGTTAGTGAGTTTTTCTATATTTTTTTAGTTGTGGGGAAAAACAAGTACTTGATGAACTTGGATCACAAGTCAATTACTATATTGCATGCTGATGATTGATTGGTTCATCTTTCTAGGTTTGCTGAGATATGATGGAGTTTGTCTAAATGCTAGTGGTTTTGTGGCTTGTTGATGTGTGGGAAATAAGATCACTTTTTTATTATAGGATTAGCGGGTGACATTTCTAAACACACATGTACTAACTTGATATGAAATTAACATAACTGGATCAGTATATATATGCCTTCCACAAATTTTTTTTATTTATGATTCCATTAGAGGCAAAGCATCAGTTGTGTATTTTGTTGGATTATGCATCAGTTCTATTATCATTATATTAGTTCTCTCTTTATTTCCTTACACCTAATCAAAAAAAAATTGTTTTCATTTTCATCAGATAGAGATATTATTTCCTACACTCAGCCAGATTCCAGTTGAGCTTTCTGCTCATTTCCTAAAAATGATGGATTGCTTGGAGTATGCAAATTCACAAGATGCTTTGACTCCATACAAAGGTCCCGATCACATATTTCAGATTGTGGTTTTAGATACAATAACTTTAATAGTTGATGTCTTAGAGAACTATTTATTGGTATTTATAGATCGAGTAATAAATAATCCATTTGTCGGTTTATTATCATCAACAAATAATCCACACAAAGATGTTCTATCTTTGAAGTTAAAAACGATACTAACGATTTTTTTATGGATTTAATAATTTTAGGGAAAAGTAAAAAAAAAAAAAAAACAAGATATTGATATTATATGGAAAAAGGCAAAAAAAAATACAAAAGCATTTGTTTTTTTTTTTGTCAACAATACTAAAACATTTTATAAGGAGAAATTGAAGATCATTATTCAAGCCATATGACAGATAATTACAAAGATATATATTAAAAAATGGTAATTTGCAAATTTAATCTCATCCTATGGTGTTTTTCCAAAATTCATGTGACTATTAACTAGATGAATGTAAACTATGTAATAAAAAAAACTTATCTCATTGAGTAATAAATACGAACCTTGAATTATCTACACAAGTGTTATCTTGAATTATCTCACCGCCACACAATTATGTATGCGCAACTCTTGTACATCGACATTTATCCAAAACTATAAATCAAAAGTATTTCATATAATTATTTATATTTTCAATCACTAGTTTTTTTTTGAAAATTTATTATTATTACTACTTAAAAAGCATTACAAAACATATAAAATTATTTTTTATGAAATAAGGAAACAATTGTATTTAAATTTTGGATAGTGTGTTTTAAGAATTTTGGTGATCATTACCTTGATTGAGAATTTTCCGATTGCCTCTATTAAGAGAGTAGTGTTCATCAAATCTCGTGACTGATTATAGAAAAAGTGGACAATAACTGTAGTTAAAAAAAGGAAAAAAGATGGCTAGCTACATGAAGTATAGGTGAATACATGGCCACACATACCAACTATATTATTGTATACTCAACTACACGAAATATATGTATTACATGACCACATGCATGAACTATATGATGTTATGTGTTCAACACTATAGACATACAATTTGGTACACTGATTGATTAATTCCGGTGAAGACCGGTGTTGACTCCGGTGTTGACCAAATTTTTTCTAAAATTAAAAATAAAAATAAGAAATTATTATATTAAATCATTTATGGTTTGTATTAATTAAAAAATATTCTATTCAATATCTAAATATTTTTATATATTTCTTAAATATATCTTAAATGTAAAATAGAAAACCCAAACCTTAAAAAAAATTCTAAAAATTAATTTAACATATTGTAATTGTGTAAAAGAGGGTAAAAATGAAAATGTTCATATGTTAAAAGTAAATATTGTGAATTTTTTTGTTGTTGTTTATATGTTAATTCAATATCTAAAGATATTTTTAATATATTTCCTAAATATATCCTAAATGTAATATAGAGAACCCAAACCTTAAAAAAAATTTCTAAAAAATAATTTAACATATTGTAATTGTGTAAAAGAGAGTAAAAATGAAAATGTTCATATGTTAAAAGTAAATATTGTTAATTTTTTGTTGGTTATATGTTATTTTGAGTTTGTAAATTTTAAAGTAAAGAGTGTCTAAACTTTTTTATAACATTTACCATGCAAAATTTAGAGTAAAGAGTCATATACTCAATCTTTTGCATATTATTTTCTAATGAAAGTAGTTGAATTTGATTTTATTGATTTTGTAGTAATTAAATAATCTGATTATGAGAGATTTATATATATATACATATATATCTTGAAAATAATTATAAATTGTTTTTATATCTTAAAAAATAATTATAAATGATTTTTATTTAACTATTTACTTTAGCTTGAAAAATAAAAAGTAATTAATTATAAGAATGAATATATTAGAGATATATATAAAATATTTAGATATTGAATAGAAAATGTCTTTTAATCATGAAAACCCATAAATAATTTACTATAATATTTTTTTTTTTTAATTTAGATTTTTTTAGTGTTGGTCAACGCCGGAGTCAACGTCGGTCTTCGCCGGAGTCAACTGACCGGTGTACTAGATTATATGTCTATGATGTTGACTGCATAACATCATATAGTTCATGCATGTGGTCATGTAATACATATACTTTGTGTAGTTGAGTATACAATACTATACTTGGCATTTGTGACCATGTATTCACCAATACTTCGTGTAGGTAGCTATCTTTTTTCCTTAAAAAAATGCATTAAATTGTTTCTCATACATATAGTGCCTCTAACCGTCTTCTAATTAATTAGAGTTAATATTCTAATAGTATACTAGTTTTACGATCCTTTTGGTTATCGTCATTGTGTTTTCTAATTTCCTTCATTTTAAAATAACAATGATATACATAATTTTATGATTCTCTTAAATATTAGACAACACATTTGACCTTTTTGGTAATTTTTCTTATATATATTGAAGTAATTAATCAAAAGTCTATCATATTATATTACACATGAGTTGTCAAAAAAAAATATATATATATATATATATATTACACATGACATATTTCAGTATTAAATTGAAGCAACTAAAACTACACATTTGATTAAATCGAAGCAACTAAAACTACGCAATCTTATGCACCTCCTCCATGTTTAGTCCCATATCCCATATTGTATCAATAAACTGATAAATCTGACTCGTAATATCGTTCCTAAATTCCACCAAAACACCAGAATACATCTGTCCATTTAAATGTCTGAATCTCAAACATATAACTGGCAACACTCCAGCAAAGCCATAGACCATCTATTGGATGATCCAACAGGTACGCAGATGAAGAGACATGATCCAAGCCAAATAACATTTTTTATTTTATATTTTACCACACGATTGATTTTTTATATCAAGAAACAATAAAATTTCTATAAATTAATAACATTGGAATAGTGAAAATTTATTCATTTAGAAAAGTTTTAATTTATCAATAAACTAATAATTAATAATTTCTAGAGAAGTTTTTCATAATTTTTTTTAAATAGATTTTATCGTTAAAAAAATCTTTTATTAGAATCAGTTACAAAGAAAACAGCAATTATCATATTTGAAGATAATATAAACGTTTCCGACACAGTAAAAATATTAGAAAAAAACTCTAACAAAAATGAATGTGTATATATATATATATATATATATATATCGATAATTTTATAAAATTATTAATTTATATTATTGATGAGACCATATATAATAAAAAGTTCAAAAAATTATTATTTCTAAAGCATTTTTGGATGTGGTGTGGCAAAAAAAACTAGATATTGAAATCCGTTTTTTTGATGTGTTGTACGACTTCATTTTTAGTCATTTTTTGTCATATGACATCCAAAAATGACCAAAATGACTTGCAGAACGACATGGATCGTCTAACTCGTAATCGTTAAACTTCGACTTAATACTATTCCAGTATATGTTGAAATTGACAATATTTCATGTAATTCACATAGCAAATTTAAATTTTAATACTAAACAATATATTATATTTTTTTAGTATTTTTGTGATCTAATTCAAAATTTTCACATAAATTAGAAAAACCACTTGTCTTTAATTATTTATGATTAAAAAAGTAGTTAGCCCATCATCACCGAGAATTTTGAGAATAAACATTTTGGTTTTGACTCTTTGCCCAAAAGTCGAAACCGAAACTGATCAATTTCACAGTTCTATAGTATTATTCTATACAATCAAAAATCTCCGTTAATAACTAAAACCATCCCCAAAACCAAACCGGTTTAACTCATCCTTCCTCTCCACAACCACAACGATTTAACCAGAGAGGTATATGAAAGAAGTATATAAAAGAAGAAGTTAGTTCTTTCTTCTTTCACTGTTTACATAATCCTAACGAACGAACTCAAAAAAAAAAGATTCTCTCTGTTTCTGTTACAACTTCGCCCGCCGTTTTAATTCTCCGATGGCCACCTCAAGCCATCTCCTCCTCATCATCCTCATCACCACCGTCTCACTCCTCACCTCCGCCGCTTCTCCTCCTCCGTATCTCACGTCGCAAGATCACCAACACGCCGACAGAATCATCGAAGCAATGATCGGAGCCGGAGATTTCCGTGACTGGGCCGCCGATTTCCTCTCCTCCGTCGACGATCAGTTCGGTATCCCTCTCTCCGCCACCTTTTTCATCCCAAGCGATTTCGACTCCGCCGACGTCTCCTCCTCCTCCACCGGAGACAATGCTAATAACCCACTTCGTCTCTCCGTCGCTTACCACATCGTACCTCAACGTCTCTCGTTCACTGATCTCCGTCTCTTGAAACCACTCTCTCGTCTTCCCACTCTTCTCCCCGGAAACTCAATCGTAGTCACTAACAACTCTGCTTCCGGTTACACCCTCGACGGCGTTCTTGTCTCTGAACCGGATCTTTTCATCTCTTCTTCTATCGCTCTTCACGGTGTTGCTTCCACGCTTGATTTCTCACGTTACGGCGATCTAGGTAACGGTGATACTGCTTTTGCTGATAGTCTCCGTCCTCGTCGACGTTCTCGTCGCCGCCGTCGTCATCAGCATGGTGGTTTTGGACCTCTTGGTGGTAACGACGATAATGGTGACGGTGATGATACCAATCAAACCTCTGTTTCGTTGTTCACTGCACATTACTCATCAACTGGCTCGTTCTTGGTTCCATTGGTGGCTCTGGCTTTGTTCTGACTCTATGTTCCGGTGACGTTTTCCGGAGTATTAACCGTCAAGATTCAACTAAAGGCGGGAAAAATATAGGGGTTTCTTTTTGGTTATTTTCAAGATTTTTTAGTCTTTTCAAGATTTTGTGAAACTCTGTACATAATGTGAAGTTTTGTCACATTAAGAAATATGAATTTTCTTGAATTTAAAGAAGAATTTTTCTATTTTATTGTATGAGTTTCCGCATTAGCGAAAGAATCGAACTTTCTAGTTTACACTTCTAACGCTAAGCTTAGGTTATTGTTCACGAAAAGAAAAAAAACAAAAAAAAGAACAAAAGATTATGTATAAATGCTCCCAAAACCAAAAAGAAAATATAATCAGAAATAAATTTATTCTATCTATCTAAAAGATGTCATTGTTGTTTTTGTTGTCGTCGTCTTGGAGTTGGAACTGTCTTGTTGGCTTCTTGAGTTACATCAAATCTACTCCAAAAAGTTTTCCTTTGGTTAAACTCACGGAACAGTTTGATGACATGAAGTGATCTTTTGAGTCTGATGAGGCTTGGTTCTTGTGGTTCCAGTACTCAACGAGTTGATGGTTTGGGTCAAGAGCTTCAATGGCCTGTAGAGAAGGATTGCAAGTTGTGTAAAGAGTAAAGAACGATAGGACTTTAATGTAGAACAAGGCTAGGAATTGAATTTGTTACCTGAACTATAGAGGGTGAGAGGAAACCAAACATTTGAAGCCCATTGATATTCTCCAACTGCGGTAAACTAGGAAGACCAAGACTATTGGATGTATCTTTAACTCTCTGCAACACCATTTCCCAGCATAGTTGGGCTGAGACATTGTAGAAGATCTCGTCTGAAGATTCTTCCAGAGTAACCTGAGCAAGCAAGAAAATTCTAGTGTTAGCATTACTTTTCATGATTCAGTTTTATCAAATAGAATTGTATTGTTGTGGGGAAAGGCTTTACTTTGAACAATGGACCCATGAGTCCTCCATCCAAAACCTCAGAGATGTAATTGCTCATTTTTGTTGGATCACGCACATTGTAGAACTTGACACGACTCCTGAACTCTGCAAAAGTAGTAAAAACATCTTAACAACCTTTTTGAGCAAGCTTCTGGTTAAGTAACATTAAAGAAAAGGTTTCTCAAAGATTGTACTTTTTGGGAAAATAGCATGCTTATTGCACCAAAGCTTTCCAAAATTCAAGCTCCCAAGGTTTATAGGCTCGACCGATACACCAAGATTCTCTGAGGAGGTTAACTCGCCGCCACTGGTGCTGACTTCTTCTTCTTTAAGGTCCTCTTGGCAATCCAACTCTAAGTCAATGTTCAGATCAAACGAACCTTCCTTTAGCTTCTTCTCCTCACTTACAACTGAACTAGTCTTTGTCTGATCTTCATCACTGTGTTCAATGCCTAAGACCTTGGAAGCCCATATCTTTAAATCATCTGATTCCCCTTCCAATGCTCTGACCAATGAGCTTAACTCATCCATTGTGTACCGGAGAAGGATAAAGTCATCTTTCTCATCGCATGAACAAAGATCATCTGCGTGTTTAAGGCACGCGTATTCATCAGGAGAGCACTTGCAGCCAGAAGCTGCCAGATGCAGATCATAAAAGCATGAGAAGCATTCCCTTTCGCAGTTTGAATCAAAGTCCTTCTCCATCTTCATCAAGCTCGAAGAGTCCCTTCCAAGAGCTGCAATTCTTTCCTCCTCCATCTGTAACCGAGCCTGTCAAAACAAAATGAACCAAGTAAGCATTAGAAAGTTCAAACCATATTCAGTATCATGACTCGAGTAGTGATCCTTTTTCATTACCTGTATCGCGTTGGTAAGTGTTCCGTTCTTCCCACAGAAACTCTTCCATCGCAAGTTGGTTGTACTTCCTTTTTCCTCAGAAGCTGAGAGTTCCCAAAGAGCCTTAACCGCTTCATAAGCTGCTCCAAGAAGAAGTTTGTCGTGAGACAGAGAAGTCTTTCTTGTCTCTTTACTGTATAGTTCCACAGCGTTCTGTCCATGAGCCAACCAATCAACAGGAGCAACATTAACCGCTTCTGCGCAGTTGAAACCGCAGTTGAATCCAGCATGATACGCCCTCGGGAATGTCAGTACATACTCCCCTGCATTCTGAACCACCCTGTAAGCTTGAACTCCTTCATCTTTCAGGATTGAAGGTGAAAACTGAGTAACCTGAATCAAGTTAAAAAACGAAGAGTTAGTCTCTAAACATGGTGGAGATGAAACAGGAACAAAGTATAAATCAAGTAGATGGTTTGCTTCCTAACCAGGCCATGAAGTAGATCAGGCTGTTCACCAAACAGGTCAGGTAGGTGTTTCCTCATCGCCTTCTCGAGAGCGGTTGCATTGCTTCCTGGTACACCATACCATACTTTTGGCTCCCCAAAGTGATGATAGTTCAGTGAATATAAATGATGGTCCTCCACATGCTGTTCAAACACAAAGAAACAATCAACCATCCACACATAAGAGAAGAAAATTTTATAACTAATCAAATTGTGAAAGTGCACTTACCCAACAAAATGATGAAAAACACATTCCCACATAGAGCCATGGAACTAGAACTCCTGAGATATCACAATCCTCAAAAGAGAGTACAGAGCCAGGGAGACGCGGTAAGTTATTCAAGTTCCAGCCAGAAACTGTGTACTGATCCATCTCGCTACCGGATAACTGTTCTGTTCTTTTATAAAACCCGCTTCCAAGTACCCCATTCTCCAAGTCAGCACCATAGTATACCTGAAATACAAAATTGTATTTTAATAATTTTATATATGTATGTACTGTATGTGTTGTATTGGTGAAAGGGTCTGTTTCTTTACCTCCACTTCATCTGTTGGTTGTTCGATTATACGCCAGTACTCGCCTTCTATGTCATCCACAGACGGTGTCCATTTCACTATATCTCCACCAGAATCTTTCTTTTCGAAGTAGGAGTCTTTAAAATGCAGAGCATATTTCTCAAACTCATCAAGAGTGAAGTCTGAACCAGAGTTGAAACCAAACTTCTCCTCAGCCTCGGGAGATGAAGTCGATTCAGAAGGAGAGGAACCAGATCGTCTCTTAGACGAACCCATTCTAGAGTTTCTTCTCCTTTTCCGTTTTCTACTCTTCGGTTTCTTTTTCATCGGCTCTCGGTTCTGAAGAAGGTCCACCGTCTGAATCCGGGTAGGAAACTTTATATTCTCCCATATACTCTTCTCCTTCAGCCTGCAAGGAGGTTTCCATGTCGGTGGTGGGATGATTCGACAGATACCAAACGGTTCTGCTTGTGGACGTATCTTTTCGATGTAAGATAGTGGATCTTCAAACTCCTAATGATCAAGAACTCAAAACATCAAACAAAAGAAACTTCAAAAATCTCAATCAATTTCACAGAAACAAAGAAGTTAAAGTACCTCTAACGATGGATTGAACACCGGTGCGTCATCGATGATCGGCCTCTGAGCTTCAGCTGGTAACCATCTAGCATCAACCTTTAACATATACAATAAAAAAAAAACATGATGTAAGATCAAAGTTGTTAACAAGATTTTAAAACTTTTTGGTTTGCATCAGATTACATCATAAACTCTCTTACCTTCCTATGACGTGGACTAGTAGGTGGTTCCATGTTTGTGTCCTTGTCCTTGTCTGGATTATGATTCTTCAAAGATATATCCTCCTGTTTTTAAAAAAAAAAACACCCCACATAAGTTTATCACTTCACCAAATTCTCATAGATTTGTGTTTCGATTTATGCATAACGAATTCAAATTAAACAGAGCTAGAAACTGTGATCATCATCACAAGATCAACCAAAACAACAAAAACCAATACAGAATTCAACATTAACAAAGGGATCTAATGATCTTATGATTGATTAGTTATCTTGCCAAATCAAGTTAACAAACGAGATCCGGGAAAAATAAATAATTGTCTCTATCTATTATGATGAATAACACCAATAGCTAAATTTTACAATCTCAGTAATTCACAAGAAACCAGTAAACAATAACGATATCAGATACGAATGAAAACATGGAGAAACGAACCTCTTTGATCTCAGAATCTAATGGAACAACGTTGAGATTGCCCATATTGAATTAAAAATCAATCCTCAATAGCAAAATTCTATAAGCTAAAAAGTTTTCTTCGATTGAGAGCCAATGAAACTGAGAAGAAGAAAAAAAAAAAAAAAAAAAAAAAAAAAAAAGATAAGAAAACGATGTTTATCAAACAAAATTACATATATATATATCCAAAGGCTTAAAGCTATATCCAAAATAAAGAAAAGTTAAAGAAGAGCCCTAACCCTAGAATTCAATTCACAGAAGAAACAGAGAGATAGGATCAATTTGATTTATATTCAATCAGATAACAAGAACATCAAAATATCACATATATATTGATTTATATTCAATCAGAGATAAATTTTTGTTTTTTTACCTTATAATAAACGAGAAAGCTTTGAAAGTTGTTTTGCTTCTTTGTTTTTTTTTGGTTTTATTTTTGTTTCCAAATTAATGATATTAGAAATTGAATTCGCAGTTAAAGTAGAAATACCCGAATCTGGGAAAATTTAAGAATGAGATTTTAATTGACCTAGTAACGAATATAAGAAGGAACTCAGAAAATAACAAAACCGACCTTAACCAGGATTAGGAACTTATAAAAATATCCATTTACAAAAAATAATACTAATATTAATTCACTAGTTTACCAGGATTAGGAAATTATATTAGTATTCAACAAGTTTACAAATTTTTTTTAGAAAAAGGAAAGGTCGTAAGGAGATGGATGGAGTATACCTCAAACCAACGGCTGAGATTTCATGAGGAGAAGAAGTGTCTTTGCGATTTATTTTCTCTGATTACAAGAATCTACTTTTTTCTTCTATCGAAACATAGAATATTTTATAAATTATAAAAAATAATAAAAAAAAATCGAATCGATAATACTAAATAAAAATAAAATAAAGAATAAAGATTAAAAAAAATTTAGAGATTGAGACAGAGAAAGACAAGAAAAACACGAGGAAGTTAGACAACCAACACACCCGCCAAAGGAGAGAAACGCAACACAGTGTTCTTTTTTTTATAACAGATCTGCGTTAAGTAACATCATCGTACCGTACGATCTCATCTTTGAAGCTAAAGTTACTATATTACCCTTTAGATTGTGTGGTTAATTACGGCTCCATGCCATCGCCGTTGAACGATACGTCGTCTTCGGGTTTTGTTTTGTTTTCTCTCCGCGTCGGAAAAAGTAAAGTGTTTGACCGATTCTTTCTTTCTTTCTTTTTTTTTCCCTTAATCCAAAACGCCTCTTTTTATAGAAATTTCGAATTTCATCCCCGTGCTTTTATATTTCTTATATTTTGGAACCATAACTTTGAAATCAATCAAAACAGGTACGAACTATAAATTTCTTAGTTCAAATTACAAAAAAAAATAAAAATTAAAAAGCAGGAAAGAGACCAAAACAACATCTCCACAAGAGAGAGTTTGATCTAACTGAGGAAAGAACTAAACGAAACTAAAATGTGTAAAAACAAACAAATAGAAATTTTTGGCACTACTTTGAATCGATCAGAGACGAGTCTTCTTGCTTCCTGCTGCTTCTGTCTTGTCTTCTTCTACTTCTATTACTCTCTTGGTTGCAACATTCCTTACCTAAACGAAACACAATCAAAAGAACACAATGTTTTCAAAAAAAAAAAAAACAATAGAATGCAACCTAAAAAGGTTTGTATGAATGAATCAGTGAGAGAAGTAGAAGAGATAATTACAGATTCAGAAACAGCATTATCAGGGTATTCAACTACAGTGATCTCAGGCCTTGGCTGCAACAAGAGTAAAAGCATCTTATTATTAGTACATTTTAAGAGAGAGAGAGAGATAACGGTTTAACATTTTTACTCACAATGAAAGGAGAACTCGCAGTTGATTCAGTTTCAGCAGTTGCTACACGGTTCCTCCGGCGGTAAACTCGAGGAGGAACAACCCGGTTAACTTGCTGAGGAACAACCTGGTTAACTTGCTGAAGAGCAACCTGGTAAACTTGCAGAGGATCTTGATTAACTCTAGGAGGAACAACCCGGTTAACTTGCTGAGTAACCTGACTAACTTGCTGAGTAACCTGGCTAACTTGCTCAGGAGTAACCCGGTTAACGTGCTGAGGAGCAACCCGGTTAACTTGCTGAGGAGCAACCCGGTTAACGTGCTGAGGAGCAAACCGGTTAAATTGTGGATTGCCCTGCAGGTTATGTTGATCAGGAACAAGCCGGTAAACTAGAGGAAGATCCTTGTTAACTTGAACAGGTAAAACCCGGTAAGCTGGCAGATGATCTCGGTTAGCTTGAGGAGGAACAAGCACGTTAACGTGAGGAGGAAGAACCAGGTTAACGTGAGGAGGAACAACCTGGGTACCTTGAGGACAATCAATTAGGTTAACTTGAGGCCGAACAAACCGGCTAAATTGCGGAGGACCTTGGTTAGGTGGACGAACCCCATAAGTTCTTCCAACCTAAAACAAAAAACAAACATTAGAGTTTTGATAGAGTTTGCCAACAATTCTTTAAAATGATAAGAGAAAAATAGAGAAATTACTGTTGTAATATTGATGTGTTGGCAGTCAGAACATTTCACAGTTTTGTCACCTCTTTGGTGAATCACTTTCGCTTGACACCCGCCACACACAAGCATTACAAGATTGTCTAAAATAATATTTTCATGAAACAAAAATAAGATTAGAAAAATCAGATCCATTGATTCAATTTTAGGAACCTCAAAAAATTTCTGTTTCTTGATTTTTTCAAGAACCTACGTACTTTGCACAGGACGACGTGAGATATTACAAAATCTCGCTGTTTCTGCTGTGCTGTTTCTAAAAGATAAATTAGCTTTGCATCTTTCACATTGAAACTTATATGCCATCCAGTCTCCTATAGTCATTAAAAATAGTTAGGAAAAAAAAACACACACAAAAAAAAAATGTAACAATAGAGAAAGTAAACAAAAATTTGATGTTATATATATACCGAGATCAGTTTTGACTGGACCGTGACAATTTGGACATCGGAGAATTTTTCCTCCTGTATCAAGCTCAGCAAAAATGATTCTTCTTCCTAGGTTAGCCTCAAGTTTTTCTTTCAGAATAGCTCTGTGATGGTCCTGCATAGCTCTGAGAACACACAAACCAAAAGATTAAAAAAGATAGAGAGACCTATAGTTTTAAAACTTTGAAGAGAAGATCAAAGGACTTTTACCTTGCTGAAGGAAGAAGATGAAAAAGGAGTTTTGATATGAAAAGAGCTAAAGAGTCTTTGTTGGTCTTTTAAGTAGCCACGAACAGTTACGAAGGTACGTTCTTTTGCACCTCTTCATATATAAAACTTAATTTAGATACATTAACTTGAATATATTTTTATCTATTTTCGATAAATTTCCTTTATTTCGAAACAAGATTAAAGAAAATGAATAAACGAATCGATATAAAAGAAAATGTTGTTAATATTAGAAGATTTGGAAAATTCATCCAAAGAATGATAGTCAAGAAGGACTATCATATTAGATTAGAATTGATTCTGAAGAAAGAAAATAATATATGTTAATTTGTTAGCGAATAAAGCTTTCATTCCGAAAGCATCGTGTATATTCACTTCTCTATCATTCATCGTTCGAATCATAAGGAATGAAATAACAAACGCGAATTGATAAAAATTACTCTAGTCGCAAAACAAAAAAAAAAAGCGATTTTACAATTTTAAATCGTAATTAAATAAATTAATTGAATTTGGTTAATTAAGAATAATTTTTTAGATTGGATTGAGTTAGGAAAATTATAGTTATTATAAAGGTGAATTGGATAGAGGGTGAAAGTATATGGTGATTCTAGTTGTATGGTCATAGTAGATGAGGAGTGCAATAGGAAATCCTTTAAATTTGTATGTCATTTGATTTTGTACAATTTGGTTTGTGGTTTATCAGTTTTGCAAAAGTTAAAACCAGAAAAGGAAAAAGGGCTATATGCAATTCGGTTTAGTATGGTAGTTTCAAATTTCAATGACAACCAGAAATATCAACAAAGAATTTAATAGAAAATACTATTTTTAACATACTATTATAACTAAAATTTCAACATTTAGCAAATAATTTAATAATGCATAGCTCGATTTAATATGAAAGCCAAAATCAAGAGTTTTGTACTAACTAAGCAAAGATGGGACTGGGGAGGAGGATGCTGTAAGTAATACACAAAATTAGTTCAACTAGAATGAGCAAAATGAGAAATATACAAGAAAATGTTAGTAGTGATGATGCTGAAATTTCAAATTAACGTTTTGCAGTTTTTAATTAGTTTTTGGTTTTTGGTTCATGGTTTTTAGTTTTGATTTTTCTGGTTTTTGTTTTTTAGTGTAATAGTTCTTGCAAATTTTGAATGAGAACTTGGTTTTTATCTATAACTCTCTTTTTAAGAACGTTTTTTAAGTCTTTTCATTTTATTCTTATGAAAAGAATGATAATGATTTTTCAAAAAAAAATATTACTGGAAATTTGTTGGAAAAAAACTATGTTTATCACATAATCTTGGAATGGTTTTGAGGAAAAAAAACCATAATCTTGAATGGCTAAAAATTTTGATTTTTGCAAAATAGAAAATCAAAAACTACTCCAATATCTGCATCCATTCAAGGCTTAAAAATGACAATTTTGCTTACCAAATATTAAACAAAAAGTATTCAAATTTAAATTAAAAACCGGAATAAAAAAAAAACCATTTAATTTTATTATTTTTGAGTGAGCTGAAACGAAACCAAAAGCTTTTGTAACAATGCTAACCAAACCTACTAAATACAGAGTTATTTCATAAAGTCTTGCTAAGAGTTTTATTTATCAAATGCGTCTTCCACATTCAGACCAAATCAAGATACAAAATGTTCCACCAATACATATGATCATATGAAATCCCCTTTCGATGAGAAAAAAACAAACAAACCAGGGGAATCAACCCGCCACTTTCAGACGTTTCACGCTAGAGTCTTTTCCAGAACATAGTCTGTTAAAAAGAGTCTAACACAACCTGAACAAAAAGGCTTTGGATCATATGCACAGAGGAAAAAATCCTAACATTATGAAAAAAAAGAAAAGCAAACCAAAATCCAAACTAGAATCGAAAGACGAAGCAATTCTAATGGAGAGAGAAAGCGGTAGAGAACTCGGCTAATGCAAGCTATCTAGTGTAGAGGCCATTGCAGTAGCCGTTGTTATATCTTACATCAGCCACGCCGTTGGGAGATTTCTTTAAGGTTCCATTGACAAAAACATTTTTTGGACCGTTGCTACTAATCAGATGTTGAGGAACAGCTGCTGGATTCATGACTGTGTCTAGCTCCCCACACGATGCTGCAATGAGTCCTGCAATAAAAAGAATGTGCAAAAGATTGTTATAAAGACATGAGTTGTTTTAAAGTTTGGTCTTTCAGACTGATTAAGAAAAGGGTTCGGACCTAAAAATAGAGGAGAAGCTTTCCCGGGTCTGGATTTGAACTCAGGGTGGAATTGAGCACCGATAAAGAAAGGATGGTTCGGGAGTTCAATGATCTACAATTTTCAGTATAAGATTAGTCAATGATTTGGATTTGTACTAGAGAGACAATAGTTTAAAAGAATAAAACAGACCTCCATGCGTTTGCCAGTTTCATCTTTTGCAGCAAAAGAGAGACCAGCCTTCTCAAGGCGTTCAACCATATCAGGATTCACCTGCAAGTGTTTGTGTATGTGTGTCTATATTAAAAAAAAACTCACCTTTTTCATATTAACTGGTGGATATAAGAGAATTTGTATACAATATCCATACCTCATATCTATGGCGATGCCTCTCATCGACAAAGCTTTTGTTCCCGTATCTGTAAGAAACGAGGTGAAAGAATCATGTTAAGTAATCTTTCGCATTCAAAATGTTGAAGATGAACTAAGGGAGTAACTATAGGTCAATGGTTCTTACAGTTTTGCGGATTTGCTGTCTTTGACATTGAAGAAGGATTTTCTTGAACCTAAGCGCATAGTGCCTCCCATATGAGTTCTCGAACCCTATATATAAACCCACCGAGCATGGAAATATATTAAAATCAGGTGAAACAGTTTCATTTCCGAGTAAAGAGACGAAGAATGTTCGAACCTCGGGCATGAAAACGATGCACGGATGTTTGGTTTCGGGTTTAAATTCAGTGCTGTTGGCATCGTGCAAGGAGAGAACTGATCGTGCAAACTCGATGACAGCAATCTGCATCCCGAGACAAATACCAAGGAAAGGGATTTTGTTTTCACGAGCATATTTTGCAGCAAGAATCTTCCCTTCCACTCCCCTATCACCAAAACCTCCAGGGACAAGAACTCCATCTACTCCCTGAAGAAGATACCAATAGAGAATGAGCTTACACAAGGCTTCTTGATGATTGAAGTTGTAAAAATGGGCAAACAGTTCAAACCTTTAGCAACTTCCAAGCAGCTTTATACGCATCTGGATTCTGCTTAAACGAAACAAAAATAAAACCATGACTTAGCTTAAGTTTTGGTTAGAAGGTAGATGCATACATGTAATATCAGTTTACGAACCTCTTTCTCAGTTTCTTTTTCAAGAT
>NC_025701.1:17179718-17189377 GCF_000633955.1 Camelina sativa
TTAAGAAAAGGGTTCGGACCTAAAAATAGAGGAGAAGCTTTCCCGGGTCTGGATTTGAACTCAGGGTGGAATTGAGCACCGATAAAGAAAGGATGGTTCGGGAGTTCAATGATCTACAATTTTCAGTATAAGATTAGTCAATGATTTGGATTTGTACTAGAGAGACAATAGTTTAAAAGAATAAAACAGACCTCCATGCGTTTGCCAGTTTCATCTTTTGCAGCAAAAGAGAGACCAGCCTTCTCAAGGCGTTCAACCATATCAGGATTCACCTGCAAGTGTTTGTGTATGTGTGTCTATATTAAAAAAAAACTCACCTTTTTCATATTAACTGGTGGATATAAGAGAATTTGTATACAATATCCATACCTCATATCTATGGCGATGCCTCTCATCGACAAAGCTTTTGTTCCCGTATCTGTAAGAAACGAGGTGAAAGAATCATGTTAAGTAATCTTTCGCATTCAAAATGTTGAAGATGAACTAAGGGAGTAACTATAGGTCAATGGTTCTTACAGTTTTGCGGATTTGCTGTCTTTGACATTGAAGAAGGATTTTCTTGAACCTAAGCGCATAGTGCCTCCCATATGAGTTCTCGAACCCTATATATAAACCCACCGAGCATGGAAATATATTAAAATCAGGTGAAACAGTTTCATTTCCGAGTAAAGAGACGAAGAATGTTCGAACCTCGGGCATGAAAACGATGCACGGATGTTTGGTTTCGGGTTTAAATTCAGTGCTGTTGGCATCGTGCAAGGAGAGAACTGATCGTGCAAACTCGATGACAGCAATCTGCATCCCGAGACAAATACCAAGGAAAGGGATTTTGTTTTCACGAGCATATTTTGCAGCAAGAATCTTCCCTTCCACTCCCCTATCACCAAAACCTCCAGGGACAAGAACTCCATCTACTCCCTGAAGAAGATACCAATAGAGAATGAGCTTACACAAGGCTTCTTGATGATTGAAGTTGTAAAAATGGGCAAACAGTTCAAACCTTTAGCAACTTCCAAGCAGCTTTATACGCATCTGGATTCTGCTTAAACGAAACAAAAATAAAACCATGACTTAGCTTAAGTTTTGGTTAGAAGGTAGATGCATACATGTAATATCAGTTTACGAACCTCTTTCTCAGTTTCTTTTTCAAGATCACAAGCTGGAACCCAATCAACTACGAGCTTTTTGCGACAAGCCACAGAAGCATGTAAGAGAGCCTAAACAAGTTAATCCAAATGTGAGAACCGAAGCAAGGAAATCATTTAGTTTATTCATACACTATCAAATGAGAGGTTGATGCTTAAGTTTCTACCTTCAAGACTGAGAGATAAGCATCGGAGAGACCTGTATATTTCCCCACAACAGCGATTCTCACCTGTAAAAATGATTGGATGCTTTAAGTAAGAGATGTTAAGGTTACAGTTTCTAAGAAGTAGCTGAGAGCTGAGACCCACCGGCACATGTAAATTGTCACATAATTCAGCTCTGGAAGTCCATTCCCCTAGAGAAGGCTCTTTAAGAATACTGTTTAATAAACAATAAAAGATCAGTTCCAATCCATTTCAGTCGCAAATCAAACAAGCCACATACCAAGAAAAACAAGACACGATACATACCTAGCAAGATTGAGCACTTTTGAGATTGCCAGGTGAGCTTTCTGCTCCTGTTCAAGCAAAATATGTGCATTGAGCAATGTTGTCTTGATGGATTTATAATAACCGGTTCAGTGACTACAAATAGTTTTAGTTGAGAAAAGGTACCTTTAGCAACAAAGGAATATGCCAAATGTTGGGAATATCATAGAGAGTGAAGATATACTCAAGCTGAAACAAGAACCATAAGCTGGTAAATTAAAGAGATTTCAAGTACAGAACATAACAACAAGGGACAATAAACAGCATCGTATAGAATCTTACTGGGACATGGCAAAATTGAGCTAGTTTCTCTTTCACATTATCTTCAAGTGCCTTAATGAAGCAAAAGTTTGAGACTTTTTTATATCAGAACATAACTTTGGGATGGAAACAGATTTGAAAGTCAAGATGAAGAAGCAAGCAAAGAAAACGAACCTTTGTGCTCCGACAAGCTAAGATATCCGGCGTCAAGCCCAAGCCTCGTAGTCCTCGGACACTATGCTGTGTTGGCTTAGTTTTCTGAAAGAAAAAGTAACAAAAGCAAATGAAGTAAATGTAGACATACATAATCAAATGATGTCACATCATGGTTGCTTCATTTCAAGAAAAGTTATATATATATATACCTGTTCACCAACAACATTAAGCACAGGCACGAGGCTGACATGGACCAGACAGAAATTCCCTGGGCCTGAACTCAACCACCAACCAAAAGATCCATTAGTTAATTTCATCATATCCACCAAATCCCCTCAGTCTTTTCTTTTGGATTCAAATGGTATGAGGAAAATGATGCTTACCAACACGGTAAGAGAATTGGCCTAGCGCCTCAATAAAAGGTGCAGATTCAATATCACCTGCATACATAAAAACAAAATCTCTGTTTACACAGAAGAAGCAAAGCCAAGAAACAAAAAAAAAAACTTAATTTTGTAGTTTTTTTTGTGTGTAACCTATAGTTCCCCCTAATTCGATAACACAAACATCAGCAGGACCCTCTTCTCCATCAACAGGAATAACAGCAACTCTCTCAATCCAATCTTGAATAGCATCAGTGACATGAGGAACAACCTTAGATCATTACAACCAAAACACTTTATGAGTTACAAGAAAACCAACACGAGAACATGTAATTAGAAAGAAAAAAAAGAAAAGTAAAAGAGTTCTTATTTATCAACCTGAACAGTCTTTCCCAAATAATCTCCTTTCCTCTCTTTAGCAATAACATGCTGTGTGAAACAGACAGAGAAGTGTATAAGAAGATTAACTCGCAACCTAACTCATCAATCAACCTAACAATTAGTTGAGATCTAGATCTTACTTACCTGGTAAATTTTTCCAGTAGTGATGTTATTGTCTCTGGTTAATTTAATATCTAAAAACCTCTCGTAGTTCCCAAGATCAAGATCCACCTTTTTCCAAGAATCACATCAAAAAAAAAAAAAAAAAAAGTTGTCAAAAAGCTCAAGTCTTTTAATCTTTTCCAAAAAGTTACAAAACAAAAAGAAAGAAAGACATATTTAGTTTACCTCACCACCATCGTCCAAGACAAAGACTTCACCATGCTCAAATGGAGACATGGTTCCAGCATCAGTGTTTAGATAAGGATCTGGAAGAAGATTTTTGAGTGCTCCGTAAGCAAAAACATCATTTGAATTGACTCAACCAGAGAGAAGAGAGAAGAGTATAAAAAAGCAAGTAAAGTACCGATTTTGATAGAAGTAACACGAAGACCACAAGCTTTAAGGAGAACACCAATACTACTAGCTGTTACTCCTTTGCCTAATCCACTCACAACACCGCCTGTCACAAGCACGTACTTCATCTTCTTCCTTCCGATTTCAAAACAAAACTTTTTCTTAAGTGTAAATTCAACTAGTCCTCCTGTACCAGCAACCAAAGGAGGAGAAACCAAATCAGTCGACAGTCAAAGAAACAGAAGCAAGTGGATGGTTACAAGCAGAGTAGCAGAAACCAGAAAATGGGAAAGGACGAAGCTTTTGAAATGCTTAAAAGAGAAATTGGATTGTTGTAGATTTAACATCTCCTTAAACGCAAAACACAGAGAATGACCAAAAAAAAAAAAAAAAATATTTTTGAAAAATATGAAACTTTCTCTGGTTATTGGTTTCGAAATCAGTATCCAAAACAGAGCAAAAGCTGTTACATTTCCATGTGTATCAAACTCAGAACACAGAGAGATTCCTAAATCAGAGAGAGTGAAAGAGACTGACCTGAGGGTAAGCACCAGCGGTTGTGTTTGTTTTTCCCGACGGCTCTGGATTTATTAAATAGAAGAAAAGAGAGAAACTGTGTCTTGTTGGGGTTTGTGGGTTTATCGGATAAGGATAAAGGGCGGCGAGAAAAGTGTGAAAACGATGGAGAAGAGAGAAGAGAGAAGAGAGAAGAATGAGAGTTTTAATTTTTTTTTTAGGTTCACGCCATTGACGACGGAAGCCGTTTTATAAAGAGAAGAGAGAAACACTGTAATAGCAGCGAAGAAGAGCGCCTCTCTCTCTCTCTCTCTCACTCTCAAAAACCCCCCAATGTAAAAACCCTCCACGGCTCCACCTATATTTTATTTTCTTTATTCATTTCTATATTTGGATTTATATTTGCGGATCCTACTGTTATATTTATTTTACGAAAAATATTTAGGTTTCTATTCATCCTCTCTTCTTTCAACCAATCAGAATCTTCCATCTAATATTTCATTTAAAAAATAAATCAAAATTAAATTAAAAAGCAAACCAAATTAAGGAAATAAATTCTGTATACTTTTAATTAAGGAAAGTTAAATATTGGCTTGGTTTAGATTTTTAAAATTAGAATAAAATTATATGTCGGTTTGGATTTACAAATGAAGTGGTTAGAGTTTACATTTTATAATTAAAACGAAATTATATGTCGGTTTAGGTTTACAAATGAGGTGGTTAGGGTTTAGATTTTACAATTAGAACGAAATTATATGTCGGTTTGGGTTCACAAATGAGATGTTAGGGTTTAGATTTCACAATTAGAACGAAATTATATGTCGGTTTGGGTTTACAAATGAGATGGTTAGGGTTTAGATTTTATAAGTAGAATGAAATTATATATCAGTTGGGTTCATAAATAAGATGGTTAGGGTTTAGATTTTATATATGTCGGTTTGGGTTTATTAAAGAGCGGTTTAAGTTTTTAATTTTATAATAATATATATAGATTTTATTTCCTTATTTTTTAAGGGGGTGAATGGAGAGGTTCATCCCTAGGGGTGAACCGAAGTATTGTTCTTATTTTACCTATCTCTGATTGTAAACAAATTTAATTAAATCACTAATGAAATAACTACGGTATAATTATTTATTTATACTCTGATATGATTTGATTGTCATATTTCTCAAAATTTTGCCGATGCCCGGACGTATGTATGGGTTTTTTTTATTTAAAAAAATATGTAGTTTGATAATTTGTAACATTTATTTTTGTTAAATTAATTGTAAATTTTAATCAACTTTATTAATATTTTTATTTTAAAATTACTCTTTCCCTCTTTTCAAGTTAACCTGAGTTTTTTTTTTTTTTGTCAACCATTGGGCCACAACAAACCGGTCCATTAATCTAATTCATACATTCGTAGAGAACGGGATTCGATCCATGTTGTGATTGTGTCTTGTGCATTAAAGACTTACTATTGGTCATTACACTAAAGTCACTTCACAAGCTGAGTTTGTTATATTACTCAAAATGGTTAATTTATAGGTGCATCTATAAATTCATTTTTCAATAATAATTTTATTTTGGCTTTGTTAAATATATATATATATATATATATATATATATATGATTTTTAGTTTATTCAAATTCCTAATCCTCATTTAAAATGTAAAAATTAATCATTAAGAGAAAAAACATATTGAATATTTAGGTTTGCCAGAAGTTGTATAACAATCTTCATTAAACACAGAATATGAAAACAACAGGAATATAAATCTTCATAACTCATGAATCATAATATGCATTAGATAATATTTTGTGTCTTCATAACATCGAATTGTCTGGTAACAAACTTTGTAGTATAGCACAAAAATGAATTAAGAATTTGAAGGGCTCAAAAGATATTGTAATTTCTAATAAAAAAAAAAAAAAAAAAAAAAACAACAACAACAATATTATGGTTCGGAATGCTCTTGTTTGTTTTTCATGATTTCATCTTAGTACATTAAAATTTCTTACCATGAACCCAAAAAACACATACTAACAACTAGTAGTATACGGTAAAACAAAATTTGTTAGTTACCTAATACACAAAATTAGATAATTGATAAATAATGTTGGTTAATTTCAAGGTAATATATATATTCGAGTAAGAAAATATGTCAAAAGATTAATAACGGTGTATTTATATACTTATTTAAGTAATCCTTTAAACAAATAACCCTACTCCATGTAAAATATTACACAAAATGTCATTGTATTTCAATACAAAATATAATAACAGAATCTTAATATTAATTTATCCAAAAATAATAATTATTATTAATTTATTAGATTACAAGAAATCATTAATAAAATAATTTCGAAATTATTTAATAAAATAATTAAACAGATTCGATTTATTGTTTCAGAAATCTTAGGAAACAATAACAAACTATTAGAAAATTATAAAACTTAAATTTATTTATAAAACTAAGATTAAATATTTACATATCTATATTAAATAATAACAAATATATATTAAAATTAGGATACAACATTGTTTATATTTTTAAAATATATCTATATACTTATTTAAGCTATGTTGTTAAAAATTTAACCAGTTCTGATGTGACATATTACGAAAATGCTATTATATTTTAATTATTCTAATAACTAACAAAAGAAAAGTTTAAATTTGTTTACAAAATAATAAAACTCTATTTATTGTTTCATAAATCTTAGGAAATAATAACAAACTATTTAATTGGCTAAAACTTAATTGTTTATATACAATATTCACTATATAAACAATACTAAGTGTATAATATTGATAATATACATAACCTAATTGTAATTTTCACCTATAAAATTAACATACAACATGTTATACTTATACCAATAACTTCAATTTGTAAATTTGCTATATTAAGATCTCTAAACACGATCACATCAATTTGTAATACCAAATCACGGGTCAATACATGTTTTATTAGATTTTTTTGGCTTTACCGAATGTATAATTAACGAATTTGATATTGCACCAAACCAAAATAGTAGTACCAACTACGGATCGAAATCAGAGTATGACCATAAGTAAATTAATTATATGATTTTATAAAATGTATAGAATTAATAAATTTTCTACTATTATTTTGTAACAAAAAAATCCAAATTTACATAAATATTTTCTCACGCTGGTAACATTATTCTACAAAATATTAACGTGTATCTATGAGTCGGGTAATAAAACGGGTAATAAGACGGGTAACGAAACGCTCAAAAATTAAATTAATATCCGATACTCGATCATTATTCATGGATAATATAATTATTATACCCTTCACTCGATCCTAAAGCTGCGGGTACCTTTTTTCGGGACGGATACAAACCAAAAAACGGGTCCAATACGAGTATCGGTAGTAGTTTCCAGACCTACCTATTAGTATTTTAATATGAATCAAAATTCACCATATAGTATTATATTATATAACATGTAAATAAATGATACAACATAAACATAATATTAACAAATAACAAAATAAAATAAAAAAATAAAAAAAATTCTCCGCGCTGGTAGCGCGGATTATTATAAATTGAACTAGTCACTCAGATTTACATGTAGTAACTTTATTATAGTTAAAATATATATATATGTGCTCCATTTTGCGTATTGGATGTGAAATATGAAAGGTTCTGTGGACATGAGTTATCGGCCTGTCTTTAGCACTGTGACCACTCAGATGGACCACTATAACGGTATTAACTAATCACTATTCTTCTCCGACTAATCACTAATGTTATCTTTCTTTTTCCTTCTTTTGACCACGTATCTAAATTGCACACAACTTAATCAATTCGACTAGAGATATAGAAATGTGTTTGTTTTTTCTAAGTGAAGCTGACCAACCGGTTTTTAGTTATGGACTTGATGATTTTTTTATATTATGCTTATGTAATATAAAACTATAAGGACAATCGAATTTCGAATAATTCTATTTGGGCCCGATTATAACCAATATATACTTCTATAAAATATTTTTTAAAATCCTTAATTTTGATCAATTTATTTTAATTTGGTTAACAACCCCGTTTAAAATTCTTATGGTTTATATTTATTTTGGATTTTACTTTTTACTGAAGCAAGATCTTGTGATCACATGCTTTAGAGATCTAGCATTGGTCGTATTGGACCCACCGGTTTGATCCCTGTCCGCATAAACGTGGAAGTTTACAACGACGTTGTTCGCATTTTTTACGTTTTCCGTTTGGCCCAAACCAGGGAACTCCTTTATTGTAAATAAATAATTTGATATCGAAATTCAAATTAAAAAAAAAAATCTGAAACCAAAATCAGAATATAATCAAGAGATCAGATTACTAATTATTGGTCACTGGATCTTTCAACGCATGTAAGACAATTGCCATTTAAAAATTAGTTTCTGAAAGGGAATCCTAGCATTGGTTAATCATTCATGGCCATGATCATACGAATCGTATAATGGCGTAGTTACCATGTTTTTACTCTACGGTATTTAAACAATTGGTTAATTGTTGTAATAAACAATTGAAATACCATAATCATTTGAGCCCAACAATGTTATCTTTCTATCAAAATTTATTACTAAAGAAAAATAAAACAATGTTATCTTCTATTGCTTTACTGTTTTTTTTTTAATCTTTTGTTTTTCATTTACATACATGAACAAAAATGTTGATATGTGGCATTGTTGGTTAAGTATTGCGACATTCGTCGAGTTTCTAACCGATCGTTGGACATAGTATATTTTTATATATCGAGAAATTACTAAGAAATGTAAAAGTCTACTGTGAAAATGGTATTGCTAGTTTTCTTTGGTAAAATCAACAATTAAAAATTTTAAATACACGAATATAGGTGTTCTTTAATCATATCGTAAATATGAGTGGAACGGAACAGATAATTTACTACTATTTAGTTATCACTATAAATTTTAAAGAAATGTGTGCTTTTTATCTTTGTGTAAGTCAAAAAGTAAATTAAGAAAAAAATGAGAAATTAAATTGCAAAGAAGAGGGAAATAATTAGAGAAAGGTAAACAAAACAAAACAAAAAAAGTAAAGAAAGGGTCAAAGGAGTAATCTTTAATATTTAATTTTTAAGAAACCCACCAAACTTATAACTACCAACTAACATTCATACATGCATATGCACACTTTATGATCCTATCTTCTACTGTCCAATGACTCTCTATTAACATGGAATTTTTTTTTTTATCCTTTCATTTTAGTTTACCTTTTGGTTAAATTCTATCATTATTATTCTGGCAAGAATTACTATAAGTATCTAAATCTGCTGAACAAACTGAGTGAATAAAAATAAAATGCATGACAACAAATAAATTATATATATACAACCACTTGAACTATTTGACACAAACAAAGAGTACAAATCCTAGTAAATTATCAACAAAACATGCATGAAACATTAGTTTTTATTTGCATCTTTATCTGGTGCCATATTGTTTATATAATATTGTTATATACTATTGTTTTTTTCTTGCATATACTACTTTCGAGTATGTGATGGAATGGGTGGGAACCAACTTTATTTCTACTTTTTTCTAAAATTTCCGCAGAGTTGCAATTAACTTGCATTTATAATAGTGACCCCAAATTTAGTTATTACACCTGCTTATTGCTTAATGTAGTCAAATGGGACCAAAATCATCCATGAATCGATCGAACACTTGTAATCACGTAGGATCGATGTTTTTTTCTTTTCTAAATCATTCCTTATTATTATTATTAGGGACATGACATTGCAACCCACGAGCCACGAATGTGAGAGAGTGAATCGGTGGCTCT
>NC_025701.1:17194160-17210065 GCF_000633955.1 Camelina sativa
CCCGTTTAAAATTCTTATGGTTTATATTTATTTTGGATTTTACTTTTTACTGAAGCAAGATCTTGTGATCACATGCTTTAGAGATCTAGCATTGGTCGTATTGGACCCACCGGTTTGATCCCTGTCCGCATAAACGTGGAAGTTTACAACGACGTTGTTCGCATTTTTTACGTTTTCCGTTTGGCCCAAACCAGGGAACTCCTTTATTGTAAATAAATAATTTGATATCGAAATTCAAATTAAAAAAAAAAATCTGAAACCAAAATCAGAATATAATCAAGAGATCAGATTACTAATTATTGGTCACTGGATCTTTCAACGCATGTAAGACAATTGCCATTTAAAAATTAGTTTCTGAAAGGGAATCCTAGCATTGGTTAATCATTCATGGCCATGATCATACGAATCGTATAATGGCGTAGTTACCATGTTTTTACTCTACGGTATTTAAACAATTGGTTAATTGTTGTAATAAACAATTGAAATACCATAATCATTTGAGCCCAACAATGTTATCTTTCTATCAAAATTTATTACTAAAGAAAAATAAAACAATGTTATCTTCTATTGCTTTACTGTTTTTTTTTTAATCTTTTGTTTTTCATTTACATACATGAACAAAAATGTTGATATGTGGCATTGTTGGTTAAGTATTGCGACATTCGTCGAGTTTCTAACCGATCGTTGGACATAGTATATTTTTATATATCGAGAAATTACTAAGAAATGTAAAAGTCTACTGTGAAAATGGTATTGCTAGTTTTCTTTGGTAAAATCAACAATTAAAAATTTTAAATACACGAATATAGGTGTTCTTTAATCATATCGTAAATATGAGTGGAACGGAACAGATAATTTACTACTATTTAGTTATCACTATAAATTTTAAAGAAATGTGTGCTTTTTATCTTTGTGTAAGTCAAAAAGTAAATTAAGAAAAAAATGAGAAATTAAATTGCAAAGAAGAGGGAAATAATTAGAGAAAGGTAAACAAAACAAAACAAAAAAAGTAAAGAAAGGGTCAAAGGAGTAATCTTTAATATTTAATTTTTAAGAAACCCACCAAACTTATAACTACCAACTAACATTCATACATGCATATGCACACTTTATGATCCTATCTTCTACTGTCCAATGACTCTCTATTAACATGGAATTTTTTTTTTTATCCTTTCATTTTAGTTTACCTTTTGGTTAAATTCTATCATTATTATTCTGGCAAGAATTACTATAAGTATCTAAATCTGCTGAACAAACTGAGTGAATAAAAATAAAATGCATGACAACAAATAAATTATATATATACAACCACTTGAACTATTTGACACAAACAAAGAGTACAAATCCTAGTAAATTATCAACAAAACATGCATGAAACATTAGTTTTTATTTGCATCTTTATCTGGTGCCATATTGTTTATATAATATTGTTATATACTATTGTTTTTTTCTTGCATATACTACTTTCGAGTATGTGATGGAATGGGTGGGAACCAACTTTATTTCTACTTTTTTCTAAAATTTCCGCAGAGTTGCAATTAACTTGCATTTATAATAGTGACCCCAAATTTAGTTATTACACCTGCTTATTGCTTAATGTAGTCAAATGGGACCAAAATCATCCATGAATCGATCGAACACTTGTAATCACGTAGGATCGATGTTTTTTTCTTTTCTAAATCATTCCTTATTATTATTATTAGGGACATGACATTGCAACCCACGAGCCACGAATGTGAGAGAGTGAATCGGTGGCTCTGTCGGTCCTTTACCAAACCCATCAGTGTGTCCCACTGTACGCCACGTGTCATATCTCTTGGGTCTGGTCAAATGTTGCATCTGCGTTTGTTTCGGAAGCTTAACGATTATTCTATTCCTATTGAGACAAGAGTGACAAAGTCCATGCTCTTTTTTACGATATATTATATTAAACTAAACTTCCTTGCAAATTAATTTAAATTCATCCATTGGATCAGGTTAGTTGGTCTACGTCACACCAAATTTGACCCGTAATCCATTTTTGAAAAGTATGGATAACGCTGCATAACTTTGATTTTTATCGGACTGAGATCTTCACAATCAGCATTTCTAATATTTAAATTTATATGTTGGTAGATTGGAATTATTTATTCAGTGTGTATATCGCTCATTTGCAGTTACCTATATATCATATTGTTACATCATATATAACCTAATGTCCATTTACCCAAGTGCAATGCCCGTTCAACTAGATAGAAAGATCTTTTTTAATTCTACCATATATATCCGAATTCAAATTCTAAGTTAATGTACGTGGATTCATCATAATCTTATTAAAAATGATTCCAAATTTATATTAAAATTTAAAACATAAATATAAATCAGATGTAAAAAATGGTCTGGTTATCAAAAAATAAAGTGTAAGTAAGTACCAAAATGATATAATATTTATATGCCCATAACAAAATGANGCAGAGTTGCAATTAACTTGCATTTATAATAGTGACCCCAAATTTAGTTATTACACCTGCTTATTGCTTAATGTAGTCAAATGGGACCAAAATCATCCATGAATCGATCGAACACTTGTAATCACGTAGGATCGATGTTTTTTTCTTTTCTAAATCATTCCTTATTATTATTATTAGGGACATGACATTGCAACCCACGAGCCACGAATGTGAGAGAGTGAATCGGTGGCTCTGTCGGTCCTTTACCAAACCCATCAGTGTGTCCCACTGTACGCCACGTGTCATATCTCTTGGGTCTGGTCAAATGTTGCATCTGCGTTTGTTTCGGAAGCTTAACGATTATTCTATTCCTATTGAGACAAGAGTGACAAAGTCCATGCTCTTTTTTACGATATATTATATTAAACTAAACTTCCTTGCAAATTAATTTAAATTCATCCATTGGATCAGGTTAGTTGGTCTACGTCACACCAAATTTGACCCGTAATCCATTTTTGAAAAGTATGGATAACGCTGCATAACTTTGATTTTTATCGGACTGAGATCTTCACAATCAGCATTTCTAATATTTAAATTTATATGTTGGTAGATTGGAATTATTTATTCAGTGTGTATATCGCTCATTTGCAGTTACCTATATATCATATTGTTACATCATATATAACCTAATGTCCATTTACCCAAGTGCAATGCCCGTTCAACTAGATAGAAAGATCTTTTTTAATTCTACCATATATATCCGAATTCAAATTCTAAGTTAATGTACGTGGATTCATCATAATCTTATTAAAAATGATTCCAAATTTATATTAAAATTTAAAACATAAATATAAATCAGATGTAAAAAATGGTCTGGTTATCAAAAAATAAAGTGTAAGTAAGTACCAAAATGATATAATATTTATATGCCCATAACAAAATGAGTGTAGGCTAATAACTAGTTTGGCTTTTCCAGTAATTAATGATATATAATAAGACAACAATAGGCCAACTATATAAATTCTATCCACTTTGAATTTTGCACATGCGATTATGTATTACAAACGAATAGTGAGATATGTGTGACTGTATCATATGACAAAACACTTATATATATATATTAATATTTAAAACTTGTAAGGGCAATAAGTTTCCCAAAGAAAGAGTTATATGAACGATGAAAAAAAGAAGAGAGTGACCTAAGTTGTTTTATTCTTTTCTTAAAAGGGCGAGGGTGACGTGGTGGTGACTGGAAGAGCCATGTCTAGTGTGGCGCCTAGTTAGCGTCGTGTCGGTACATCGTCAGCTCCACATGTCAACTTATTGCTGGTCAAACATCATCAATGTTCATAACTTTTGTCTTAATGAATTTCCTCCTAGTGTTTTTTTTGTATTCAGTACAAATTAAACTTTTTTTGTTTGTTTTGGGTCGCAATCAAAATGTACTTTTCTTTGTTTATATGAAGAATACAATGCCAATGGTTAAAACTTAATACAGTAGTAGTTGAAAAGCTTTGTTAAAGAGCAAAAAGTAAAAACTAGTAATATTACTCTGTGTATTGTTAAAAAAATTACCAACAAAGTAATTGAACTGATACTTTTTTCTACTGTGTTAAAGGAGAATAAATCGTTTTTTCTTATATTTGGTGGAGGAAAATGTTATATCATTAATTTTCAGTTTTCACATTTACTTTGTTTCCTATTCATATTCTATTATATTTTTCTCTCTATTGCTTCAAAGTGCACCAATCAATTAAAGTGGAAGTATATTTGGTTAATTTTTTCCTTAAGTTAGAATTTGTTTTTTTCAAATATCCTGTCACTTCACTTTTTTGGATAAAATTCGTAAATTGATTCAGTTTACTTTTAAGTGATCTATTACATTGATCCTCTTTGACAACATCCACAACATGATCAGAAAAACTGAATTGATACAAGAAAAGTTATAATGTTGTATTATTTTATTATATCCCTTATATCAAATAGTCTTATTGATGTTGAAATTAATTATAATGTTGTATTATTTTATTAATAATTTATATTCAAATCATTTTATTAAACTAGGTGTTAACTTAGTCAGTTACAATGTTTCTATCATTTCAAATTATTTTTAATTTAAATTTGATGTTACCAATTAGCATTTTAATATAAATTTAAGCATAGAAAACTAATGCAAAAAATCATATCAAAATTTAATTTAATCACCACAAGAGTAAAACAATCGGATATGTATATTCATATAATTTAAATCATATAGTTATAATATGGTTACGATGTCTATGTGGATGTTTGTTGATAACTATAAGTTCTTTGGTCAATCAAAACTCGACATAACTTTTTTTGGTTTTTGTTTTTATGTACCAGTCGACATGTAACATTCATAGTCTTCAAAGGAACACTTGAATAAGTAGTCTTCCGCATTAGCATTAAGATGTATTCTTTTGCATCAATCCATCAAGTAATATAAGCAACCAAGTACGCACATCGTTGAAAGAAAGAGTATGACATAATTGTGCTACCCTATCCACGCACATACGATGGTGGGGTGTTGAAAAAAGCTAGTATGCCGCCCAACCTATTTTTTCAGTGTTTATTTTTTTTTTTTTTTTTTTTTCAACCAAACTATAATAAAATTAAAAGAGAACTCCATGATTGGTTGCCCAAACAGAAAGATACGAGTTCAGTGTTTAATTTATGTGGCAACCCAACGTATGAACACACGCCACACTGCTGAAGCTGTATCTAGCTAGCTAATGTCCGAACTCGAACAGGATCATCCCTTTTAAAAGAGAGTTTTGATCGGAATCCATTCACAATCTCTCTTTGAGATAATACTATATTTTAGAGAGAAAAAACACCATCTGGTGTGGAAACATTAATGTTTCGTAAGTTCGTATAACACTTGATATGTCTACTCTATAATTATTTCTCTGTTGTTTTCTATTCGGAAAGCATATTTATACCTTTTTTTTTTTTTTTTTTGGACAAACGCATATTTATTCCCATGTGTTCTCCATGAGACCAAGACAATAATAACGATTACTCCTTAATGCATGTTCATCTACTTTCCCAACGGTTAAACTTTGGTTTTAAAAATTACAAACATGATGCAAATATCTATATTTCAACATCAACACACACACACACACACATATATATATATATATATATATATATATATATATATATACAATATGTATATATATATATTGAAACTTGACACTTCCATTTTTGTATTGTTTTTTTTAGCGCATAAGAAAAACAATATGACTTTAATATTTGATGTAATACTAAGTAAATAGAAGTACAATTACAATCAAATACATGAGTAATATAGTATTTAGATTCTTCACTCTAATACATGACGCGACACGTAAGGGAATCAAAATCGTCATTTTGCATCTTTTCATGTGTTACGTGTGAAAGTGATTTCGCTGAACCAAGAAAGTCCTTGCACAAAGTGACTAAACTTTTGTTATTAGAGATAAAATCTTATTATAATCACCCATATATGATACTTTATTTATTTATTTCGTAGATTGTAAATAAATAGTTTCAACCAATGGTAATGGGTACCCTTAATCAATGAGTACTGTATTGAACACTCTAAAATGTATCGAACGTGTCAAATGCACTTCACCATCCAAGCTAATGAATAATACTATATAATTAGGGACAAGGAACTCCTTATAAAATATGTGAACATGCGAAATGAGTATAAACAAAATAGTAGCGATGGAATAAATAATAATTAACAGAAAAATAAATAATGTTGTGATGAATGAAATGAAACTAATATGTGGTTCATAAGATAAATCCGAAAAAGGTTGAGAGAGAGAGAGATTAAGAGAGGAACCAAAGTGAATGTCGGAAGATAGAGGAAGGGGGAGGTTGGTCCGTTGGGTGTCGGCTACTAACGGTTGGGCCACGTCATCTCATCTTACAAGCCTTCGTGGGTCCCACTCTTCTGTTGACCTACTGACAAAGTGACAGTTGACCGTTCTTATTTACGGGATTGGTCCCACTCTTTCTATTTCTTTGCCGACAACTACCATTTCTTTCTTCTTCTTTTTTTTTAATAATTTTTAATTATTCTTAACTTCTCCAAATTTTAAGGGTCTGATTGTTAACGTAGCCAAAGCTGTACAAAAAAGCTGTAAGGTTTTAATGAATAGTGCAAAGCTGTAAGAAAAAACTTTAAGTGAAAGCTGTACAAAAAAGTTAAGAGTAAAACTTTTAATAAAATTTTTGATTAAGTTTTTGTGATTGGTAAACTTTAAAACTGTATGTTTGTACAGCTTTGTACCGCTTTGTAAAGTGGTTACCAATCAATACCTAAAATTCCTTCACACATTACTGTTTATTATTGAGTAATCTCTCAGTCTTTGTCTCTGATACATTGATATTTTAGAATTTTTTCTTGTCTCTAAAAAATTGATATTATATATTGAAAAAATTGAAATAATTTTTAAATTTATGTTTTCTCCACATAGCATGCTTTCTATAGTCTAGATTTTCTCTTTCTACCAAAATATAATTATAAATTAATTTATAAATAAAATTTTAATTTTTTAATATATGTGAAATTGTCAAAACATCAATGTAGTTGAGACAGAATGAATATTGAACTCCTTATTGATTGAAAAATACGGTAAATAATAATGAAATAAGATGATTACAATTTATTCAAAAACAAAAAGAGTATATTTAAATAAATAAATACATATTACTCTTTAAAATAATTTAATTATTTGTAGCACAGCCTGTGCTGCACAGGAATATATTTTATCTACTTTTATTGTTTCTTTGTACAAAATTTTCAGTAAAAATATAGTATAAAGTACATATGATTTCTATTGACATATTTATAGCTAATTAATAGCACTATTTGAACTTTCACTTACAGATCATTACTATAAATCCATACGGAAATTTTTAAAAATTTACATTTTACTTATCACTTTTAATTATATTTTTCTTGTGTTTTCTAACAAAAGTAATTATCATAATTGTTTAGCTGGGTTATGAATTATACCCATATCGTTGTTAAAATTCCCATATATATACTAGTATTTTTGCAGCAGTTTTTGCTTAAAAATACTTTTGAGAAGGTTTTTACATTTAATGCATTGACTTTAATATTAGTTACCAAAACTTCAAAATTAATTATAGGTAAGATTAAAAAAATAAGGAAGTCTTTCTACCTCATTCCCTTTCATTTTTATTTGAATTTACATTTAAATTAACTTGAATTATTCTATATTACATTTAGTTAATAAAAATTGTGATTTTTTCCTGCATATGATGTAATGCAAAATTTTTAAAACGGACATATATTATTATTCAATAGATGAATAAAAAATATGGGTACAATATCCCACATCATTAAAAAAAAATGGCAATAGTTTAGAATCATACTATAAAAGAGACTAAAATGATTCTGAATTCAAACTTTAAAAACTTTTGTTCAGTTTATTCCGGTTCTTTATTTCAAAGAATTTTAAAAGGTTAAATATGAAAATATTTAAAACTTTTAAAAAGTTAAATATGATAAATATTATACCGTAGATACACAATAAATATAAAAAATTAAGATGATATAGTGTGAGTTAAAATATCTTGGGACGGGGTTATATAGCGGGACGAGTTTTATCGATATTTATATAAATTATAAAATATCATTAATTCGGTATTACACGGATAAAACATTATTTCATTATTTTGTTAACACTGTCGGTATCAGAGAATATACATATCTAATCAAATAAATATTATGTAAAAAATAAATTATATTGTGGTATTATATAATTTATTTAACAATTATTATATAATTATAACATATTTAACCAATAAATATAACTTATAATTTAAATATTTTAATTATAAATAATTTTGCTCCGCGGTGTACCACGCATCCTAATCTAGTCGTTATTAAAGTTTTAGTATTTTATATATCAATTATTGGGTTTTGCTTGAAAACAATTACTATTAAGTTATATATACTGGTCGCTGTTGTTAAATTAATTAGTTTTGAAGTAATGGTTTATAATTAAATCGAGCCGTGTAAAATTCGCGTTGATGAGTCAATGCATCGTCACGTGAGATCTTTAAGTCTTAACCACTCACTGCGATACAAGATCACCAAATCAAACAAAATCTAGTTTTAGTTTGCGGTGAAAATGAGATTACAAAACAAAGGGACCACCGCAAAACCAATAAAACATTTTTTTTTTACTGTTTAGAAAACAGGTTCCAAATTTGTTGTTGCTTAATAAACGTTGCCATTAGTGCATAACAAGTGATTGATATGATTAGTGCTGAACAAAAACAAAATGTATTTGTCAAACAAGATGAAATGAGAAAATCATATCTTAGATGGAATCTTTCATTTTGTAAGCAGCAAAGATATTTAATATATCTACTCTGGTTAATTAGAACTATATATAATCATATATATCACTTTTAGTACCCTTTCGTAGAATTATTTTCATTAAGATAAAAATTTTAAGAACATCACGCATGAGTCATGATTGCTACGTACATGAGAGAAACTGAAATATATTCTGTTTCGGCACGACTAATTATCTGGCCGAACATTGGTGTGTATTTAGAGTATCTACGACTACGTTAATGTAGTTAATTTTAGAACCTGGATTAATAATAAAATTAGGATCAGTTGAGAGAAAGGGAATATATATATCAGTTAAGTTATGTAGCCAAGCCATACAAATTAAGTTATGTTTTTTTATCATATAAATTTTTGTTAAAGAATACTGAAGCGAATATATCAAGAAGAAGTAGAGAGCATCCCGTGATGGGCAAACTAGAAATTAGGTGGTTTCGTTCTCCGACATGTAATGAGACAAAACAAGGTTTGAAATTAAAGGTAGTCCATGTGATCACTCGAATTCACGTTCATTATTCGATATGAATGTATCTGTTTTCACACATTTAGCACATGCATGTGATGTATGGTTTTACTTGGTTCTAGCTAGCTATTTACGTGTTGCATTTTGTAACACAATTCTTATAACAACTTATCAACACACTAGACTATATATGTGTATAGTTGTGTTTATGGTTTGTTATTCATATAGAACTACGGAAAATAATAGTAGAAAGGTTATCGCTGCATAGTTGTGCAGTCAATTGAATTGAACTCATAAGTTAAGACTTTATCCATTGTATTATACTGTCCTACAAGAATCTTTCACTTAATATACGTACAAGTAACTTATATATAATATTATATATACGCAGATATATAGTGTTCAATTCGTCGATTCAATGACGTATAATATAAAAAATGATGGGCCTTCGTAATTGTACGTACTCGACAACATGCGTGGCAATGACTCACCTTATCCATATTTGATATTACTTTCTAGTACTCCTTGTTTTTACGACACTTTCTGGTAATATTTAATTAGACCCGTAGACTGGTATACCAAATTACCAATAGTAATATTTAACGATAATTGTGTATTAGATTTTTAGAACCGTTTAAAAGTCTTACAACTTCATAAGTAATAAATTGTGCTTACTAATTGTACCATAACAGTTACATTATTCTGGAATGATATTCCAATGGAATCTAACACTATATCAACTAATTTGATTGTAAATATGTATATACACCAAACAAAAAGAATACGATTTACTGTAGACTAGTTCATGAATTCTTGTTGCGAAGTTTATTTGTCAATGTCTTGTATCATAAAAGACGTCATGAAATTCGTATAATTACTACGTACAGTAGAACCTCTATAAATTAATACTCGGTAAATTAATAAATTTCTCTTGTCCCAAATTGGGACTAGTGTAATTTTGGATATTATTCGATAATATAATAAAATAATATTTTGTTTGAAATTCTTTTGTAAATATATGGTCCCATCAATAAAATAAATTAATAATTATATAAAATTATCTTAATATATATATATATATATATATATATATATCTACACATTAATTTTTATTAGAGTTCATTTTTAATATTTTTACTATATAAAAATCTTTGAGTGCTATCTTCAAAACATGATAATTATTATTTTCATTGTAATTTATTTTATAAAAATATTAGTTATAAAGATTAAATCTTATTTTTAATATTTTTTTACCAAATTAGGAAAATCTCTCTATAAATTATTAATTTATCGATAAAATAAAACCTCTATAAATTAATAAAATTTCATGGTCCCGACTTTATTAATTTATAGAGGTTTTACTGTAGTAATCTAACATATCACACAGGTTACATTAGTAGTCTAACCTATCACTATAATGAAACAAAAAGTACTGCAACATACTATAAGTTTTGGTGGTCGTACAAGAGAGATTAATTAATTAGTTCTCCTGTATCCGGGTTCAGTCACTCTTTGGTTCGGAGAGTTATTTTTAACTTTCAAAAGTTAATTTCGAGTATTGAGCAAGACTATTTATATATAGCAAAGATTTAAATCTTTCACGATTTATAAACAAAAATAATAAGCATAGAAGAAAAGAACTTCGTCATTGTTGAAAAATCCATCTAGATATTAGGGATACTGTCATACAGGTTTAATTTGTTTTCTTTCTATAAAGATTTCAATTATGATATTGGCATGTTTCTAAAGATAAAAGTATTCGATTCTTTAACGAGTCTTGGGTACACAGTCTGTACTTGAATCCAAAATTTCTAGTTATATAAATAACGTACGTACGACTGTTCTTCTTTTCTTTCAAAAATTCTTGCTTGGTCTTATGGATCTATTTGCAATGGCGAAGATACGTCACTAGCAGTTCCTCTTTTGCCAAGACCATGCGACGACCTATCTTGCTAACATTACTCATTTTGCTATGTCGTATATATATAAAGATTAAGAAATGTATATATATCTTCGCATATTTATANTTATTACTGGTTTATTATTGGATATTGATTGTGTTATTCCGCTGTTAAATGTGTTTGTTGTTAGGTGGCTAGTGGGTATGGGACCACTAGCTGTAGTTTATTTTTAATTATATTACTAGATGAGGACCCGCACGAGNTATGTGTGCGTATAGATACGTGAGCCAGTTTTGTTTTTGAGGCTCCTTCCTTCACCTCTCACATCCGTCGGGCCACGATCAAAGCTCAATAGACATTTTAAAGCTATATAAAAACGATCCTCTTTTTATATAGATATGTAGCTTTCATATCTAACCTAAAAAACATATTTGTCGTCAAAAGATAAAATAATAATTTTAATGGAATATTTTAAAAGCTTAAGGTCATTAAAACTAAAAATAACTAAATTGATCGTATAAACATTTATTGTTCGTTAAATTACATTTACAAACTATACTAGTCTATTTTCCTATTTATTAAAATAAACACTTCACATGCATATGCTATTTGTCTTTGTCCCACTGGTCAATTTAAAATTTTGATATATATATCTAGATATATATATACCATATAGATCAAATATCTTATCTTTTCATCGATGAAAAGCTAATGTATATTATTTTCTAATTAAATCTTCGACAGAAAAATCTGAATAGGGCTAAATTTTTTGTAATCTTATCCAAATTAAAATTTCTCAATTTTAAAAGCACACAAAAACGGTCATTTTCCAAGTTATTTAATACAAAAATATTGCTCCACTAATTTTTGTCTTTTATGTTCAACTGCACGATGTGCGGGTTTGATATTTTATAAATTAAATTAAATTAAATATATTAAAATTTGTTGTATTTTTATTTTTTTACACCTAAATATACTTTATGTTACAAATATATTTTTTATCACCACCTAGAAAATGTCTATATGAATACACTAATCCAACTATTTTACTTTCACTTCTGCATANAAAATAACTAAATTGATCGTATAAACATTTATTGTTCGTTAAATTACATTTACAAACTATACTAGTCTATTTTCCTATTTATTAAAATAAACACTTCACATGCATATGCTATTTGTCTTTGTCCCACTGGTCAATTTAAAATTTTGATATATATATCTAGATATATATATACCATATAGATCAAATATCTTATCTTTTCATCGATGAAAAGCTAATGTATATTATTTTCTAATTAAATCTTCGACAGAAAAATCTGAATAGGGCTAAATTTTTTGTAATCTTATCCAAATTAAAATTTCTCAATTTTAAAAGCACACAAAAACGGTCATTTTCCAAGTTATTTAATACAAAAATATTGCTCCACTAATTTTTGTCTTTTATGTTCAACTGCACGATGTGCGGGTTTGATATTTTATAAATTAAATTAAATTAAATATATTAAAATTTGTTGTATTTTTATTTTTTTACACCTAAATATACTTTATGTTACAAATATATTTTTTATCACCACTTAGAAAATGTCTATATGAACACACTAATCCAACTATTTTACTTTCACTTCTGCATATTTTTTTAATTACTAAAATTGTTGGCTCAAAAAACATTTCGAATTAAAAATATATTACATAATATACTAATCAATGATGTATCATCACAATAATGTATGATCATCATAGAGAACACCNATAATATACTAATCAATGATGTATCATCACAATAATGTATGACCATCATAGAGAACACCTTGGCTCTGTCCTCATCCCTTATGGAGAGAACCTTGCATTCAACCTCCTCCACCATGGAGAAAACCTTGGCTCCGCCTTCCTCTCTTGGGAAGATAACCTTGCGTCCAACCTCCTCCACCTTCCTCCCTTGGAGAGATAACCTTGTGTTCAACCTTCTACACCATAGAGAAAACCTCGGCTCTGTCCTCCTTCTTTGTGGAGAGAACATATTCACGTTTTTTTGTTATCTCAAAAGGGCTTGCTCCAACAACCAATGAAAGTAAAAACTTTTTTTCGAACGTCACAAAATCTTTCGATAATAACTAATGCTATATTTCCCAATGTATTCGTGTAAATGTCTTTGACACACCACGATGTAGCCTCTGTCTCTGTAACGCTCCAACCGCCACCATGTTTAGTGAGCCCATGTCCACTCTCAGTCCATAGGCCCACCTTCCTAAGTGGGCCCTACATCTATTCCCGGTCCGTGAACCCACCCATATTTGATGGTCGGTTTGTTACGTCTGGGAAGCTTTAAAAACTTGTTTACCGACCTTACAAATCAACAAATGATTTTTTCTATGTTTTGTTCTCACTCGTACAGTTCCGACAATCATTTCCAAGAAAATCACCCATCATGAAGTTCTCTCAGGACCCTTGACCGAAAAAATAATTTCATTTT
Source organism: Camelina sativa (assembly GCF_000633955.1). NCBI lineage: Eukaryota > Viridiplantae > Streptophyta > Magnoliopsida > Brassicales > Brassicaceae > Camelina > Camelina sativa. Next base: position 17,207,833 of record NC_025701.1, read on the forward strand.
GGTGACATATGTGGCAAAATCAATTCTTTTAAACATTTTTGCAAACCAGGGTGTCACAGTCTATGAGCTCCCGTAGATCTATCAACTACGATTTATGTTTTTCCAATCTATATATCTATGTTTGTTGTAAGTTTGTGTTAGATTAGCTTATTTATTCATCCATTAGGTTGATGAGGTTCTACTCATTATCTCCCTTTGAGATTGAATGAATAATGGTAACAATTATGTTTACAAAAAAAAAGAAGGGTTTATGACCAACCAATAATTATAAGCACGGTAGTATATGAATCACAAATAATTTAAATATGAAAATATAAATTAAATAAAACAATCTGAAAATCGTTCAATAAATTTTAAAATACAGTATTAGGAAAAGAATACGCATATATTAATCTTTTTTTTTGTCAACATATTAATCTTACCTATTCTCAACTGAAAAAAGAAGAAAGCATGAAAAAATTTTGGATTTAAAAAATAAGGAAAATTAACCTCCCCATTTAAAAAATGTTCTCAATTAAACAAAATTGAAAGTAGTGTTTTTAAATAAATTATTTAAATATGAGACTATCTATGTTTATATAAGTGAGCATTTACAAAATTTAGAATTAATAATTAACTGTATATTTTCCTTAATCCCTTTTCCTATTTTTTTGTAGAATTAATAACTTAAAATTAAAAATAAGTAAATAATATTATAATTTCGAATTTAATGATATATATTAATATATATATAATCTTTTTATAATTATATTTTTTATAAGTTCTGTAATTTTTGATATTTATCTATTTGCATTATTAATATTTTTTTGAACAAAATATATTTTTTTTTTGCTGTAATCCAATTCCTCCTATTAAATATTAACTTTTACACATGTCAAAATCTTAGATTATAATTATTTTTTAAAAATTTTTATTTTTTTTATAAATTCTGTATTTTTTGATATTTATCTATTTACATTCTTAATAATTTTTTAAACAAAATATTTTATTTTTGCTGTAATCAAATTCCTCCTATTAAATATTAACTTTTACACATGTCAAAATCTTAGATTATTATTTTTTTAAAATTATATTTTTTATAAATTCTGTAATTTTTGATATTTATCTATTTACATTATTAATAATTTTTAATAAATTCTGTAATTTTTGATATTTATCTATTTACATTATTAATAATTTTTTAATCAAAATATTTTATTTTTGTTATAATCAAATTTCTCCTATTAAATATTAACTTTTACACATGTCAAAATCTTAGATTGATAACTTGACACATGTCTAAATCTTATTAATGGCTAACTTTCAAAACTCAACTTAATATAATAAGATTTTTTAAATACAAAATTTTTTATTTTGTTGTAATCAAATTCTTCTTATTAAATAGTAACTTTTACACATGTCAAAATCTGAAATTGATAATTTGACACATGTCAAAATCTTGTTAATGGCTAACTTTCAAAACCCAAGTTTATATAATAAGATTTAAAGCATATTCTAAAAAAAAGCATTCATTTTTATTACATTCTTAAATATTAGAAAAAGCCACACTACAACCAACATAACCAGATATAAACAACAGCCAAAAAAATATCTTCAAAACCCTAATTTTGCCACTGCTTACACAAAACATACAAATATTTGCAACATTCAAATTCAATATTTTGGAATGTTTAAGGTCAAAGAACTTATATAGCAAGAACTGGGCTGGTCTTATATAATTGGGCCTATGGGCCATTAAAATTCACAAAAACGGCGTAGTTTGATATGTCTGAGTTGAAAAAAAATTAACAGAGAGTAAAATTCCAAAAAAGTTATCGAAGAAACGTTCAAGTAGCGACCAGAGAGAATCTCTCTCAGGGATCGGTCGTCTTTTTTGTTTTTTTTATCTCCGACGAGCTCTCTCTCTTCTCTCGCTTCTCCGATTAGATCCCGTGAGAAAAAGATCGACTGTTTTTGAGGAATTCGCGAGAAAGGTGATCGATGATACTGTTGCAATCGCATTCAAGGTTTCTTCTTCAGACGCTATTGACACGAGCTCAGAAGTGAGTCATTTCGATTCTTAAAAATCTCTCATCTTTCTTGTAGTTTTAGTTTTAGATACTCTGTAGCAATTAGACCCATTTGTTTGATTTTGATTTGGTTAAGGAATCTTAGAAATCGGTTTTGTAGAATGGTGATAAAGTTCAATACTTTGTTTTGTGTGTTTTGTGTGGTTCAGTCTTGATAAAGCAGT
>NC_025701.1:17210115-17255696 GCF_000633955.1 Camelina sativa
TTTTTTTTTTTTTTTTTTTTTTGACCTGTGTGAGATCCATATGATTCTTTGTTATATGTTCTGAGATATACATATATAATGGGGATTTTGTTTGGTTAGGTGACAATGAAGAATCCAAATCTTTTGTTGCTTTCGGTTTCGTTACCAAACCCACCACCTGAAGCAATGTCCTTTGATGGACTTCCTTTAGGAGCTATAGAAGCTATTAAAACTACTTACGGGACTGGTTTCCAAATTCTTGATCCTCCAAGAGATGGTTTTAGTCTTACCCTTAAGCTCAATTTCTCTAAAGTTCGTCCTGATGAAGGTTGAGAGTCTCTTTCTCTAATCGATAAAATGACTTGATTTGTTTCGATTTGGAAGTCTGTTTTAATTCTCTCATTCATTTTGGCAGAGTTATTAACGAAGTTAGCTTCCATTAGAGAAGTGGTAATGGGTGCGCCGTTAAAAATCATTTTCAAGCATTTAGCTTCAAGGACGGTTGCTCCTGAGCTGGATAGGCTTGTAGCAATTATGCATAGACCTAACGAGACATTTTTCCTCGTGCCTCAGGTATATATCCACTCGTGAAGAGTTTCATGTTTTAACAATTGATGTTGATTCTTATTTCTAGTAAGGTTATAGAGGGATAAATAACTTAAGTGTGCATCACAGGCGGATAAAGTCACCGTGGCTTTTCCTATGAGGTTTAAAGACTCTGTCGACACAGTTCTAGCGACTTCTTTCCTAAAGGTGACATAATGGACAAAGTTAAAATGTTGAGACAGGTTTTGACCTCTGTAGTTTCTTACTGAAAAGATTGGATCTTATAATATAGGAATTTGTAGAGGCTAGGCGTGCTGCTGCGCTTAATACTGCACCATCTTGTTCGTGGTCTCCAACCGCACCGCAGGAATTAGAGGGAGCTCCTAAAGAAACACTATCTGCTAATGCCGGTTTTGTTACTTTTGGTATGATCTCTCTAAAAAGTATTCTGTTTGATCTCAATTTGCGTCGGTAGTAGTACCAATCTGAAAGAGACTTACTTTGAGAACATCGATATATCGCAGTCATATTTCCTCGGCATGTAGAAGGGAAAAAGCTTGATCGTACTGTCTGGAATTTATCAACCTTTCATGCTTATGTTAGTTACCATGTCAAGGTTAATCTTTCTTTCATATGCACTAAAAATACTAAACACTCAAGTCTCTCTCTGTCTCTTTGCGAATATGAATTTGTTTTGTTGTATTATCACAGTTCTCAGAGGGATTTATGCATACCAGAATGCGGCGTCGTGTGGAGTCTATGATTCAGGTGAAACACAAAACTCGATTTGTCTTTTGTCCTTTCTCTTCAGCTTATTAAAACGGTTTCTTGAATATGTTCTATAGTTAACAAAACCGTGTTGTCTCAGGCTCTGGATCAAGCTAAGCCGTTGGAGAAAGCAAGATCGATGAACAACAAATCATTTAAACGTCTAGTAAGTTTCGAAAACCATGTCCCTGTAAACAATGTGTTTTTGTTTGCATTGTTTTTGAGCTTTGTGTCTTCTTCTTCTTCCTCACAGGGACTCAACGATGTCAACCACACCAACTCGAAGTAGTTCAATTTCTCACAAAGCAATTTTGTATAATTTTGTGAGTAGCTGAGACATGTTTTTTTCTTCTTTTAAAATTGGATTCAATCTCTGATTATTTATTTTTACGTTTCAGATTTGGATGTTTGTACAATTCTTTTCAGATACTCTATACATAGGATCCTGCTAAATATTTGAACAAATGTATAATGTTAATTCTGTAGGAAATTCACCTTTTGATATGAACTGTGTCTATCTTGATCTAANAAAAAAAAAAAAAAAAAAAAAAAAAAAAAAAAAACAAGAAATTGATCCTATCTTAATAATAATGAACTAAAGATATATGGCTGCGCCCGGGTTTGAACCAAGACCTTCAGTGTGTTATGCTGACGTGAGAACCAACTACATCACGAAACCATTTTGAACATCAAAGAGGTTACCATTTTTTTTCTTTTAAGGCAAAACTCGAAATCTGTTTACGGGTCGCTTAAAAATGTTTGAAGCATCTAGTCTAAAACAGATCCATTCATAGTCTACGTACATTACACTTTTCATAAAGGCCCAATGTGTATATGCCTGCACAAAAAATAAAAAGAAGAACACCAAAGTATTGGCTTCGCCCGGGTTCGAACCGGAGACCTTCAGTGTGTTAGACTGACGTGATAACCAACTACACCACGAAACCGTTTTGATCATTTTCCTCTAATTAATTTTTTTATTTATCTACTATTTCATTGTTTTTTTCCCCAACCACATTTGTTTGCTCGCAAACGCAAAACATTTTCTTATGGGAGATATGCTATGCGAGAGAAACATGATTAATTACCATCTTAAATTTTATTTGCAACGTGAACATTATCACCATTTATTGATGTGCTTTGAGACAGAAGTGAGATCACTCTGTTTGTTCATGTTTTATAAAAGTTTAACAACATGTTTTATAAAAAGTTTAACAAAAGTTAAACCAAAAGTTTAACAAAAGAACTATACAAACCCTGTTTTACTTTAAAAGTAGCCTAATTTGTAAATTTGAAATAGCATTTGACTCATGTATTCAAGGAAAAATTGTGATTTTTTCAATATTACACATGCATTCAGAGAAAAATGAGTTTGTATAAAACATATTGAAATATTATATCCAGAAAATATTATATCCCTCTAACCAAAATACAAAATTGCTCGTTCAGAAATTCCAAGACTTGATGAAATTTACACATCATTTTCCAATGATCCCTTGTTGCATCAGTCGCCGATTTGCTTATAGTCTTTAGAAGCTTGACTTCGAAGTTACTAGTCTTTTACGACATTTGGCTAGTGACTGGCAAAAAAAAAAGAATTACAATTTTTGTTTCTCATAGTGGTGAGGAAAAGTTTCCGCTTATCAATCATCATGTGTTGGCAAAATTTTATTTGACAACGATGTTTTCTTTTGTCTTTCCAATAAAGAAGTTTTGTCTGATTGTTTTTGGATATGAATTGTATTTATCCAAGATCCATTTAACACTAGACCAAATGTGGTATTACATCGATTTAATTAATGTCATGTTATTTTATCTATTATATTGGAGATTGGAGATATATACCATACATTATACATAAGTTCAAATTTTAATTAATTTGCCTAATATCATACGATTAATTAATTTGAAACAATTAAAAGTGTATACTAAACAATGGTTAATTTAGATATATTAAACACCTCTCAAAATAGGAAACCAAAAGTAAGAATGTAATGTAACGTATGCTGCATGGCAAGCTTGGTACACGTGTAACATCCGCTTTATTAAGATTCTCAAACTTTTCATGTGTTTAATGATGTGCGGTGTACCCAACGGCTTCCTAATCACTGTTTGACTAGAAGGCTGATTTGTTGGCTTGTGGTGTACGTTTATTATTTTGGTTGTAAGTTTATTTTGTGACATTTTTTTCAAAAATGTATTAGATGCTTAACAACAAATATTAATAAAATAATTGTTAGATATAAATATATATCAAAAAGTTATATCCAACCAACTTACTAATCTAATTATGCTGGTTTGGTGTGATGTGAAGATTCGTTACTCAAGCAAGCAGATAACACAAATATTTTCTAATAATTTGAAATGATAAACCGTATGCAACATTCTACATAAATCGGATATTGCCAAATGTGGGTATCATGATACAACAATAATAGTGAAGTGACATTAGTGCAGTGGCAGGAGGTAAATTCATTTGTAGAAGGCACCATCATACCGGGATCGAGTCCCGGCTTCTACGAATATAGGAATTTGGCTAATGGGCCGGCCAGTTGTGGCCTAATAGTTGACAAAAAAAAAAGATACAACAACAATAGACAACATTTTGTGATGTCGAAAATCATGAAATATTTAGAGAATATGTACTGAATAGCACAATTTTAAAACAAAATTAAGTAAATACCACAATAGTACATTAGCAGATTGCACAATTTTACATTTTTATGTGACTACTTTAGCCTTCTTCCCCTTTCTCCCTTCCTCTCTCTCACCTCTCTCTCTCCCCCTCTTTCCCTCCCCAACGTTCTGAAAAAGTGAATCCCTTCCTCTCTCTCCCCTCTCTCCCTCCCTCTCTCTTCCCTACGTTGAATCTGAAAAAGTGAATCCCTTCTCCTCTTCCCCTCTCTCCCTTCCTCTCTCTCTACCTCTCTCTCTTCCCTACGTTGAATCGTTGAATCTCTCTCACATTACATGTTTCCATTATATGTGTTTTTTTTTAAATGTTTTTTTTTTAATACACAGATAGTTTTAAGTACACAATTAAACTCTCTCACACATGTGAGGGTGTTTATGACTTTATACTTACTCTCATTTAGCCAGCCGATGGTATTTATTAACATAAAACCAAACCGATGGTATTTACTTAATTTAGTTTTAGAATTGTGGTATCTATTAATATTACCCAAATATTTATGCGTAAGTTTTTTACTCAAAACTTATTATCTCATGACAGATTAGTGAATCAATTTATAAAAAAAAAAAACTTGAGATAATATCTTCTGTTATGATATTGTGGGAATCTATATACTTATTTAAGCAACCCTTTAAACAAATAATCTTATTCTATGTAAAATATTACACAAAATGTCACTGTATTTTAATACAAAATATAATAACAGAATTTTAATATTAATTTGTTGTAACCTGAAAATGATTATCCAGAAAAATAGTAATTATTAATTTATTAGGTTACAAGAAATCATTAATAAAATAATTTTGAAATTATTTAATAAAATTATTTCGAAATTATGTAATAAAATAATTAAACAGATTATATTTATTGTTTCAAAATTCTTAGGAAACAATAACAAACTATTTAGAAAATTATAAAACTTAAATTTATTTATAAAACTAAGATTAAATATTTAAATATCTAAATTATTTAATAATAACAAATATATATTAAAATTAGGATACAACATTGTTTATATTTTTGAAATATATCTATATACTTATTTAAGCTAAGTTGTTAAAAATTTAACCAGTTCTGATGTGACATATTACGAAAATGCTATTATATTTTAATTATTCTAATAACTAACAAAAAGAAAGTTTAGATTTGTTTACAAAATAATAAAACTCTATTTATTGTTTCATAAATCTTAGGAAATAATAACAAACTATTTAATTGGCTAAAACTTAATTGTTTATACACAATATTCACTATATAAACAATACTAAGTGTATAATATTGATAATATACATAACCTAATTGTAATTTTCACCTATAAAATTAATATACAACATGTTATACCAATAACTTCAATTTGTAAATTTGGTATATTAAGATCTCTAAACACGATCACATCAATTTTTAATACCAAATCACAGGTCAATACATATTTTGTTGGATTTTTTTGGCTTGACCGAATGTATAATTAACGAATTTGATATTGCACCAAACCAAAATAGTAGTACCAACTACGGGTCAAAATCAGAGTATGACCTTAAGTAAATTAAATATATGATTTTATAAAATGTATAGAATTAATAAATTTTCTACTATTATTTTGTACCAAACCAATCCAAATTTACATAAATATTTCCTCATGCTGGTAACATTATTCTACAAAATATTAACGTGTATTTATGAGTCGGGAAATAAAACGGGTAATGAGACGGGTAACGAGACGCTCAAAAATTAAATTAATATCCGATACTCGATCATTATTCATGGATAATATAATTATTATACCCTTCACACGACCCTAAAGCTGCGGGTACCTTTTTACAGGACGTATACAAACCGAAAAACGGGTCCAATACGAGTATCGGTAGTAGTTTCCAAGCCTACCTATTAGTAGTTTAATATGAATCAAAATTCACCATATAGTACTATATTATATAACATGTAAATGAATGATACAACATAAACATAATACTCCCTCCGTTTCAAAATATAAGATGTTTTGGAGAAGTTTTTTGTTTCATAATATAGGATGCTTTCAAATTTCAATACAACTTTTAGATTAGTTTAGTATTTTATATTATGCAGTATTGTTTCTGATTGGTTGAACTTTTTAAAAGTAAAAACTTCTTAATATGCGTGTTTTGCTTAAAACATCCTATATTTTGAAACGGAGAGACTATTAACAAATAACAAAATAAAAAAAAATTCTCCTCGCTACCAGCACGGGTTATTATCTAGTTGGCTAGTAAAGCTCTAAGAATTTTTTTGTTTTTATCTACTTTTACTTACTCCCATATTTTTGTTCGTGCACACTTTATGAGCTTCTCCACAAGTCAAGAGAGCAAATACTACTTGAATGTAACGAATGAGTTATATATTAAGAATGCATTGTATATTAAATTATCACAGCAGAACTAGTACCAATTATGGAATAGTGGCCTAAACAACTTTATTAATCAGTGTTTAAAAGATTGGCAGGGAATTAGAAATAACATATAGTTTTGATATAACTTTTAATAGTATCAAAAAGATTGTAGAACACGAGAATTAAAAGAATCACTCTCTTTTATTAATCTTTAGGAAACTTTCTCAAAACCTAAAGCTTGTTCTTTTGTTCTCTCAACTCTATAAATTATGCAACACCCTGCATCTCTTTATATAGAGAACTTATAAAACCAAAACCCAATCCTATTAGACTTTGTATATTTAGATAACTCCTAAATATATTTTTGTTGTTATCCTAATCCTTTTGGTAACCACAACTTGGTAGGATTAGGATTCCTTATGACTCAAGCTTTTTTTTTTTTTTTTTTCCTTCAACCATTGGGCCACAACTTTACTAGATACCTCAGCAAGCTTGAAGAAATCTATATTAGAATGATAATTACTAGATTATATAATATCAAAACAATTCCCTAACATCTATTCTAACAACTTTAATCACATCCTATAATTTAGCTTGCTGTTAATACTTCAAAAAAAATTTGATAAACGAAATCAAGTGACTTTATTTTAGTTGATATGTTCTAGAAACTCAATTATCTATAATTTCAAAACGTATATATTTTGTCTATGTTTCATTATTAATAATGTCCCAGATATAAAGTACAATTGGCGGAGTTGGTAGATTGTCCAGGGTTTTGGTGTTGTTGAAGCATAGTTGAGTCGATGTGATAAGGTATTCTAATGTTCGTGCTCTCTCTTCCTACTTTTGTTTTGCTTTAGGACGGGGAATGGTTCGGAGGAAAAGGCTTCGTTTGTTCATCATACTGGTGGTTAACTAGGATCAACTTGATTTTGCGTAGAGGCTTTCGACGATGCCTCTGGAATTTTTGGTTGTTATTATGTGTTGCTTGCTCAAGGAAATAAATCAATAAACCCGATAGTATCGGTTAGTGGCAGTGGTTAGTTGCAATGAAGTTGGTGATTCGGCTTAGGATACATATATGATAGGTTGAAATTGTTCATCTATAGGATAAATCGGTGGTTAAGCGCGCCTTAGATGTGGATCATATATTACTTTGATTCGTCGGTTATGTTATTGGTGGTATCTCGCATCAATTCTTCCACTGTAACTATCAGTGGTTAGTCGATGGTTTGATCCACTAATTGACCTTTCTTTCATTCAATTTTTCATTCGTCTTCTTCTGTCGTCGTTGTCCATTTTTTTTTATTTTTTTATCATTTGTTTTATATATTTTTGTTGTTATTCCTTAGTCGATCTTCATTTTTTTGAAACCCATAACATAACCGGCAAACATAAACAACTTCAAACATTTTTCCCGCAATTTTCCACCTATTGCACTTGCTAACTTATTTACTTTTTTATGTTTTTTAAAATCAGCTTACTTTTTCCTATATATATCTATATCTGAAATATTTACATATGATAAAATTTAAAACTAACTCGAGCATTTGATTGACAAAAAAAAAGAACAAAAATATGAAAAATATTAAAAATATTATTTATCCAAAAGTAAGATAAATTTGTACGCAAGAGTCAAATTTTTGTAATTATTCAATGGCTAAAGTAACTTTTTGTAACTACAAAAGTTTCAAATAAATATATATTTAAAAGATAATTAATAGGTGACAGAGATCATAACAGTAAAATCACTTTTTAACAACTTTAATCACATCCTATAATTTAGTTTGTAGTTGATGTTTTTATTTTTATTTTACTTTGGTGAGAATTTTATATAATAATAAAATGTCTTTATTTTAGTTGATCTATTCTAGAATTCATGGGGTGTGTAATTTAGCTTGGTGGTAATGATTTTATTTATTTATTTTTGGCTAAAAAATTGTTTTATTGATTTTTTGAGAATTTGATAAAAGAAAACAAATGCCTTTATATTTGTTCAAGCTTGGTGGAGTTGTTGTGATGAGATATTCTTGTAGCAAAGTGAGACATTTTCTGCTTGACTGGTCATTGTTTTAGATTGTTTATCATGCTAAATTTTTCATCGTGATAGTGGTTATTTTAAATGGAATTCATTTGCGCATAGGCTCGGTGAGTTGCACTATGTGTCTTGAGAACTTCTTTCGACAAAATTTTCAGACATTTTGGCTTTTGTGTGCGTTGTTTGCTTATATGACCAAATTGATAACTCGGCTCGATAATAGTGATTAATGACGAAGGTTGTTGCAACGAATTTGATGATTTAGCTTTGAGTACAATTATGGCATGTTGAGGTTTTGTATGGATTGAATTTGCCTATACCTGTGAAGATGAATTGATGGTTAGATTGTCCTTGGATCGAGATCGGCGATTTTTTAATTTTTATGTTCGCCAGTTATGTTACTGGCAATATTTCAGACCAATTCTTACATTCTAACTGTCGGTGGTTAGTCGATGGTTCGATCAACTAAGTGACCTATGCTCCGTCTAATTTATTTCCGCTTTCCTGGATTTTCTTTGGCCATTTTCCATTTTATCATTTTTCTCTCTTCCATTGTAATTTCTTATTCGATTATCATTGTAATATAACTAAATGTTGCTAAGTTTTTTCTTTTTCTTTTTAGTTTTAAAAACTAGTTACTATGTTTACGTTACACTATTAATATTGATCTCTAAATATTTGGTGCAATTGGTGGAAGTGGTGGTTTGTCTAGGATTTAAGGTGTTGAAACATAGTGGAGCCGATGTGAAAAAATTTTTTTATGGCAAAGTAAGACTACATACAATGATCGATATTCTTTCGTTTTACTTTTGTTTGGCTCTAGGAAGAGGAGGAGTTCGGAGGAAAAGGCTCGGTTGTTTCTAATGTCTTGGTACATTTCAACTGAAATAAGTAGACTATGTTAATGTTAAAAAATCATAATGTGTTGAATTATTGTTTTGCAAATTAAATTTTGTGTGTTTTACATCATTTTTTAGTAAGTATTCAAATGTATGTTGATTTTATTAAAATCATCTTTGATTATTCTAATCTGTGTATCTATATATAGAGGGGTATTCAACTTGAATTTTAAAGGATTTGATAAGATTTTAACATTTTGGAATTTTGGAAGATTTAGATGAGCTTTTAAGAGATTTGATTGTGTTTTATAGCTTTTATATTATTTTTTTTATAAATGAAATGTGATTCTATGAGATTCTATCGTTAAACTTTGGGTGATTTTAAAATATTTTATAACTCAAATATATCTTTGTTTTTTTAAAGATGTAACTAGGCCTGCGATAATTACCCGAACCGAGAATACCGAACCGAACCGAACCGAAATTCTCGGTTTTCGGGTTGGCTTCAGTGAAGAGAGCTGAACCGATCGGCAGCTTTATAAATCAAGTTCGGTTATCGCTTCGGTTCGGTTCGGTTCATCATATCCGAATGGTTAACCGAAAGATATGAATCACTTCACCATCTTCCTCAATCCTCAGCCGACGTTGTCGTCTACACCATAATCATTCCCAAGATCTGTTTTCCACGATTGTGGTCGAGCATACACAAAGAAGAAAATACATATATGTGTATGTATATAACATAAAAACCTCAAAAAAAAAAAAAAAAAAAGCCCAAAGAAAGTGGCCAATTTAATTTCTACAGTTTAAATTAGGAGAAAAAACAATATTAGAATTTGGGCTACACGAAACAGAAGCCCAGTTTATTTCAAACCCATTTAGAATACAAACCCTAAAAGCACAAAGATATTCTCATTTATTTGCTTCTTTATTCGGCCCCCCTCTTCTTCATTCCTACTCCTCTTATCTGTTCCTTTTCTAAGTTTTCTTCTTTTTTCTCATATCTACTCCTTAGATTATAATTCTTCTTCTACTTAGATTATTTTATGTTCCGCAGAGTAGAGTGGCTCATGAATCGTGACTTTATATGCCTTTCTCATGGCCATGGAATACAACGATTTTCACTATCGGTCACCAAAACTCAAAAATTTTCGGTTAGTTTCGGTTAAACCGAAATTAACTGAAACCAAACCGACCCGAACCGTAATCTTATTCGGTTATTTTCGGTAGAGTTTTCAGTTTCCGATTAAACCGAAAAACCGAACCGAATTGATCCGAATAAACCGAAGTCGCAGGCCTAGATGTAACAGTGTCTGCATCTTCTTAAGAACGTAACAACATGTATATAATTCTAAGTATCATTAACAAATTCAGATCAAGATTCTGGAGCTATGTCCTGTGTTCATTAAACGGAAAAGGCAGCCTCCACCACAGCAACAACAGTCACAAATCATTTTTGATTTCTCAGGTTCACCTTTTGCTATTGAACCTCCTTGATCGGCAATCGCCGCTTCCACCGCAACAGCAACAACAATTACAATCCAACCACCAGAGTTTAAATCTGGTCAAGCTGATCTAGTATTCAATGATTTAGGAAGTTAAACTTCACATACGAGTGGAGCAGGCAGAGGGAAGCCTCTTGGTTTGGTCTTATATATTTATTAGAAGAGTTATGAACATGAGAAATTGAAAATTATTCACGGAGAAAAATATAAAACAGCACTAATAATAGAAAAAGACATTGTAGTTAGAGGAAACAAAGTGTCTATTTTGTTGGTATTGAATATAAAGAAAAAAAAAAGCATAATAAGAAGATGACAAAACAGAGAATTTTGTCCAAACAAAGATGGTGGTAGACGAACGAAGCTTCAGGTTGAGGAGGCACTCATGACCATGAAATGCCCAGTAAAATCATGATGGGTTTAAACCAAAGCTATAACTCATGGAAGTCACACATTTCAGACAACAATGTCATAAAAGATTTTACTATCAAAGGACATCAGTACTTCAACTCTGCATAATGGAGTGTGCAGTGGCAACAGATTAGAAAAGGGCATAACGCTAATTCATTTGTATTAAAAACTTCCCCGCACGTACGTCAATACTAAACCAAGGACTGTTTCAATCTGAGGTTTCCATAGTTGAAATTGGCGGCAGAGACTTCAGCGCTAGAGAAGGTGGCTGTTGATCGGCGGAAGTTTTAAGGTTTCGAGCTGTCGTCGGAAAATCTCCAGCAAAGAGATCTCTAACAACGTTGAGACCGGTGGAAGACGCATTTGTTGCCGGTAAGAAAGTTGCAGACATCGATTGAAGTTTATCAAAAAAACAAAAAATAGTTGAGTTTATCTTTCGTATTAGACAGTTTTTTTTTTTTTTGAAATCTTTCAAAATTCTACTTCAAAATGTATGATTTTATTAGACATACTTTTCAACTAAAAAAACAAAACAAGTCTCCTAGAATCATTCAAAATACCATTTTTTAAAAAAATTGTGATATATTGAATAACAATATATTTCAAGTAAGTTTTATAAATGACTGATTGAATAACAAGAGATTGTAAATTATTCTAAGTGATTTTACATAAAGTTTAGGTTGAATAACATAGGATTTTAAAAGATTTTTAAAAATCATCAATTGAATAACAAGTATTACTCTAGAATCTTTTAAAATATAAGTTGAATACCTCCCTCTAATCTTTTGAAATGAAACTAACTTTGAGTAACAAAAAAAAAGAAAAAATTAAAAAAATTTATTTTTGGTTCAACAGTCACACTAGTTTGTAATTAATGCAAAAGTCAAACTGATCTGTAGTTAACCAATGGTTAAAGTAAATCTTTTTATTATTTCAAAAAATCAAAATAAATGTATATTAAAGTGATAATCAATTGATGACAAAGATCATAACAATAGCTTTTAGTTTATTTGATTTCTTTTGACAATTGATAAGAATATACAAATGCTTTATTTTAATTTGTCTGTTCTAGGAATTATGCGGATATGTAGCTGTTGTTTGTTACCAACGATTCGTGTCATATTTATTTGTTAAAACAGACTGTATCAAACGCCAAATATATGGTAAAATCAGTTTATTTTTGTTTACTTAAAATTTAGAATATTCTTTCGTTTAGAATGCGGTTTAGTTGGAATCTTGTTTTCATATTTTTCTCTTTATTTTCTCATTATAGTTTTTCTAGATCATCTATGCCATAAATTCTCTGCACTCTAATTTGAAACCAGGGGTCTACGAGGACATATGTTGATAAGATTGTTATAAATGGATGCAATTAAATGTGGCAAGCTTTTATAGTTTTGGTATGAGTATGACTGGAGAAAGTTAGGTATACAATGAAATTAGAAGAAGAAAAAACACAAATGAAAAATAATATTGTTTCCTCTCATTTTTCTTAATAAGTGAAAATTAAGAATAATCGTATTGTAAATTTTGCAGTTATCATATTTAGACAATTCAAGGAAATATATCGCGATGTTAAATAAGGAATTTATTTATTTCTTTTATCCTCTTTCTAGAAGCATATCTTATGAATGACATGCTTAAAATCCTAACTAAAAACTACGATAATCTCTTAGAAATCCTCTTTAGACCTAACCGTATTTTTAGTGTTAATGCATCAACATTATTTATAAAATAAATTTATTTGACTCTGAATATAACAATTTTGTGGTATCTTGATTTCGATTAAAACCACAATATATATATATATACTTTGAGTGAGTGTGTGTATGTGTTGTGGTTGGATACTGAACCATCATCGCTTTTTCAGAGCTTTCTCTTATTTTTCATTTTTTTCTATGCAAAAACACAATTACAAATAAACTATAAAATATATTTGTAATTATATTTGTGCTTCTGCATGGAAGAGAGAAATAAAAGACAAAATAGAAGAAGTGTTGAAAAAGCGATGATGGTTCAGTCCCCAACAATAACACATTCACTCAGTCACTCAATGCAAAAACACAATTACAGAAAAAAGTTTTTCTGAAAAACCAATAAACTAACGATAGAAACCACGATTACAAATACAAACCACGATTATCGAGGTAAGAAACTACTACGATTGTTCATTGTTTATTGCTACTATTGTTTATACAAATACAAACTACGATAGTAAGATTGGTATCACACTAATGATGAAGCTTTAAAAACGCAACTCGCATAGCCTACCTAAATATATTCAAAAGAATTTGAAAAAAAATTGAATACAAAAGTAAAATGTTATTTTTAAAACTTAAATCACATCCTATTGTATAGGTTGCTGTTAATGTGAAAACAAATACATTTATTTCAGTTGATCTGTTCTAGATACATGTTTTTTTTAGGTAGATATTGTTACCAACAATTCGATATAATTTTTTAATTCTCTACTTTAGAATATTCTTTAGCTAGACTTGGATCTTTTTTCATTTTTTTTTTAAAAATGAAGGAGTTTTCTCTTTAGGTTATTTAAAAAAATTTGCACGCTATATATACAGTGGCAACTAGTTTCCCTAGATCACTGATGCCACAAAATCTCTGTAATATATTTCTGAAAGTAGGGGTCTACGAGGAAATATGTTGATAAGATTGTTATAAATGGATACAATTATTAAATGTGACCAGCTTCTATATTTTTTTATATGAGTATGACTCAAGAAAATTAGAGTATACAATGGAATTATCAAAAACAAAACAAGAGAGAAAAGGTGAAAGTTAAGATGAATCCAAAGTTAAACTCACTTTAGCTGAAAAAACTTTATATATTGTTTAGAAAAAGACATGGTATCAATGAAATCTTAATTTATTTTGTAACAAATACTGTTATTTTATTATTATCATATTTAGCCAATTCAAGAAAAATATCGTGATGTAAATTTGAGTATTCTTTATATATAACAATGTTAAAAATAATCTCGTGGACTTCAGGCCTAAATCTCACAACATCACATTATCTAGAACAATTTATTCTACGTACATTAGTGTGTGAGTGTGTGTGTTTGTTTATGCGTGGAGTGATTAACATGCTAGAAATCCTAACAAAAAACTAATCTCTTAATTAATAACCCTCTTTAAACCTAAACCTAACCGTAGTTTACTAGTTTTAGTAACGGACTCAATGCCATGCAATGTACTTGATGTGAAGAAAAAAGAAAAGAATAGTATATTGATTTAGATAAAAAAACGCAGTATATATATTGAGTAAGTGTGTGTATATGTTGTTGGATACTAAACCATCAACGCTTTTTCAACACTTCTTATCTTCTCCCTCAAATCTCTCTTTCATGCAAAAACACAGTTATCAAAACTGTAATATCTGTTAACCGAAATTCCGTTTTTGGAATGTGTCTCGATCGATGCAAGCCTGTATCGATCGATGAAATGTATTCTTCTGCAGGACAAGTTAAGTCAAATACACATGTTGCTGCGTTTTGGGGTTCTGGAAATCTAGGGATCCTCTATAAAAACTTATTGTCAATGCCTTTGGTTTGTTTTAGCCATTTTTTCTTCTGCAAAAGAGAGAAAAGTTTCCAGAGAATTTCCTGTAAGTTTTGTGCTTGTTCCTGAGAGATATGTTCTTGTGGTTAGAGATCTGAGGTCGTGAACGTGTTAGGAGTGTGTTGTGGTGCTGTCTCTGTTTGTGTGTGGTCCATTCTCTCTGTTTTGCAAAGGTGAGTGCGTGATCATTGTTTTTCTAAGAACAATCCCATTGCACATCCTGTGGGATGTGTTTTATTTTTTTAGTAATATAATAAAAAAATAAAGTTTTAATCCTTATTTTTCAGAGACACAGGTCTCTGCCCATACCAATTTAGATATCCAGAGACACCCACGTGTCAAAAATGCATTGGCTTTGTTCTATTTTTTTTCTTTCTCTCTTCTTTGTTTGTTCCTCTCTCTCTCACGAACAATGAAAAAAACCAGAACAAACCAATTGAAGCAAACATCTTCTTTTCCACATATTCATTTGATGTCGAAATCTATTATAGAAAAGTCCTTTGTTAATTGGATCGAGTGCTAATTTGATTACGTCAAAGTAGTGATCTTTTTGATTGTCCTCCAGGCTAATCCTCATGTCCGACAACGATAAAGAGTTACAGCAGGAACCCAACGACCAAGAACCTTGGCTCGCTGTTTAGGTCTGATGATGTCCTTCTCTTTTCAAATTTTACTCATGTTCTCTCGACTCTAGGGATTTTATTATATTTACCTAATTTCCTTAGCTCGCTGTTTAGGTCTGATGATGTCCTTGTGTTAAAAAGCTTGGATCTTTTATAATTTTACAATATAAGATATTACCTTATGTTTTTGATAATTGTATTGGTTTTTAGGATGCTAACTTTGTTTTGAATCTTTTGAATTGCAGTAGTGGGTTTTATCATGATCTAGATGATGGTTGGTATTATTGTAGCAAGGATGGTCGTTACTACAAGCATGAGAATGACGAATCTGTTCCCTTGGAATATGAAGAGTCTGGTGCAAACCCTTCTGGTCCTGGAGATATCGTCACTTGTGATCTATCCGAAGATGACTCAAGCAGAAAGTATGCTCTTCCTTAGGCTGAGAATGTAAAAAGTATCTAATGCATTTTGATTTGATGTTGCAGGACAACAGTTGGCTCTTGCGTTCAATCCATTTGCTCCCTGCTGGTGAAGAGGTAAATGATCATGTTCTTCGAATGGACAAGACTTGACTAAAATGTATGCGGTTCATCAAAACTTAATCAACTCACATCAAACACTTGTGTATTCTATTTTTTTTTTTTGCAGGGAAGCTCAATCGGGGTCTCTCCATAATTGATACTTGATAGCTACAAGCTCAAGCAATACCTAGACTTGACCGATAAAGAGACTTTCATTTTTTGTGCTCTCAGGTGGTGCATTGAATGGGTAATCTTTTCAAGTTTCAACTCTCTGTCACATGTCGTGGTCATCTTTTCTAATTACAAGTTTCTTCTCGAGTAAACAATGAAGTCGATGATCCATGGTACATGTCGAAGTAAGCCTCTCTCTCTCTCTCTCTAGCCTTCATCACTCAGAACCTTCGCTTTGTATCTAATGAATCTTTGCTTTGTATCCGATGATCCATGGTATATAATTGTGATTAGTTATGTGATATGTCTCTGGATTTTATGGTTTGGAGTTGTGAGAATCTTCAAGGGATTGTATAAGACACCCAAGGATGACTAGTGGGAGGACAAAAAATAAAAACAAGGATTTGAAGATCTAACTTAGATTAATATTACTTTTAATATTATTAAAAGTTTGTGACACTCATTTAAGGATGTGCATTGGTCATGCTCTAAGCCGTTAGATGTGTAATTTGTATGATTTGGTGTGTTTTGATTTCTTTTGTGTTTGATGTGAGCGTTTTTCGTGATGTTCGTGGCTCATGGGAGGCAGATTTGGCCCTACCGATGTTGAGGCGATGGTTTGGAGCCGAGAGAGTGCAAGAGGTGATGACACGCGTGACTGCATCGATCGATGCAAGGTGTGCATTGGTCGATGCAGTTAGGGATTTTAGAGCGACGCAAAGAGTTGCATTGGTCGATGCAAGAAGTGCATCGATCGACGCCTTGCATCGAACGATGCATCGATCGACGAAAAGAGTGTGTCGGTCGATGAAAGGAGTGCGTTGGTCGACGCAAGTGCACAGACTCGACGCGTGTGTTCAGAGTTATCGGGGATTGCTTATTTCTTTGTATATTGTTGTGTTTGTCTTTCTGCTTGTGTGTATAGTTCAGTAGATGGGAGAATCGCCTCTTAGAGTATTTATGATAATACTCACGCATCTCATTTGTGTTGTGGTGCAGGTAAAGGTAAAGTGTGATCGTGGAATCAAAGCGATGAAAAGGAAGATGTTCTAGAGGCTCGGTTATTTGCTTTGTGCTTCTGTTAGAATGCTAGAGTGGAACTTAGTAGTCTAGAATGGATGCTAGGTTGTTGGTTCTATGATTTTTTTTTATGACATGTTTAAGATGTTGGAATTATTTTAGTCGTTTATTCGTTGTTGGTTATTGGATAAATAGTATTTTTTCATGTTATTCGCTGTTGTTTGATGGGGTTAGGTTGCTAGTGAGTATGGGATCATTAGATATTAGGGTATTAAAAAAAAATGGGTCGGGTTGTTTCAGTTTGCTATCAGAGCCGTTACGGTTCTAGGTATAGGTTCACTGTGTGCTTTGTGATATGGTTGTTTGGATTGAATGCTTGTGTGTGGCATGAGGTCCTAGAACATCCTCTTCGAGCATTCAATGTGATTCCACGGTAAGTTTTGTTTTCCTTGAGTAGTGCGTTAAGTTGTTTTCTTAGCTTTCTGTTCTTGGTGATACAGATGGTTAAAGATGTTGGAGTTGTTGGGCATGATCGTGGTCGTGGTCGTGGCCGTGGGCGTAGTCGTGGTAGGGGTCGGGGACAGGTTCCTGAGACCAGTGTGAGTGTAGTCCAGAGCATGGCCAGTGAAGAGGTGGCAGAGACGCAGGTTCATCCTGGAGAGCCTGGGGGCTTGGCTGGTGGTAGTATCCACGGGGCTGGTGGGCTCGGTGTCAGTAATGGTGTTGCGCCGGGTGTGAGGGTTGCAGCGGGTGGTACCCCAGGTTGGGATGATTTTCTGACAAACTTACTGGCTCAGGTGCTGGCGCAGGCTCTTGTAGTGCCGCCAATGGTTGGTGGACTGGCTCCAGGGTGCAACATGTGCTTGGCTTGCAGGCAAGTAAGCAGCCGGGGGCCGAGGTAGTGGATGCATAATATGTTCAGATGTTGGTGCAGTTACGGCATTCTGGTGCAGGATACTTCCCAGCAGGCACAGATCTGAGTGTGGCGTATGAGTGGAGAGAGCAGATGGAAGACTTGTTCCAGTCGCTTCGGTGTCCCGACCTGTATCGGTTGAACTTGGTAGCGCACTACCTTTCAGGAAATGCGCATATGTGGTGGAGGTTGGTGACGGCCCGTAGAGTGCGACGAGAAATGAGTTAGATGGACTTTGTGGGAGAGTTTAATGCTAAGTATTTCCCGCAAGAGGCACTTGATCACATGGAGGTGCAGTCTTGGGGTTAACCCAAGGAAACCGCACTGTGCGGGAGCTAGACGCGGAGTTCAGTCGGCTTGTGGTGTATGCAGGCCGTGCTTTGGAATCAGAATCGACTCAGGTGCGGAGATTCTTGCTGGCTCTTCGCGATGACCTGAGGAATCGGTGCAGGGTGAGGAGTTACGCTACAAGAGTGGAGTTGGTGGAGACTGCAGCTGGATTAGAGGATGACTTGAGAGCACATGTGGTGGTGGGGAGTCTTCCAGTGCAGCCAAAGCAGACTCAACCGCATTCTGTTCCTAGCAAGGAAGGCAAGCCTGCGCAGGGGCAGAAGCTGAAGTTTGATGCCTTACAACGGGCCGTGTCCAGCTATATGTGGTGCTTTGGGTGTGGTAACTTGGAGCAAAGAGGGGCAACCTGCCAGCATCGCTGATGACGTGGTATGCTACCATTTCATAGAGGCTGGACACCTCAGATCAGCGTGTCCCAAGCTACATCTGATGGTTGTGGCAGCGATGCAGCCAAGAGTGCAACACGTTGGATAGACGGTGTTGCCATTACCAGCGTCACCGCGTCTGTACACGACTGTAGAGATGGGAGGAACCAGTGCCGTAGCGATCAGAAGTATAACTTCTAAGACTTAAACTTGATAAATTTAAGTAGTTTAAATTTGATAATTTCCTCTGGTAAAGATGTTAGGTTTCTTAGCACATTAGATTTGTGAAGGGACCCTGTTGGTGGGCGGGTTTAGGTCGCACATGTTGTTTGATTATGGAGAAACTCAATGCTTCATTACCCCAGAGTGTACCGAGAGTGGCAACATTCATGGAGATCCTAGAGAACAATACAAGGCCGTTAAGGTTGTTGGAGGCGGGATGATCTAGGTCCATGGACGGGAGAGAGGTGTGGATATTCAGTTTGTTGGAGAGTCAATGCTAGCATATATGGTTATCAGCCCAGTGGAGTTGTATGATGTTATAGTTGGCATGGATTGGTTGCATTGCTATAGAGTCCATTTGGATTGTCATCGGAGTAGAGTTGTATTTGAGCAGCCCAGAGCGAAGAGACTGGTTTATCAGGGAGTGAGTCCGACTTCAGGGACTCTGGTTATCTCAGCTGTGCAAGCAGAGAAGATGATCAGTAAGGTTCGGGAGGCGCACTTGGCTACTATCTCTATGCTGGAGTCTGTAGGGCAGGTTGATGTGGGTGAGATCCCTGTGGTTTGGGAGTTTGAGGAGGTTTTTCAGTTGTTCAAGGGGTTACCTCCATCACGATCTCATCCCTTCACGATAGATTTTGAACCAGGGACAACGCCATTGTCTAAGGCACCCTACAGATGGTTCCAGCGAAGATGGCAGAGCTGAAGAATCAGTTGGAGGATTTGTTAGATAAGGGATTCATTCGTCCTAGCACTTCATCGTGGGAAACACTGATATTGTTTGTTAAGAAGAAAGACGGAAGTTTCTACTTGTTCATAGATTATCGGGGTTTGCACCGAGTCACTATGAAGAACAAGTACCCTCTTCCACGGATTAATGAGTTGTTGGATCAGTTGAGGGGTGCTACTTGGTTCTCCAAGATTTACTTGGGATTTGGGTACCATCAGATTCCGATAAACGAGTTGGACGAGGTATGGGCACTATGAGTTTGTGGTGATGCCCTTTGGTTTGAATAATGCGCCAACTGCATTTATGAGGTTAATGAACAATGTGTTCCAGGATTTTTTGGATGAGTTTGTCATCATCTTCATCGCTAACATCCTGGTGTATTCCAAGAGTCCTGAGGAGCATAAGATCCATCTGAGAAACAAGGTAAGCTCGATGACAAGAGTATTACCTGTATATTTACTTGGTTTCTCTGATGAATCAAAGGGATATCGCTTATACAATCCAAGAAACAAGAAAATTGTAGTAAGCAGAGACGTGGTATTTGAAGAAACAAGAGACTGGAATTAGGAAGTTTAAGGTCCAAAGGAAATTGAGCTTATGTGGAATGATGATAACATGTCATTGGAAGCAATTGATCAAGAAGATTTTGATGGTGATGCAGAGGAGCATGCCACATAAATTGTAGAAGAAGCTCAAACTGATGGAATTGAGCATCAACCTGAAGTCAGGGAGGAATGAACTACGAGGCGTCCTCGTTACCTCAATGACTATGTCACTGGGGATGAGATTGATGATGAAGAAGACAAAGTTAATATGGTGGAGATTAATTCGTCAGATTCATCAACTTTTGAAGAAGCAGAAAAATATCTTAACTGGAAAGAAGCTATGGATGAGGAGATAAAGTCAATCGAGAAAAATCAGACATGGTAACTTACAGACTTACCAAAAGGAGCAAAGTGTATTGGAGTAAAGTGGATTTACAAGAAAAGCTCAACGAACATGAGGAATAACCAAATTCAAAGCTCGTTTGGTAGCCAAGGGATATTCTCAAGAATATGGAATCGATTACACTAAATTTTATGCTCATTGCTAGAACGGATACTATCAAAATGATTCTATCTACAACAGCACACAAAGGATGGGACATCCATCAGCTTTTCTCCATGGAGTTTTTGTGGAAGATGTCTACATAATAACCAAAGAGGTATGTAGTTGAGGAAGATGAAGACAAAGTGTACAAGCTTCACAAAGTGTTGTATGGACTAAAACAAACTCCAAGGACCTGGTTTAGTCGAATTGAGAAATTCTTTGTCAAGGAAGGTTTCAAGAAATCTCATAATGAAGAAACTTTGTTCCTTAAGAGCAATAAACACAGTAACATTCTCTTTGTTAGTGTTTATGTAGATGATCTAATCTACACTGGTGATGATGTCTCAATGATGAGAGAATTCAATCAGTCGATGCAGAGAGAGTTTGACATGACTGATTTAGGCAAGATGACGTATTTTTTGGGAATTGAAGTACTCCAGACATCAAACAGAATTCATATTTCTTAGGCAAAGTATGCTCTTGAAGTGCTGAAGCATTTCAACATGGAGAATTGCAATGTAGTCTACAATCTAATGGTGCCTGGAAGTAAACTTGATGTGGATGAAGAAGGAGAGAAGATAGATAATACTCTCTACAAACATATAATTGGAAGTCTCATGTATCTCACCACCACGAGACCTAATCTGCAATTCACTGTAAGTCTTTTAAGTCGGCACATGGCTAAGCCTACTCAATTACATCTGCAAGCAGCTAAGAGAATACTGAGAAACTTGAGAGGTACTATGGATTATGGAATTTGGTACAAACGGGAAGAAACTATAGAGGTTTGGGTTTACACCGATAGTGATTTTGCTGCAGATGCCGACGGTAGAAAGAGCACATCAGGATGAAGTAGTTGTTGCTTGGTTATCAAAGAAACAACCTATCATTACACTCTTTACAACTGAAGCGGAGTATGTAGCAGCATCAATATGTGCATGCCAAGCTATTTGGTTCAAGAGGGTCTTTAAGGAACTGGGATATGATGGAGAAGAAAGCACTGTCATCATGTATGACAGCACGTCTACGATCAAGTTATCGAAATATCCAGTCTTTTATGGAAGATGCAAACACATAGGAGTTCGTTTTCATTTCGTAAGGGATCTGGTGAACGAAGGAGTAATACATCTCAAGCATTGCGGATCAAGTGAGCAAGTTGCAGACATTTTCACGAAGGCGTTAAAACATGATGTGTTTGAAAGTCTATGGAGCAAGTTGGGAATTTGCTATGTCACAGATAAGCTAAGCTTTGAGCATCAAGTTTAGTTTAAGGAGGGTTTGTTGGAGCAAATCAACATTGGAATAAAGGAGCCGTTGAAGTTGTTGTAAGTCTGATCGAGTCTTAAATTAGTAATCAATAATAGATCGAGTATTACAGTCAAGTTAGAGTCAAGTTTGTTTTTCTGTTCTTGTGGCTTAATTTTTGGATCATGTTATTGTAAAAGGCTTTATAAGTCAAGAGTTTCTATTGAATAAGATACAATAGTTTTTAGAATCCAATCAAACGAGCATTTGATTTTTCAATAATATGTTAGTGTAAAAAAAATCATATTGTGTGTGAATTGTTGTTTTGTAATTTAAATTTTGTGTGTTTTAGATCATTTTTAGTAAGTATTCAAATGTATGTTTTTCTAAAATCATCTTGATTCTTTTAATATTTGTAATTATATATGATAAATTTTTAAAACTAACTTCAACTTTTAAGTAATAAATAAAAAATAAAAAAAAATTTATGTTTATGCAAGAGTCAAACTAATTTGTAATTAATGATTTGTAATTAATGCAAAAGTCAAACTGATTTGTAGTTAATCAATAGTTAAGTAAATTTTGTTTAAAAGCCCAAAAAAATAAAATAAATATATATTGAAAAGATAATTAATAGGTGACAGAGATCATAACAGTAACTTTTAATAATTTTTTTAAATTTTCTTTTGAGATTTGATAAGAAAATACAAAGCCTTTATTTTAATTTGTCTGTTCTAGGAATCATGCGGATATGTAGTTGTTGTTACCAACAATTCGTGTCATACATGTTTGTTTAAAAAGTTTAAACAGACAGTATCAAGATCTATGGTAAAATTAGTTTATTTTTATTCTCTTAAACTTTAGAATATTCTTTCGTTCAGTTTGGAATCTTGTTTTCATTGTTTTCTCATTATGTTTTCATTTAAAATATGCATGATATACAGCGGCATTATAGTTTTCCTAGATCATCTATGCCACAAATTCTCTGCACTCTATTTCTGAAACTAGGGGTCTACGAGGAAATGTGTTGATAAGATTGTGTTATAAATGGATACAATTAAATGTGGCCAGCTCTTATGATTTTTTTTCGTATGAGTATATAGTATATACTATTAGTCTATTACTATACGATGGATTTTTAAGAAGAAAAAGAACAAAAGGAAAATAATTTTGTTTCCCTCTCATTTTTTTTAAGAATCGTGACGTAAATTTTGCATTTATCATATTTAGATAATTCAAGAAAAAATATCGTGATGTAAATTTTAGTATCGTGAGATATAACAATTTCAAAAGCATATCATAATACGTATACGTACGGACGATGTGCTAAAAAGCTAACAAAAAAATTTGATAATCTCGTGGACATTAGGCTAACCCTCATAAGCCGTATTTTAAGTACATTTGTTAGTAACGACGACTAACGAACATCACGTTATCTAGAATAATTTATTCGACTATATATATAAAATGAATACATTTGTATCTATGCCAAAAAGCTAGCACACACACATATATATATATATATATATATATATGCACATTAGTCATTAATTAGTGTATATTGTGGGTGTGTGTATTTATGCGTGGAGACTGCAGACTGAACGTGTTACACACATTGAATCTTCTATATAAGCTAAAAATGGATAGAAAAACTCAATATAACTTCTTTTAATATTAGTGTGTAAGAAAAGTAAAAAGGAAGTTTCATTTCTGGAAAACTCATGAGAAAAAAAAGAAGATGTTACGCATACTTTGTCAAAGTTACTTTTATTTTCTTGTTTTTACCAATATAAAGATTTTAATATAACATTAATCTTTTTTTGTCATCTGATAATATTATAGAACATAAAAGATATATTGTGAATTACAATTTATGCCGGCGGAAAACAAAGATATCCCCAGAGTCTACAGCCCAAAAGAGGGAAACTAAGCCGGCAAACAAAGAGAAGTTCCCGGAAACTAAACCTTATCCAAAGGAGACGAAGAAAACTACAAATGCAAGCAGATAATACTAAGACCAAAATCGAAAGAGGACAATTCCTAAACATAAAAGCAGAAGTTTTAGGCAGACCTTAAAAGAGGTTAGCACCAAAAGAAAAGAGAGACTTCTTCTCCTGAAACACCAGCAAATGCAATTTATCACGAAAGCCCACGGCCAAATCGTAGAATAACATCTACCTTCTCCTATCACAAAGAGAGCCAATCTCTCAAGAACAAGGACAACATAACCCGGCAAGTAAAGAGCCTCATAGAAGGACATAGAGCCTCGAACACACTTCCAGATGCGACGATGACGACTGATACGTCTCTTAACGTCTAACTAGAGTCCGCCAAAAAGCTAACTGATCTACACCGATCACGAAGGCAGAGACAAGGAGCAAGGAACAACTTCTCGAAAAAACACCAATCACAGGATCGAGACTGACGAAGGATCAAGCTAGCTAACACACACCGTGAATGCCAAGGAGAAGAATCTCTCTAATCTTTGAAGACTACCACAACCAATCACTAAAACACGAAACTTCTGCTAAGAAAGAAATCGAACCTGCAAGGAGCACAAGCTGAACCGAAGAGACAATGAACGGGAGGAAAGGCAACGGCTGGACGGAACTGACGAAGATCCACTACACAACCAAACCACAACTGCAGCTTCGAAACGAAGATAAGAACAAGAGTAACTACAACATCTGAGACAGAAACAAGCAAACGACAATGGCATTTATTCTTCAAACCAACCGTTGATCTATAATCCGGCATCATCATCTTTACTTGTAATCAGAGACCTTCAAAGATAAGGCTGCTCAAACTGCTTCCTCAACACAAACACAAAGTCTGAACACGAAACAAACAAATACTCCCCAATCGAAGGCCAACACCACTGCAACCAAAACTAAACACCTAAACCAAGCTAAGAGACGGAGGAGAAAGATGGGAGGATTAGCTTACACAATCAGAAGACCACAAAAGCCCATGGTCACAAAAACGAGAAGCACCAAAGGAGACTTCTCCTGAAACCGCTGGGGAGGAAGGGCAACACTCCAACGAACGCCTACCAAACCTCACCATGAAGACCAACTAAGGATTGACTCACTAACAACCCCATCAAACTACCAGATCTCACCAATGCGAAACAAAAACAGGAATTAACGAACCACAGAGGAACAGAGGCCCTCTCACGGTTACGGCGAAGAGCGCCGGTCACCGGAGAGGGCAAACGGAGATCTCAAAGTTTGGGAGACGGCTAAGGCGAACTCTCTCTCTCTTTTTTTTTTTTTTTTAACTCTTTTGTCCACGATCTTAATATAACATTAATTTATAGAAGATATATTATTAGACTTTTTAGATAAGAAATTTAGTTTTGTCCAACAAAAAAATATATAAAAATTATATATTTGAGGGAAATTTTTGATCATTTTTTATATATATAGAAGATTCCCTCTCTAGAAGAATATTTTATGAATGACATGCTAAAAATCCTAACTAAAAACTACGATAATCTCTTATTAATAGTCATTTTTAGACCTAACTGCATTTTTAGTATTATTAATGCATCAACATTAATTGAAAAATGAATTCATTTGACTCTGAATATAATAATTTAGTAGTTTCTTGATTTCGATAAAAACCAGAATATATGTATATCGAGTGAGTGTGTGTATGTGTTGTGGTTGTTGGAGACTGAATCATCATCGCTTTTTCAACACTTCTTCTTCATTCTCCTCGTCATTTCTCTCTTCCATGCAAAAACACTGTTACAAATAAATCAAGAAAACAAACAAAATTGACATAATTAAGAAAAGATTAACAAAACAAATAGAGATAAAACTGAGTGATGGTAGAGTCATCCCAAATCAACAACAACAACTAGCGATCTCTCACTCTCCTCATCACCAGTTACGTCTGTCTCTTCGTCGGCTCCATCGCCTCCACGGTGGCTCGAGCTGTTGGGTCTTCACGTGAATTCAACCCGCTGGCTTCCCACGATCAATGACCAATTATAATGAACTTCGAACGTTTTGAGAACTCATATTCTAGAACTAGTGATGAAAACCAACCGGGCAGAGAAGTTATATTAACAGATGATGGTGACCTCTTTTAATAATTAGATAATATACAAAAATAAGAATATATTTATATCGTATTGGAATATAGAAAAGTCAAAGTCATCACCAAAAACAGTACGTTAGGAGGCTATGCGAGTTGCATTTTAAAGCTTCATCATAAGTGCGATACCAATCGTACTGTTCGCAACCGTTTGGAATGAAGAAATAACAAACTTATTTTTAGCAATCAAGGTTTTTTCACAAGACAAGTTTTCAACATTTGCTCCTTTTGTTAACATCATGGTTATTTACAATGTTTTAGTACATTCTAGTTGAAATTAGTATAATTTATTAAGATCATGTGAAAAATTGTTGTTTGTAATTTAATTTGTGTTTTTACATATTATTTTGAAGTAGATATTCAAAAAATGTGGAAACAAAATTGTATTTACCCAAGAGGTTAGACAGGCTTTTAATTACCCAAGAGTCAGACTGATTTGTAGTTATCCAATGGTTAAAGTAATTTTTTGTTACCCCCAACAAATTAGAATAAATATATATTACAAAATAATTAATAGGTGACAGAAATGGTAACAGTAAAATATCTTTTAACAACTCCACTTATATCCTATAATATAGCTTGCTGTTAATGCAATCTTTTGAAAATTTGATTAAGAAAAAAGAACAAATGACTTTAATTTTGTGTTTTTACATATTATTTTGAAGTAGATATTCAAAAAAGTTAGAAACAAAATTGTATTTATCCAAGAGCTTAGACAGGTTTTTAATTACCCAAATTTCAGACTGATTTGTAGTTATCCAATGGTTAAAGTAATTTTTTGTTACCCCCAACAAATTAAAATAAATATATATTACAAAATATTTAATAGGTGACAGAGATAATAACAGTAAAATGTCTTTTAACAAATCCACTTAGATCCTATAATATAGCTTGCTGTTAATGCAATCTTTTGAAAATTTGATTTAGAAAAAGAACAAATGCCTTTATTTTTGTTGATCTGTTCTAAAAATGAGGCAGATATGTAGGTGTAGCTGTTGTTAGTTGTTACCAACGATTCGATATAATAGACTGTATCAAATGCAAGATATATGGTAAAATTAGTTTATTTTTATTCTGTTAAACTTTAGAATAGTCTTTTGCTAGATTTGGATCTTGTTTTCATTTTTGTTAAACTAAGGAGGTTTCTCTTTTATTTTATTTTAAACAATTTGCACGCTATACAGTGGCAACTAGTTTTCCAAAAGATCATTTGATACATGGGGTACGAGGAAATATGTTGATATTGTTATAAATGGATACAATTAAATCTGAGCAGCTTTAATATTTTTGGTAAGATTATGACTCGAGAAAGTTAGAGTATACAAAGGGATTGTAAGAAAAACAAAACAAGAGAAAAATAATAGGTGAAATTACGAAGAATCCAAAGTTAAACTCACTTTAGCTCAATACACATGGTATCAGCGACGGAGTAATCACTAGTGAATAATATCTTAATATATTTTGTGACCAAAATATGTAACGGTTACATTGTACATTGTAAATGAAAATTTAGATAATCTCGTGGACTTTAGGCCTAAACCTCACAAGTCGTATTTTAAGAAAATTTTTGTTAGCCAGTATACAAATTACATATACACACATTGAAACTTTTTGTTTATTTTTAGTCAAAGTAATTGGCCATATAAGCTATAAAATGTATTAGATTGTTTACAAAATAACATCTGTTTTAATAGTATTGGTAAAAATATCTTAGAGTTCATATCGAAATATTTAATAGATTTATCCTAACATAAGTGTGAAAAAAAAGATGTTGAACAAAGTTATCAAACTTAACCTGGATTTTCTTCTTTTTAAACAATATAAAGATTGAGTATAACATTAATTAATAGAAGATATGGTCATAGATTTTAGATAACAAATTTATATATTTGAGGGAAATTTTTGATATATTTCCTTTCTAATTTTCTGTAATACAGAATATTCCTCTCTCTGAAAAGCATATCATATGAATGACATGCTAAAAAATCCTAACTAAAAACTACGATAATCTCTAAATAATCCTCTTTAGACCTAACCGTATTCTTAGTAACGGACTCAATGCAATGCAATGCATGACATTAATTGAAAAAATGAATTTATTTGACTCTGAATATATAATAATATATAGTAGTATATTGATTTCGATAAAAACCACAATATATATACCTGAGTGAGTGTGTGTATGTGTTGTGGGAGACTGAACCATCAACGCTTTTTCAACACTTCTTCTTCTTCCTCCTCATTTCTCTCTTCCATGCAAAAACACAGTTTCAAATAAACTAAAGAAAAACAAAAAAAAATAGAGGTGATTAAGAAAAGATTATTAAAACACAAAGAGACAAAAATGAGTGATGGTCGAGTAAACGCGGATCAAGAACAAGAACAAAACCTGGTTAAACCAACGGGTAAGAGATCTCTCATTCTCCTCCTCACCACATACTTTTGTCTCTTCGTCGGCTCCATCGCCTCGAGCCTCCTCGCCAAATACTACTTCGTCCACGGTGGCTCGAGCCGATGGGTCTCCACGTGGGTTCAATCCGCTGGCTTCCCTCTCCTCCTCACCTTGATCTACTTCCCTCGCTACGTCTTCAAAACCACCACTCGGCGTCCTTTCACGCGCTTCACGCGCCGCCATCTCCTCTTCTCCGTGTTGATCGGGTTTTTTCTCGGTATCAACAACTTCCTCTTCTCATGGGGAACCTCGTACCTCCCTGTGTCCACGTCATCGCTTCTCCTCTCGACACAGCTCGTCTTCACTCTCATCTTGTCCGTGCTCATTGTGAAACAGAAGGTCACTTTCTCAAACCTTAACTGCGTTATTCTTTTGACGTTAAGCTCTGTTCTGTTGGCTCTCGGTTCGAGTAGCGATAAACCGGANAAAAACCACAATATATATACCTGAGTGAGTGTGTGTATGTGTTGTGGGAGACTGAACCATCAACGCTTTTTCAACACTTCTTCTTCTTCCTCCTCATTTCTCTCTTCCATGCAAAAACACAGTTTCAAATAAACTAAAGAAAAACAAAAAAAAATAGAGGTGATTAAGAAAAGATTATTAAAACACAAAGAGACAAAAATGAGTGATGGTCGAGTAAACGCGGATCAAGAACAAGAACAAAACCTGGTTAAACCAACGGGTAAGAGATCTCTCATTCTCCTCCTCACCACATACTTTTGTCTCTTCGTCGGCTCCATCGCCTCGAGCCTCCTCGCCAAATACTACTTCGTCCACGGTGGCTCGAGCCGATGGGTCTCCACGTGGGTTCAATCCGCTGGCTTCCCTCTCCTCCTCACCTTGATCTACTTCCCTCGCTACGTCTTCAAAACCACCACTCGGCGTCCTTTCACGCGCTTCACGCGCCGCCATCTCCTCTTCTCCGTGTTGATCGGGTTTTTTCTCGGTATCAACAACTTCCTCTTCTCATGGGGAACCTCGTACCTCCCTGTGTCCACGTCATCGCTTCTCCTCTCGACACAGCTCGTCTTCACTCTCATCTTGTCCGTGCTCATTGTGAAACAGAAGGTCACTTTCTCAAACCTTAACTGCGTTATTCTTTTGACGTTAAGCTCTGTTCTGTTGGCTCTCGGTTCGAGTAGCGATAAACCGGACGGTTTAACTAAATCCAAGTATTACATCGGGTTTGCATCCACGATCGGAGCCGGTTTACTCTTCGCTCTATACCTCCCAGTGACGGAGAAGCTTTACCGCAGCGTCTACTGCTACGCGATGGTCATGGAGTTGCAGCTGATGATGGAGCTCTCCGCGACGGTTTTCGCCACGATCGGTATGGCTTTCGACGGCGGGTTTAGAGAAATGGTTAACGAAGCTAACCATGTTTTCACTAAAGGACCCACGGTCTACTGGACGGTTGCGATTTTTGCCAACGTGGTAACGTGGCAGCTCTGTTTCGCAGCCACGTCAGGGATGGTTTACTTGACGTCAGGGATCACCGGAGGTATCTGCATGACGGCGTTGCTCGCGATGAATGTGATCGGAGGTGTTGTGGTTTACGGTGACAAGTTTGGTGGAGTCAAGATTGTGTCGACTGTGCTATGTATTTGGGGGTTCTCGAGTTACATCTACGGGATGTATACAAAGTCGAAAAAGGCGGAGTTGATGGAGAAGGAGAAGGGAGAATATTCCGGCGTAAAGACGTCGGAAGACGGCGGAGAGATGGAGGTGGAAATGGGTAATGTTAAAGATGACGTGGCGGCGGCGGATGATAGGGTTTGAAGATTATCTGTGTGATTGAGACGGCCGTTATGATTATTATTATTTAGGATGCCAACCAAAAAAAAAAAGCGAGTAGTAGTATCTTTTTCATGTTCTATCTTTTTCTCACCTTAATCTNCCCCTTAATCTTTTTTTTTTTTTTTTTTCTCTTTTGTTTTTAAGTAATGCATCTGCTTTTGTTTTTGTTTTTTTTAAGCTGTTTTGTATTTTCCTTTTCTGGTTATTTTCTTATGAATTATCATGTCAAGGACAAAACTAATTATGTGTACACTTTTGAAGTGTGGATTTGTTTTTTCCAGTTGTCGGTTGATAAAGTATTTGTATATTTCATCTATGGGTTTGATTGGTTGTATTAGATAGAGTAGTTTATTCCAGCTAATTTTTTTTTAATAAAAAAAAATTGACTATCACCAATACACAAATGAGAGAAAGGTTAAATGTACAAAAGAAAAATAGAAAAGGAAGAAAACTCTTAGGAAAATATTTGTTCAAAATTAATTAATTTTATTTTTCTTCTTATTACTCTTAATTATAGTTATACTTTTATGGTCTTATGAGTATTAAATATATAAATTAAAATAATGAATGAGAAAAATTATTAAACCAAAATTTATAGAGATTAAATCAGTTTGTTTCTATCAAATATTGTATATGATCCATTTCATCACATATCAAAATAAAGTATGCAAATCAAAAACTCAAGATATTACCAGAAAATATCTGCTGGAGCTAGGACTATCGGTAGTAAATACTCGTACCAAAGGTAGTTAAAGATTTATTCCCATCCTTGGTCTGTTTATCATATGAAGATATCTACAAATCCGTCAAGTTGGGCTGCTCATATCTGCTCTCATGGAAACGTAGGTCCTGTTCGGTCTTCAAATCATTAAAAAGAATCGTTGTTTTTATTAAAAAGTGTTGTTATTGTTAAAGGAATCAGATCTTCATCGTCGTTTGCTATATCACAGACACAATCACATCGACTGGTAAAGGAACAAACCAGTACTTGAAATTCCCAGAAGACATTCTCTAAGACATAATGGCCTCCTCTTTTTGTGACCAATTTATTTCTAGAGAAAAAAAAAAACAATTCTCGAATTGATGTTAGTAGTTAAATCAGCTATATTTTTTACAGTGAAAAAAATAGAAAAGCATTTATATTTTTAATATTAAACATAGACAAGTATATAATATGATACTCTAAAAGAATACCAATTTTCTATCCTACAATATATTCTTGAAAAAGTTGTTATAATAAATAGATTTTTATTTCAATTTACATGGAGAATTTCTATGGGAACTAATATTTAAACTATAATTATGTGAGAGTAGGATGAAAGCTATAAATGATAAACAAAACAAATAACAAATAAAATACATGTGACACCCCAATAACATACATTAGCATTATAAGAAATACTTTAAAACATACAAACAACAAAAAAGGAAAAAAAGTTGTCGTTTATGGGATACACAAACATACCGGAAAAAAAAAATGAAAGTGCTCACGATCTATAAGATTCCAATTAGACAAATATTAATGATGATCATGATGCTTAATTAGAGAGTGTTAAAAAAAATGAATGGGGAAAATAAAGAAGAGACATGCTTAATGGTGATGATGCAGCTTGGCATTAACTGGGTGTTGTTTACGAACATTGTCTCCTTAATGCTCCTTTAGTTTTTGTATTTTTCTTTGAGCACTTTAAAATGAAAAAGATTGTTTTTCTTATGGCTTCTGGCTCTTCACTTATATTCTAAACTCTAGTAAATTTCTTAGAGCCCACAAAATCCAAAATTTTGTTGCTTTTCATTTGATTCAACCAGAAATTATATCGAATTTGTGATCCAATGTAGGGTAATGTATGTTTCTGTGACGTGTTTTGAATACGACTCTACAAATGCAAACATATCATTATTCATCACAATNCATGGAAACGTAGGTCCTGTTCGGTCTTCAAATCATTAAAAAGAATCGTTGTTTTTATTAAAAAGTGTTGTTATTGTTAAAGGAATCAGATCTTCATCGTCGTTTGCTATATCACAGACACAATCACATCGACTGGTAAAGGAACAAACCAGTACTTGAAATTCCCAGAAGACATTCTCTAAGACATAATGGCCTCCTCTTTTTGTGACCAATTTATTTCTAGAGAAAAAAAAAAACAATTCTCGAATTGATGTTAGTAGTTAAATCAGCTATATTTTTTACAGTGAAAAAAATAGAAAAGCATTTATATTTTTAATATTAAACATAGACAAGTATATAATATGATACTCTAAAAGAATACCAATTTTCTATCCTACAATATATTCTTGAAAAAGTTGTTATAATAAATAGATTTTTATTTCAATTTACATGGAGAATTTCTATGGGAACTAATATTTAAACTATAATTATGTGAGAGTAGGATGAAAGCTATAAATGATAAACAAAACAAATAACAAATAAAATACATGTGACACCCCAATAACATACATTAGCATTATAAGAAATACTTTAAAACATACAAACAACAAAAAAGGAAAAAAAGTTGTCGTTTATGGGATACACAAACATACCGGAAAAAAAAAATGAAAGTGCTCACGATCTATAAGATTCCAATTAGACAAATATTAATGATGATCATGATGCTTAATTAGAGAGTGTTAAAAAAAATGAATGGGGAAAATAAAGAAGAGACATGCTTAATGGTGATGATGCAGCTTGGCATTAACTGGGTGTTGTTTACGAACATTGTCTCCTTAATGCTCCTTTAGTTTTTGTATTTTTCTTTGAGCACTTTAAAATGAAAAAGATTGTTTTTCTTATGGCTTCTGGCTCTTCACTTATATTCTAAACTCTAGTAAATTTCTTAGAGCCCACAAAATCCAAAATTTTGTTGCTTTTCATTTGATTCAACCAGAAATTATATCGAATTTGTGATCCAATGTAGGGTAATGTATGTTTCTGTGACGTGTTTTGAATACGACTCTACAAATGCAAACATATCATTATTCATCACAATTCCACATAAATAAAAATGATATAACCATTTAAAGAATGACTAATTCGGTCTATTAATATAATTCATATGAAAGAAACCCTATTGATAGATTACATACTTACTTGTATCATTTGTCAAGAATAAGTAAGAAGTTTTTTGTATATGTATAATCTATATGACTATATACGTACGAGAAAGCATGGAAACTCGTCGATCTAATATTTGGCGATTTAAAGATAGTTTAAATAAACTAGATGATATTCATAATGTTTTGTAATATAGATTATCTCTTTTGATCGACGGAATATTTTCAAAAGAGCTTAGAATACAGTGAATGGACTTTTGGGTGAATAAAAAAATGGAGGCATGATTAGCGAAAGTGCGTAGGTAATGACTAATGAATTACGCCATTAAGCAACAAACGAAAAAAAAGTTAAGGATTGGTTAACTTCTTGTATTAATAAGTACATGTTGATATATATATTCACAAAGTGTCCTTTGCTTCGATTTAAGTTTAGGAATTAGAAAGGGATAAACTCCAAAAATTATAGTAGAATTAGATCATTGATTTGAGCTGTAATAGGAGGTTCACACGTCAATTATTATAATTTATACCAATTGCACATCAATACTCTGACAGAGTTGGTACCTAAGGCTGTGCCTAAGAACCTAAATTGGATACAGAGACAGAGGCTATGGTCTGTTGTGCTTTTAAAAAAAAATATTTAAGATTACGTTTCCAAGATTTGGGGTTTGGATTGGTCTCATATACACTAGTATGTAGAGAGAGAGTATTAATTAATTCCGAGATTTAGAATAGTAAACCTTACAAAACCGTAGAATCGTTGTTTCATTTAAACGATAAAAAAAAAATAACATATAGAATGGCATGTGCTGAAATGACTATGAGAGAAAATAAACTTAACTAAAAACTGCGAAGTGGGACAATCTGTTTTATAATTTTCGTTAGTTTTACGGAGTTGTACGTAGGTCAATAAGTTACATCAAATTAGAACAAGCTTTACTGATTCTTGTTCACGTATTTATCATTGACTTTACTGTCGATGACTATCGGATTTTGTTTAGACAGATAAGCCAAACATTTTTTCGTAAATAAATTTTGTAGAGATGCTTAAAAAAGAGGACATGAATTTGAATTATATTATGTTTGGTAATATTTCGAACAAATGCTCTTACTATTTCTTTTTGTTTTAGTCGACGAAGTGATAGTTAACTACTAACTCCTTAGTCTACTCAAAAGTATATGAAGTGATGATCACTAACTACTGCGACCACTCGGCCACAATTGTATCTTGATAATCTCTTAACCTAATCAAAAATAAAAGCTTAGGTATGTCATATGTGTCGAACAGCTAAACGCGTCTTTTTTCTCTTCCCCACTGTGTTCGCCCTAGCCGTCACCCAAGAGATCAATTTTCCGTTTGCCCTCTCCGGTGACCAGTGCTCCTCGCCGTAGCTGTGAGAGGGCCCCTGTTGCTCTATAGTTCGTTTGTTTTGCTTCCGTTGGTGTCGCCTTGGCTAGATCTGGTGGTTCGATGGTGTGATTAGTGTGCTCAGCAATTGAGATGGTCTTCACAGTGAGGTTAGCTCGACAGTCTTAGAGCATCAGTTCGTCCTCCCCCGGCGGTTTCAGAAGAAGCTTCTGTTGCCTTTGTCAGATCCGGTGTTCAACTGATCTCTTAGGTGAAGTTTCTCGTTGCTGTGGCCATGGGTTCTTGTTGTCTCCTGTTTGAGTAAGCTGATTTTCGTCCTTCTCCTGCCCTGTTTAGCTAGGGTTAGGTGTTTAGTTTTGTTTGCAGTCTTGTTTGAACCTTCGTTTGGAGAATCTTATTGGAGGATTCATGGTCTGATTTGTGATTGTGTTGAGGAAGCGGTTAGAGCAGTCATCTCTGGGAGGGTTTCTGATTACAAGTAAAGTTAATGATGCCGGATCTTAGATCAACGGTTGGTTTGAAGAATAATTGCCATTGGGGTTTGCTTGTTCCTGTCTCAGTTCTTGTTGCTGGTCTTGTGCTTCTTTTATTTTTAAGCCGCAAGTTTGGATTGGTTTGTTAGCTCAAGCCTTTGCTTTTTCTCCCAGTCCTTGTCTCCATGTTTCAGCTTGTGGTTCCTTTTAGGCTCGGCTCCTTTCTTAGCCGAAGTTTCGTGCTTAGTGGTTGGTTGGTAGTCTTCAAAGCTTACAGCGAATTCTTGTCCTTGGTGTTAGCGGCGTGTGTTAACTTTGAGAAGTTGTGCTTGGCTCCTTGTCCCTGCCTTCATGATCTGTTTAGATATGATCGCCTTTTGTAGGATTCTAGTTAGACGTAATGAGACGTATCAGTCGTCGTCGTTGCATCTGGGAGTTTGTTTGAG
The DNA here is from genome assembly GCF_000633955.1 of Camelina sativa. NCBI lineage: Eukaryota > Viridiplantae > Streptophyta > Magnoliopsida > Brassicales > Brassicaceae > Camelina > Camelina sativa. Next base: position 17,245,780 of record NC_025701.1, read on the forward strand.
TCTCTATGAACTTCTATGAGTACTCTATGCTTGCCGGGTTATGATGTCCTTGGTTCTCGAGAGAATGGTTCTCAACATGATAGGAGGAAGTAGATGTTATCTACGGATTGGCCGTGGGCGGCCGTGATAAATCGCTTGCACAGGTTTTTCAGAAGAAGAAGTTTCTCTGCTACTTTGGTTCTACCACATTTAAGGTTGTTGCCTGGTTATCTCTGCTTATAGCTTAAGGAGTTGTCCTCTTTCGATTTGGTTTTGATATTATCTGTTTGTATTTCTAGTTCAGTTTATTGTCTCCCTTTGATAGGGATTAGTTTCCGGGGAATTTCTTTTCCTTCGGCAGTTGACTCTAAGGACTTCTAGTTGTCCGCCGGCTTAAGTGACCCTTTTTTAGACGTTTGTAATCCATTATAGGTTCCAAAACAAGTTATAATAAAATTTCAGATGACAAAAAAAAAAAAAAAAAGTATGCCATATGTGTAGACTTTATTGCTACACCTCAAATCTAGTCCAATTAATTTTAATTTGTTGATATTTTTTATTAGTGTTTACACTACACAATATACTAGGGGGTATCCACAACACAATATATACAACCTGTCGTCCTGCCCACAATATGTCTTAAATCATCTCTAAACTTAAATGTTTAGAAATGTTTAGATGCTATTGCTACATCTCAATTCTAGTCCAATTAAGTTTTTGTCTCTTGTTAAAAACAAGTCTAAAAAGAGAGTTCGTACCGCAGAACAAAAGAAGGCACGCAAAAGACGACTTCAGTCATCCATAATCACATTAGAATACGAAATATACAATAAACGTTTTTAGTGAATAGTTTTATAATTGTGTCCGAAACTATAAGTTGTATTAAGCCCTTTAGGCAAAATAACTAAAGTAAAACAAAGATATACTAAGGGTCCGAATGGTAACCGCAGATTTAGTAATGCGGGACAAAAAATTTGTTAGTGCGGTACGGTTCAACTGCGGTACGTGCGGGACAAATATATTTGCGGGACAAGTGCGGTTAATGCAAAATAAGCGGTATAAAATAATGTTTGATTGGTGAAAAACTATTTGTAGTGCGGATTTCATATTATTTTATTAACAACTAGTATAATTATATATAATAAATAAAATATTATAAATAAACATCATAAGCAAATAGTATATCATAAACAAAAATTGTTTTTTGTTGTTAATAAAATAGTAATTTCATCTATTATTTATTCTTAAGAATTTTTATAAGTATAAATTTGTTTTTCTAACTTTTTTTCAAAATATTTAAACTAATTTTTTCTTAAAACTAATGATTTTATCATATGTGAAAATAATGAAGTAAATTATTTCTTCAATAAATATACATCTAAAAGGTAAATAATTTATAAACTTGTAACAATTTAGCTTAAAACATGTTTATTATTTTCATTAATCATAAATTAAGTAAATAGAACAAATAAATAAATATTTACTATACCAAGTGCGTTTTTTAAACAATCCGCATGGTAATTGGTATACATGTAAATAAAAGCGGTCCATGACTTAATTAAACTGTTTTGAAAAACGCATATGTCTTATCTTCACTATTTGGTAAAAACGCAAATCACTTAAAGAAATGTTGATTGGTAAACCATATGCGGTTTTCATTTTTTTGTGTCAATTCCGCTTTTGATTGTGTCACCACTCACACCCTAAGTATAAAGTACCCTTAGGAGTTAGGACCGTAGCCAATTAACTTCGAACTCTAAAGCAAAATATGCCGCCTTTCTTTCTAACTTACATCTAATTTCAACTTAAAAAATGTTATTAAAAGTGGATATTCGTAATCTTCATCACAATTTAGGATAATGACACAAATAATTAGACCCACAAATATATGCTTCTAATGATGAAATGATTATGTGGAAGACATACGAAGGTTTTCACTTTTCACCAACTAAACTCTTCACTAATCCCTCACCCCCACATATCTTGTCTAATATTTTTATTAGACTACTACTAGCATCAAAGTCCAACTTTTGTGTCTTCGTTTCCCTTTCATCTTTTTAATTGTATACGATTAAGAAAAACTAAAGTTGAGTTAACTATTTACAAAGAATACAACCTTAAGTATATTTGAACTAGTGTACATGAAAGTATCTTGAATTTGGATGATCGAATTATTTTCCAAAAATAGATAAGAGTTGCTATAATATTGATCTAATAGCAATTCCAGTTAATAATGTTTACATACATATATCAGTTGATAAATTAATATCTTCTTTTCTCTAACTTAAGTTGATAAATAAATCTTGTAAGCATTGATTATGGTGATGGAAGTTTACATGCATGGCTTCATGATATACATCCTTTTTGTTTATTGTGGCGCATCACGGTGCGAGTTGATTTTTGTTGTTCAAAGTCTGCTTTAGTACTGTAGTTAACAACTCTTAATCAAAGTCATTACATTTATACCAAATATTAACAACCAAGTTTTAAAAAAACATCTCATGACATTATTTTTCTGTAAGGTTATATCAGATCTGAATTTATGTAATGGGTCATAAGCCCATTAAAGTACAAATATGGCTCAATGCAGCCCTTCCTACAATTTCCAACATTTTGAATCTTAGCTATTAAATATACATCCAATGTGGTTCAGAGAGATAAAAGCAAATCAAAAACACATAAACCATAAAGGATTACAAACTATAGGGTTACCATACAAAGAGTAATTAACGAGAGAGGGAGAGAGATCGAGTGATAAAAGACTTTGAAACAATGTATATAGTTTCACTCGGTAACTTGACTGAGATGCGGCACATAACCAGTGAATGGACAAAGGAACCCCATGCACATTATTGGATCTTTCATGTTCTTCTCCATGATCCTTAGATTAACCATAACATCCGGCTAAGGTTTTAATCCAAACAAAAAACAAAAAAAAAGGTCTCATTAGATGGTCAGAAAAACCAACCAAATACAGAAATATTTATGGAATTCGTCTCAAACTTACTTGTAGCTTTTGATATTTTGAAGTGAATACGTTAGTGAAAGTAAGGACAAAAGGGCCAGGTGAAACAGGACATGCCGTTATATCACAAAGGGAGTAAGTAGGTCTGAAGTATCGACCCCTTAAGTAGAGATCTACACTAACTCCACTAGGGATTGCAATCTCTGTTTACACCAAGATATTTGATCAAGATCAGAGATTATAACATGGTAAAGTTTAGGGCCAAATACTTGGTTATTAAGATCAATATCAACTTCAAATTAAAGTGCGAGAATCATGAAAAAAAGAAGGGAATTACTTACTTGTATAGCCGGTTATTGTAAAGTTAGCATTACGGATACGATAAACCGGGTATGGAGAGATGTCCACAGCAGTGGGTATAGCGGGATACTGATGCTGAGCTAGAAACAATACATATCTTGAGAAACTATATTTGTAACACGATACTATATATATGATCTAACAAATTTCTGATTTGAATTGCTTCATGAATAATAATATATAAAGTTAGTTGTTATCGTCAATTAACGAAACTTCAAACCGGAAAAATCAAAACTAAAATGATGCGAACACCTTACTATATATGATTAAGTCTTCTTTTAACTTTTTTTTTTCAAATAAAAGTAGTTTACAAACAATAAAATAGATACTTACTGTCGCAGTTTCCGAAGAACCTGGTTTTGTTACCCAAAGCGGGTAAGAGAAAGAGTGACACGAGGAGAAGAAGAAGCAGCAAAGGCTTGGCTTGAGATATCGCCATAGAATTAGCTCGTCGATCTTCCCTAAAGAAGTTTATTTGATTTTCTTTTGTAGTACGTGTTATTTTTAGATATGTATATGCCTACTATTTTATATATAGTCTTTAGATAGGTGTTCAAATTAGTGAAGATAACACATATACTACAATATTAGTGAAGAGAGATATTTTAATTTTTCTTTTTGTATACGTGTGCTTACACACATATATTTTAATTTATAGTCGTTAGGTTGTAAGATTTGCCAAATTAATTAGTTCATCGGTTCAAAGTAAATATCTCCCACGTTATACGCGCGAAACTTAAAATAAAAAAAAAATAAAAAAAAAAGAACTTCAAAATATCTTCAGTAGAGATCGATGTATGTTATGGCCGGTACTTCTACTACGTGTTGTGCTTCTGTTTGGTGTTCTGTAATTTTATTTTTTTGATTATACTACTACGTGTCATGCTTCAAAATTCAATGCATGCCGACTATATTTTGCTGTCGATAGAGTGATTATACGATTTAACAGACCCAAAAATAAGAAAAATTAAACATTTTCACCGGAAAAAACAAGACTATATATTTTCATGAATTCGGCTCGAATAAGATAGTAATTTCGTCGATTTGGTAGATATATACTTATATAGTAATTATTTAGAGAATATGTATTGGATACCACAATTTAGATGGATAATAAAGAAAATACCATATTGTCTACAGGACATGTTTATTCAACAGGAGGAATTTACGCCACTCTCCTTCAGTCCCCTACCTATAAGCCCCTGCTGTCGGCTTCCACCACTTCCTGCCCATTTGTTGAGGGCTCGACTGTAAATTCCCCTACCCCAAAAATTGGTAATTACCTTGTTTTTCTGATATTGTGGTATCTCCTTCATTTTTCTCCAACATTGTGGCATCCACCAATATTACCCAATTATTTATTAGATTATTGGCATCAAACTCCAACTTTTTTGTTTTTTGTTTTCCTTCCACTTCATCTTCTTATATACTAGATTTTAACTCGCGGTACACCGCGGGACAATTTTTTAACTAAAATTTTTAATTTTTATTTATTTTTTATTTATTATTATTTTTTATATATATATTGTATACTTGTATTTTGAAAGTTACTTCTAGGATTTCACCCGTATACCACAGAAAATGATTTATTTTTTACAGTCGTAATTAAATCAACTTTATTTACTATTTTTAGATTCAACCCGTTAATACATATACAGTAAAATATTAGATTAGTTACAGGAAAAAAAATCCTAAATTATCATATAAATTACATGATTATCATGCTCACATATTACTCTATTAAATCATTACAAAGTGCATAGAGCATTTAATAGTTACTTTGGAATCAATTAAACAATTATCATTCAACAAAAACTATGAACAACTTCGCCAAACTCATCTCTTTATTCTCTCCTCCTCCAACATATTTTCCTCATCTATGGCCTCAACATAGGCCCCTTTAATTTACTCCCAATTGTTTGAAAAAATATACAAATGGATCAAAGCAAAATTCTGGGGTGTACCAAAAACTGAAAAGCTTGGTAAGTACAAAAAGATAGTATATATATAAAAGAGAAAGGTACTCTAGCTTGGTAAGTGCAAAAGGATAGTATATATTAGGATTCTCATGTATGTCATATGGTAGTATGAATCTGAACTCACCAGAAATAAATATAGAATATAAAAAAATAAAATTAAACATTTAACAAATTTTGGAAATAAAACTATAAAATCGAATCACCTATATGTTATTATTAAAAACAGATACAAATATATTTGCCAACCCCATGAATATTCCTAACAATGCTATCGAACTAAACATGCATTAAAAATTGTAAAGTCTTAAAAATGTAATATACAAAAATAATGCATCAATTAAACAAACATCAAATCCAGAAAAATAAGAACAGGAATATCATAATAACTCCTGCTATAACAGCTAAACTTTGAAGAACATGAACCTATCTCTTGTGTGTACTGGATGCTTATAGTGTAGGGTGAATGTCATATATATATATAGTGTTTGAGCTGATGGTAGGGTTTCGTCATTGTGAATTAAAGTCTTGATTAGCAAGTTTGGAATATACTTTTCTGGATTTGGTTTGTTTTGATTTATGGAAGGTTGTTAAGGTATATTAATCTAATATGCTCGATTAATGGTAATTGTGTTTACACCATTATTGCCACAGTCATTTAGGGGTTTAATTTCGTAAGGTGAATGAGTATTTTAGAAATCTGGTATAAATCTCAATAATGCATATTAATCAGCAATCTAATAAGATATTAGCAAATATGTAATCGTTTATTAAATTCAAATTAAATCTTTCCTAAAATATAATCGACTATAATTGGTTGCTATATTATAGGGATGTAAATAAGTAGAGTTTAACTAAAATAGAAGATTCGTGTGACTAAGAGGATCTGAATACACAATTTATGCCATAAATCTTTTTTGGTTAAACCCAGCCGAAAATATTTGGCAATATTAGGGAGGATCTGATTAATTGAATCGGTTATAATTTTAAGTAAAAACCCGACCCGAAATAGACAAAAAATGATAGCACAATTTATACTTCAAAACTGTTAAGATAGATGTATATATAGATTTAAGAGTTTATATAGTCTCTAAAGATCTATTAAAATATGTTTGGAGATTTTTATGGGATTAACAATTTAATGCGTAGAGTTATTTTTAGAAAAATCGAAATGTATAGATGTTGTCGAGATTTTTATGAAAATAAACATAACAAAATTAGGTTGATTTAAATAGTTCCATTATTTGAGTTTTTATGAAATGTTATTTTAGGAAAATCTGTTAGGGGTTAATGTTGCAAAAAACAAATTAAATAAGATAAACTTCAAGGGCATAAACCAAAATGTATTTCAAAAATGTTAATATAGATTTTTTTAGAGGTAAGAAAGAGTTAAGAAAAATTGTTAATTATATTACAAAAATTTCTTTCCTTACAAGTTAGAACATTACATATTTTTATTTTTTTTGTTAACCATTGGGCCACAACTGGCCGGCCCATTAGCCAAATTCCTAAATTCCTACATATTTTTAAGTGATATATTTCTTTCCTTAAGAGAGAGACCCTCAATCCTTTCTCTTTCCTACTTTTTCTTTGTTTATTAATTTTTTTTGGTTCAGATATTTATAGTGACATTGCCGATGGAAATGTCCTAAGGAGAGAGTAACTGAAATTAGAAAATATTATATAATATAAAAATAAAATCTTCACTGAGTTTTCAACCAATGCAAGAACATTTAAAACAAATATATATATATATATATAGGATTTGAGATATGATGGAGAAGGATGTGAGAATGATTATTTATAAGATAATAAGTGATGGAAGTTACATTTCTCAAAAATTAAATTAGAGGAGTTATAATTATAATTGCTAGGGTACTTAATTGAAAGTGATTGGAGAAAAAAAATAGTCAATTCACAATTTATGTAATTTCTGTTACATTTTAGTACTAAAGTGTATATTTAAAGTATGAATTAATGCATATGATTAAATATGTTGTATTTTAGGTTTAATTAAAAATAAATATTATATGTTAAGAAAATAAACACCAAATCGACCAGTAAAGAGAGAGTAACTGAAATTAGAAAATATTATATAATATAAAATAAATAAAATAATTAGGTAAGAAAATATTAAAAAGAGACCACAAAATAAATTTAAAAGAAAATTACATGAAAATATGTCACAAAAAAAATTAATATGAAAATAACTTATATATTTTTAAATTAGATGATAATAATCAAAAATAGAAGAGTGTGTTTCTCACATTTTTAAATTAGAAAGATAAAACAAAAAAGGGAAAAATGACAAAAAAATACATGACTTATTTAATATTTGCCAGAACAAAAACATAAATTTTTTTCGTTGGCAGAAGAATACTTAATCTATTTTATAGGTGATAAAAAATACATGAACTATCACGATTTTCCAATTTCACACATATCATTGTTACGATTTTTAACGACGTTAACGTAATCTTTTTACAAACGAAATATTGATTTAAGATCTTCGTTGTTGGTCAACGAAACACCATGAAAACAGAGGTGAGATTAATTAGGGTTTCTAGCTGTAATTAAACATATAAGAGGGGAGGGGTGGGGAAGAGAGAGAGGCGGGAAAGAGGAGAAGACAGAACTGTGAGACTCCATCGGTTTTGCTTTGGAAAGTCGAGATATTTGATCCATTAACCATTTACAGCCTATTAATAATAGCTTAAACATGAAAAAAAAAAAAAAAATTCAGAGTTGCCATGTGGCAGATAGATAGAGCTTTCTTAGAAGGTGTAAGCTTACTTTATTATATTAGATACGGTTAAAAAAGTAATTACATTTGAGTTAATTATTTAGAAAGAATATATATTTGAACTAGTTGTTTTACAAGTTAGCATACATGAACGCAGAACGTATAATACTGAAATTGGATCAAATTATATTCTTAAAAAAAAAAAGACAAAGTTAATCAGTAACTTTTTGTGGATCAAAAATATTAATGATTTGTTATGAATATAGAGTTTAGGGATAAAGCTCATGTGTATTCTTATTGATTAATTCCGAGGTTACATGCATATATATAGTAGAGTACAAAAACCTAAGTTTAAACCGACATAAGTAAGGAGTTGCCGAGAAGGCTTCGGCTAATGGGCCGAAGGTGTGCGGACTAAGTATGGCCGAGAGGCCGAGTCTCCATGATTAGCAAAGTTGGACAAGAACTATATCTTGCTAGGAGGTTCACGGCAAAGCATATGTCTGGTCTAGTGTGGCTAGCCAAGAACATTAACGCTCCTATAGCACTGAGGTAAGGCATTTCAGGTCCGAGAACTTCTTCATCGGCCTTCTTAGGAGCAAATGGATCTTTATCTACATCTGTACTTCTCACAACCATGAGGCTAGTCAATGGGTGAGCTTGCTCCATATTAAACCTCTTGAGTACCTTTTCTGTATATGCCTTTTGATGCACAAGGATACCATTGTTTCTGTACTCAAGCTGCAATCCCAAACAGAATTTTGTCTTGCCTAGGTCTTTCATCTCAAATTCTTCTTGAGGTATTCTACTGTTTGGGCGATTTCCCCAGAGGTTCCAAGGATGTTCAAATCATCCACATAGACTGCTATTATCACAAATCCTTTGTTTGCAAACTTCTTTATAAATATACAGGGACTGATTGGGTCATTCTTATAGCATTTCTTTGCCAAATATTCGCTAAGTCTATTATACCACATTCGACCACTTTGTTTCTGTCCATAAAGCGATTTGTCTAGCCTTATGCAGTACTGTTCTCGAGAACCACTCTTATCTTTGAGTTCTATACCCTCTGGTAATCTCATATAGATTTCATTATCTAGTGGACCATATAAGTATGCAGTTACAATATCCATTAACCACAAATCCAGTTTTTCTCTTACAGCCAGACTTATTAGATATCTAAAAGTCGTTGCATCCATCACAGGAGAGTCTGTCTCCTCATAATCTATTCCTGGTCTTTGAGAGTATCCTTGTGCTACAAGTCGTGCTTTATATCTCACAATTTCATTGTTCTCATTTCTCTTCCTTACAAAGACCCACTTATGTCCAACTGGTTTAATTTCAGGTGTTGTCCTTAAGATCGGACCAAACACACTTCTCTTCTTCAAAGAGTTTAACTCCACATCAATAGCTTCTTTCCATCTAAGCCAATCTTTGCTTTGAGTGCACTCTAATATAGATGTGGGTTCTAGATCCTCATTTATCTCAAGTGCTACCTTGTATGCAAATATATCATCAATGTCGACATCTTTACGGTTCCATTTAATTCCAGACATTATATAATTGATTGATATCTCATTATTATCAATACCTTCAGGACCTTGAGGTTCAGCGTCCTGAACCCCATTCGGCTCCTTAGGATTTGCCGCGGCTATGTCTGCATTTTCTGTAATTCCCTGAACCTCGGTCTGTTTTGCACCTTTAGACTTCCGAGGGTTCTTATCTTTGGAACCTAATGGTCTACCTCGTTTCAAATGGGTTTTAGACTCTATAGTAACTTGAATATTGTGTTCCTTCTGAACATCAATTCGTACTGGTGCATTGCAAGCTGGTATGTACGATTTTGTTACTCTCTTTGGGTCAGCAAAGGAATCTGGCAATTGATTAGCTAGCT
>NC_025701.1:17255917-17257523 GCF_000633955.1 Camelina sativa
TTTTTATCTTTGGAACCTAATGGTCTACCTCGTTTCAAACGGGTTTTAGACTCTGTAGCAACTTGAATATTGTGTTCCTTCTGAACATCAATTCGTACTGGTGCATTGCAAGCTGGTATGTACGATTTTGTTACTCTCTTTGGGTCAGCAAAGGAATCTGGCAATTGATTAGCTAGCTGCTGTAAATGTATAATCTTTTGAACCTCTGCATCACATGCTAGAGTTCGAGGATCTTGCCAATTTAAGGATGTTTGATTCCATGTTAATTCCTTGACCAGCTTGCTAGTCTCACCACCTAACATAGGGAATTCGGACTCAATGAATTGACAGTCCGCGTATCTGGCCTTGAATAAATCTCCTGTTAATGGCTCAAGATACTTTATAATGGTGGGAGACTCATATCCAACACATATTCCCATCCTCCTCTGAGGTCCCATCTTAGTTCTCTGTGGTTGAGCAATAGGTACATAAACGGCACACCGAATGTTTTGAGATGGGAAATGTCTGGCTCTTGACCCGTTAATAGTTGGGATTGTGAATATTTGTGTTCACTAGATGGCTTGATGCGTATGAGTTCTGCTGCATGTAATACTGCGTGTCCCCAAGCCGACATAGGGAGCTTCGATCTCATTAACAATGGTCGAGCTATCATTTGTATTCGTTTAATGAAGGACTCAGCTAGTCTGTTTTGTGTATGGACATGTGCCACAGGATGTTCCACACTCACCCCCATGGACATACAGTAATCATTAAACGCTTGGATGTGAATTCACCAGCATTATCTAGACGTATAGTCTTAAGTAGAAAATCTGGAAAGTGTGCTCTTAGCCTTATAATTTGAGCCAACATCTTAGCAAATGCTAGATTTCTTGTAACAAGCAAACGTGCGACCATCTGGTTGATGCATCTATCATCACCATAAAATATCTAAATGTCCCACAAGATGGGTGTATTGGTCCACATATATCACCTTGTATCCTTTCCAGAAAATGTAAAGTCTCTTTTGTGACTTTTACTGGTGATGGCCTTATAATAAGTTTCCCTTGTGCACATGCTACACAAGTGAGATGTTTAGGGATAACTTTTCTTTCATTAAGATTGTGCCCATTTGAACTCTTAATCAGTTTACGCATCATGTTCGAACCCGGGTGGCCTAGCCGGTCATGCCATAGAGTGAATTGTTCATTGAACATTCTATGCTTAGCCAAGTTAGCTTCTATCATATTAATCTTAGCATGGTATAAACCAGTGGCTAGTGCAGGTATAGTCTCTAGGACCTTCTTTTGTCCTTTTATAATTTCTGTAATATATAGGAACTCTTTAGTTCCTTCACCCTTGGTTTCAACATGATAACCATTTAATATTATATCTTTAAAGCTCAATAAGTTTCTCTTAGAGCTGGGTGAGTATAAGGCATCACTTAATTCAATGTGTGTGCCATTAGGCAATAATATGTGAGCCTGGCCGTAGCCCTCTATCAAGTTTGCTATACCCGCAATTGTACTAACATTGGCATTTTTCATGGTGAGGTTTATAAAATATCTTTTATCTCTTAGTATAGTGTGGCTGGATCCACTGTCCACCACTAGTTCACTCATATCCTCAG
>NC_025701.1:17259164-17263914 GCF_000633955.1 Camelina sativa
TTTTTATCTTTGGAACCTAATGGTCTACCTCGTTTCAAACGGGTTTTAGACTCTGTAGCAACTTGAATATTGTGTTCCTTCTGAACATCAATTCGTACTGGTGCATTGCAAGCTGGTATGTACGATTTTGTTACTCTCTTTGGGTCAGCAAAGGAATCTGGCAATTGATTAGCTAGCTGCTGTAAATGTATAATCTTTTGAACCTCTGCATCACATGCTAGAGTTCGAGGATCTTGCCAATTTAAGGATGTTTGATTCCATGTTAATTCCTTGACCAGCTTGCTAGTCTCACCACCTAACATAGGGAATTCGGACTCAATGAATTGACAGTCCGCGTATCTGGCCTTGAATAAATCTCCTGTTAATGGCTCAAGATACTTTATAATGGTGGGAGACTCATATCCAACACATATTCCCATCCTCCTCTGAGGTCCCATCTTAGTTCTCTGTGGTTGAGCAATAGGTACATAAACGGCACACCGAATGTTTTGAGATGGGAAATGTCTGGCTCTTGACCCGTTAATAGTTGGGATTGTGAATATTTGTGTTCACTAGATGGCTTGATGCGTATGAGTTCTGCTGCATGTAATACTGCGTGTCCCCAAGCCGACATAGGGAGCTTCGATCTCATTAACAATGGTCGAGCTATCATTTGTATTCGTTTAATGAAGGACTCAGCTAGTCTGTTTTGTGTATGGACATGTGCCACAGGATGTTCCACACTCACCCCCATGGACATACAGTAATCATTAAACGCTTGGATGTGAATTCACCAGCATTATCTAGACGTATAGTCTTAAGTAGAAAATCTGGAAAGTGTGCTCTTAGCCTTATAATTTGAGCCAACATCTTAGCAAATGCTAGATTTCTTGTAACAAGCAAACGTGCGACCATCTGGTTGATGCATCTATCATCACCATAAAATATCTAAATGTCCCACAAGATGGGTGTATTGGTCCACATATATCACCTTGTATCCTTTCCAGAAAATGTAAAGTCTCTTTTGTGACTTTTACTGGTGATGGCCTTATAATAAGTTTCCCTTGTGCACATGCTACACAAGTGAGATGTTTAGGGATAACTTTTCTTTCATTAAGATTGTGCCCATTTGAACTCTTAATCAGTTTACGCATCATGTTCGAACCCGGGTGGCCTAGCCGGTCATGCCATAGAGTGAATTGTTCATTGAACATTCTATGCTTAGCCAAGTTAGCTTCTATCATATTAATCTTAGCATGGTATAAACCAGTGGCTAGTGCAGGTATAGTCTCTAGGACCTTCTTTTGTCCTTTTATAATTTCTGTAATATATAGGAACTCTTTAGTTCCTTCACCCTTGGTTTCAACATGATAACCATTTAATATTATATCTTTAAAGCTCAATAAGTTTCTCTTAGAGCTGGGTGAGTATAAGGCATCACTTAATTCAATGTGTGTGCCATTAGGCAATAATATGTGAGCCTGGCCGTAGCCCTCTATCAAGTTTGCTATACCCGCAATTGTACTAACATTGGCATTTTTCATGGTGAGGTTTATAAAATATCTTTTATCTCTTAGTATAGTGTAGCTGGATCCACTGTCCACCACTAGTTCACTCATATCCTCAGCCATTTCTATATAAAACAACATTTTATGTTTTAATTTAATAAGGCAAATAATTTTATAAAATAAATCCTTGAATTTAAACCAAATCAATTATCCCATACATAGAAATAAATTAAAGCATAAGAGCATAGAATTAAACCAAAATAAAATCGAAAATTCATTCAACATCTTTGAGGCAATCGGAAGTCTCTAGGGAGTCATCATTCTCATGATCGAAGTCTCCTTCATCATCGAGATGCACAAGGTTGGCTTCTGGGTTTTTCTTCAAGATTTCTTGATATGCATCAATGAGATGTTTGGGAGTTCTGCAGTTCTTTGCCCAGTGGTTTGACATACCACATCGGTGACAAACCGATTTTTTCTTGGTTTGTGGCTTGAAAGGCCCACGGCCTCTACCACCACGTCCGCGGCCAGCTTGGCCTCCTCGACCACCACATCCTCTGCCACTACGACCACGGCCGTAATGTCTATCTCTGTGGACGTAGTTGGTCTCTTTAGGCTCTCTAAGCTCCTTAGTCTCTGCAGGACTTTTCTTTCCCAAATCAACTTTGTGTGCTTCTGGTAATGGGGCTGTACTAGGAGGTCTCATAGCACTATTCATCAACAACAGTTCATTATTCTGCTCAGCTAGCAGTAGAACCTCATTTAGTGCCCCATAGTCAGCATACTTTGTTTGCCGGTATTGTTGCTGAAGGACGATGTTGTTAGGACTAAAAGTAGACAAAGTCTTATCCATTATCTCCTTTTCTGTTACCACAGTACCACACAACCTAAGGACTGAGACAATCCTAAAGAGCTCAGAATTATATTCATCCACGGTTTTGAAATCCTGGATCCTTAGGTGTTTCCAATCGTACTCGACCTTTGGTAGTCGCACCGTCTTTTGGTGCCCGTATCTGCGTTTAAGCGTTGTCCAAAGGTCGAGAGGATTCTCTATGAATAGGTACTGGTTTTTGAGACTCTCAGCAATGTGGTGATGCATGTGCTGGATACACTTATTCTTTTGCTTGTCCATGCTCGCGTTACCCTCTTCGATGCACTCGAACAAGTCTTTTGACTTCAGGTTGATCTTGGTGTTCATTGCGCATAGCAAGTAGTTGTCACCAGAAGCATTCAATATTGGGTAGTCTAAGCTCTTAAGGCTTGCCATCTGCATAAAAGAGAAATAGACATCCGAATGTTAGCATGCGATATTTAAGATCGAACCATGCACTCAATCAATAGGACATGCGGTATTTGAGACCGAACCATGCCATAGGCCATGCGGTATTTGAGACCGAAACATGCCTTTGCCACTTATGGTTTATGGTTTAAATTCATGCATGCAAGACAACAAAAGCAAATAGGCTAATGCATGCAACAATTTTAGATAGGATTTCTTTTTTCTTAAGTTTCCTATTTAGTTTAGGATTTAATATTTTAAGACTTTGGATAATTGCTAAATTAATTTAGGAACTTATCCTAATATTTTAATTCCGAAAATATATGTTTTTAATGATTATGGAATTTTAACAAAATTTTGTTCTTGATCGGATTCAATCCTAGATCACAAAACTAGTTCATGCAGCCGATTAAACATTCTTATGCGAATTCGATTTCTTATATGGTGCATGAAACAATCCAAGTTTATAATAATCCTAGAACAGTTTGATCGAAATCTATCTCATGATCTTAACAATATGGTTCTAGGTTCTTATGCAACACAACAATTCAAGCAACTTTAAGCAATCAATCCAATTTTCAGCTTGACAAAGTTTGGTGCAATTTACAATCAATCTAACAACCTAATCAACCAATTTTAAGTCTTAAGATTTAGGGAATTTAAAATTTGTTAGATTGTATACTTGGATGTTTTAGGGTTTGATAGTATTTAGGGTTCAAATTCGATTTATGGTTTTAAGGAGGTTTGAGATCTTATTACCTTAACACCAATAGGGTCTGACCGGATATGATCTGGGAGCTAAAGACCTCAGATATCTCACAAACCTCGCACCTTGAACAGCTTCCACGAACCACGAACCGCGAACAGCTTCCCACGCGAACAGCTCCTTGCGCGCGAACTCACCCCGAACCGCGTAACCAATAACCTCGATAGGGTTTTGAGAAGAACTCGATCACGAGCTAAGGATGCTCGTGGATCAGCAAGAGAACTCGAGACAAAGAGATAAGTCTCGAAGGAGATGAAGAACAAGAGGCGGTTTAGGGTTTTAGGGAAGAAGAGAAGATCGGCGGCTGCCTTAGGGTTTAAGGCTATCGTGCTGATAACGTGTTATGAATATAGAGTTTAGGAATAAAGCTCTTGTGTATTCTTATTGATTAATCCCGAGGTTACATGCATATATATAGTAGAGTACAAAGGCCTAAGTTTAAACCGACATAAGTAAGGAGTTGCCAAAAAGGATTCGGCTAATGGGCCGAAGGTGTGCGGACTAAGTATGGCCGAGAGGCCGAGTCTCCATGATTAGCAAAGTCAGCTTCCCACTCCTATTTTTTTCGCAATTTTTGGTGATGAATCACCTTAGCTCGAATTTACATGATGGGCCTATGGCCCATATCAGGTCTTATCGGGTTTTTTTTTGTTACACTATTTTCTTCAGCTTTCAATTTGTCTTTCTTCTGCTTCTTCTTCTTCTTCTTCTTCTTCTTCTTTTTCTCCAATTTCAGATTTGATGCTCTCAAATTGGTAAGACTTATACCGGAAACAAAATCCGAAATTGCAGCAATCGAAGGTATGTCAAGTGGTGATGAACCCAACACTTCAATTTGCTTTTTAAACCAGTTCGATTTGAAACTAATTAAGTGAATTTTATATGGATCTTGAAATTTATACAAATAGGTTTGAATCGATGGCTGATGTACAATTGAAGCAAAGAAGAGGTTACATCTGGGCAATCGCAGCTGGTCTCAATGCAGCTCTTGCCGCCATCTCTGCCAAGTTCTTTTCATCTCTCGTAAGATTGTTCTGTTTCTCTGTTTTTTTTTTTTTTTTTTTGGTGGTTGAGTTTTGATCAAATTACTTATAGGAAAAAAGTTTTGATCTTTGACAGGTGATCAAGTATGGGTTAGTTGTAATGTGCAATGTGGTTATGTGGGCATGTTATGTAAACAGTTTAAGAGCTCTCTCGTCTCTACAAGCTACTGTCACA
>NC_025701.1:17264044-17276277 GCF_000633955.1 Camelina sativa
TTTTTTTTTTTTTTTTGGTGGTGGTTGAGTTTTGATCAAATTACTTATAGGAAAAAAGTTTTGATCTTTGACAGGTGATCAAGTATGGGTTAGTTGTAATGTGCAATGTGGTTATGTGGGCATGTTATGTAAACAGTTTAAGAGCTCTCTCGTCTCTACAAGCTACTGTCACAAACTTTGCTGCTAATTTCTTATCTTCCGGTTTAGCTGGTCTCTTTCTTTTTCAAGAATCTTTATCCTTCCGCGTAAGTATTTTGATCTTGGAAAAATGTGTGTGTTTTGTTTGGTTATAGACATTTGATTATTGTTAAGGATGAAGTGATGTTTTTTGGTTAATAATGGGCTAATTAATATGTTCCAATTTATTGGCAGTGGTTTGCAGGAGCTTTATCGATTACCATTGGAGTTCTGATCCTCAGTAAGTCGAGTGTCGATAAGAAGGTTAGCTCCGATTAGTCAACAATCGATACGATAGCTTTTCTTTTGGAAAGTGCTGCTTTTGGTTGCAAGCAGTTAGAGATGTTAAGTTGTTCTGAGTTTTGAGTTTTGATTAAAGGAAACATAGTCAATATGCCAATTTGTATCAATAATTTTGCAGCTAGAGTCTCTAATTACCTTTACATTTCAGTTTGACAAACTAAGGAACGTTTTAGTAGTGTGTATAAATGAACCAATTAAGTGGAGTGTGTATGTTAATAGAAGAACTGTTTCCAATAGATCATCAAAAGGAAACATAGATGAACGGGAGTTATCACTTAGTAAATCGAGAGAAAATAAAACCAAAGCTAAGGAATCATAGTACTACTAGCTAAACCAGTAAGGGGCCAACATCAGAGCCAACGCACCAATGAAAACTTGAAAAACAGAGGCGGTTCTTATGGTAAGATCGCAAATATTTACCTAAGCCAAAGCCTATAAAACATATAGAGTTAAGGTCGAGCTTGAGGCCAGGGAAAGAGCTAGCCGGGACCTCAAAAAGACGACATACTTGAACTAAAATTATGTGATTGTAAATATCGAATTCTAGAAATGTACTTTACTATTTTCATTTCTTTAGACCATGCAACACTAATTCCACTGATTTTATTATATGATTAGATGTAGGCTTATATGATGGTAAGTATTTGATGTATTAATCTGTGGAAGAGGAACAAATGTATATAATTTTGTTTGTTATTAGAATAAAACTGTTTGTGTCTAGATTTACCATCAATGTGATCGACTGATCGGATCCTCCTCTCATGTGTTATCAATGATAACTTATCATGGAATTTATTCTTCCATGTCTCTTATAGCCACACGAAAAATTAAAGAGAGAAAAAGTTGGTTCACGTGAAGCTATTTGCCATCATATAGTTAGGATATGCAAATTTTCGTGGAATTTATTCGATCTTCTGTGCCATTTTATGGTCCACAAAAGCAAATGAAAATGATCACTCATGCACATGAAGCTATTTTAGCTAAGCGAGACTTTAGAGTGGCCAGTGTACCTACTACATCTACTACACCTAATAATTTAATGTGCAAGTTGCAACGCATCCCTTCTCGCTTTATATATAGTATAGAAGAAAGAAACCTCATAAAATATATAAGAATTGAAATATATAAGATACTGACGAACGGCAGTGATATTCGGCCACCACTGCCGGGAAAGTCAGCGGCTGAAGAACAAGAGCGGTTGTGCGTGGACGACACGATGCAGAGATGCTTCGGCGAGTTCGGGCGTTGGCGGATGAAGCGGCTCGTGTTGACGTCTTTAGCGTGAGGACTAGAAGCCTTCACTCGATGGTAATGATATAAGCGGACCAAGAACCCAATTTGAAGTGTTTTGGACCGAGTTGCTCGGTTGGATCCTCGCTTTGTGATATAAATCCGGATTTATGGTCATGAACATGATACCAAAATATCTACCCTCTTTTTAAGCCCTTGTCTTCGCCATGATCGGTTAGTCTTATGAATCTTGTATTTTATATTTCTTTTGTCAGCTCTATTTTCTTGGACTCTAATTTGAACTAGTGTAAATGTCAAGAAGAGGGCTTCAACGAGACCGAATTTATACTTCTCACCGCAAATCAACCTGCCCCCACTTCACCAATGTGGAGATGCTTTCGGCATTTTTCCATTACCATGAACCGGGATCCATATCACAAAACCAAGATCCAACTGAACAATCCTATCCAACACACTTCCACTTCGGTTCTTGGTCGGCATATATCATTACCATTGAGTTAAAAGCTTCTAGTCCCCATGCTAGAGACGTCAACACATCATCTGCCAACGCCCAAGCTCGCCGTAGTATCTCTGTAACATATCGTCCACGCACAACTTTTCTTTTTCTCCCGCCGCTGGCTTTCCCAACAACGGATATCGCTGCAGTTCATCAAATCTTATTTTATCAAAAATCGTTTAAGCCTCAATGTCGAATCTTGAGTATTTGTGTGCTCATCTTATTTCTAGTTAATGTTTGTTGTTACTATAGATAAACTTTATCATGATGTTTCTTGTTATGGCATAATTTAAAAGTTTTGTACTCGGAAGAAAAGTAATCCACGTAAAGTAAAACGTACGATATCGATAATAATAATACCATGCATGTTATTAATACGAAGGATAAATTGGAATGTTAAAATTAAAGGACTATGGGGCTCAATTAAAATTGGAACGTTGATTCATGTCCTCTCTCATACTCGCCAGTTGTGTGGTAGGTGGTCAGTTGTTCTGTCCTTGTTTTATTATATGTGTTTTTCTTTGTCCAGTCTTTTCTTGGACTAGAGTTTGCTGCATAAAAGCCATTAATGACACGCACAATGGATATCATGCCGAATTTTTTGTTTCGGCCCATACGCTTGTGGTGGTGTATATGATGAACCGGTCATACCTAAGACTGTAAATAAGCTTTTAAATTTATATTTCTTTTGTTTTAGTCAATTATCCCATTAATTTATTGATAAAGTGTTACATAAGCTATGACGAAAGTCATGCAGTTTTTCTTTTTTTAAAGAAACATAGAAAGAGAGAGGCTAAGGTTTCTATGAATCCGTCATACCTAAGTGTCTAACATAAGCTTGTTAATTTATATTTCTATTGTTCTATAGTTGTTCTTTTATTGTTTTTCCATTTCTAAATGATTATTTTTGGTAAAATGTTATATAATTCCAAGCTTTTGTCATAATGAGCCTTTCACGGTCACGGACCGAATAATACTATCACTACAAGAAAACACGTCGATTTCAGACGAATTTTCTGACAGAAAAAATCCGTAAGAAATTTCTGACAGATTTGCGAGAGATTTCCGACATGTTTCCGAGAAAATTCTGAGGAAAAAAAGTCTCTCATAAAATCCTCGGAAATATGTTAATCCGTCTGTAATTGCTTGGTAATTTCCGATGAAAACCAGGTCGTCAGAATATTCTCGGAAAATTTTCAACATTTCCGACGCATTCTGAGGGACCAAGACTGTTGGTTTTTTCTAAGAGCTATCTGACAGATTAGTGAGAACTTTGCCATTATATCCGTTGTGATTATAATATAAATATATGTAATATATAATACAAATACATATCATATATATATAAAAAACATCAGTCTCGGTATTATAGACGGATAACCAAGGAAACTAACATAGCGTCGCAAAACTGCTGAAATCGAAGGACAATCTCTTTCCTCCCCTGCTCCGCCGGTCTTTCCTTCCCTCCCCTGCTCCCAACGCCGCCGGCCATCTCTTCCCTCCCCTGGTCATCTCTTCCCTCCGCCGGTCATCTCTTCCCTCCGCCGGTCAGATCTGCTTTCTTCCGCCGGTCAGCTCCGTTTCCCTTCCCCCAGTCCGCTCCGCTTCCCTCCGCCGGTCAGCTCCTTCCCACCGCCGGTCACCATCTTCAAACATGTAAGTTTGATTTGTGATTTTTGGTTTTGTTTGTTAGAATTAGGTTTTTGAATATATTTATTTCAAGTAGGTTGGATTTGTTATTGAATTAGGGATTTGATATAGATTTAGACTGTAATTTTAAAAAGCATTTCTTTGTCTAAATAATTTTAGAAAGAATCTATTTTAGAATTAATTTATTTTAAGTAGATTGGATTTGTTATTGAATTAGGGATTTGATATATGTTTAGATTGTAATTTTAGAAACCATTTATTTGTGTAAATAATTTTAGAAAGTATTTATTTTAGAATTAATTTATTTTAAGTAGATTGGATTTGTTATTGAATTAGAGATTTGATATACTCTAGGTATGTTTAAATATATTGTTTTGTCTTTTTATTTATTTCTAATCATTAATTATTTTTTATTCTTCTAACTTAGGAAATTCCTTTAATCAAAGGTCAGAGACCCGGTTTAGGAAATCTTGTGTCACGAGATGGGAATATCTCTTCAGTTTTTCCTCGGGACAATCAACTTGTTCAACAAGTTCAAGATCTTAACCGGATAATGAAAGAAAAAGACGCAACGGTCGAGGAACAGAAGCAAGAAAATCTCATGATTAAAAAATTTTTTTTTTTCTAAACTATTTTAATTTTATGAGAATTTTTATTTAGTTTGATAATTATGTATTGGGGTTTATATATTTTGTATTAGGATATGTATATATTTATTTTCAGCTTTTTGATATATTAGTTTTTATTTATTATTGAAGAATTTTTATTTTTATATTAAATAAATTTATTTATAATTTCGAATAAATATATAAATTTATTTGTTTTTATTTCCCTTGCAAAGTTCTCGGGAACTCTGTAGTCGTCGGAAAATCCTCGCAATTATTTTCCCTCGGAAATTCCTCTGAAATCTTACCTCTTGGAATTCCGTCGGAAAAGATGTTTCCCTCTAAAATTCCTTGGTAATTTTGCGTCTTTGGAAATCCATTGGAAATTGTACATCCTTGGAAATCCGTTGGAAATTTCCGACGGATTTCAGACGATTTCTAATTTCCGACAAGCGGTTTCTGAGGACTTTTATTCCTCGGTAATTTGTCGGAAAAGGCTGTTTCCGAGAGATTACTGACGATTCATTCTCTCGAAAACTGGCTGTTTTCATGTAGTGTATGGCAAATGCCGGCATTTCACCAACGGCGTTGAGAATCACGCTGAGGTAAAAAGGTTGGTCCCAAGATTGATTATACATAAAAGGCTGTGGGACAGTGGTATTTGTGGTTTGTGGGTTATTTGCATGTGTGCTTTGTGTTTTATTTTCCGAAGATGTTGAACCAGCCATCGTCCGATATCATAATATATCTTGAATCCACGAGGGTGAAACCAGCAAAGAAGGTCTCGTCTAAAAAAAAATAAGAATCTACTAAGCGTAACCAATAGTAATATAGCAGCCTTTATTTTTACAGCGAAGAAGTCTATGTTTTGTCTATTTGGTTAGTGTGAAACATTTCAAAGAACCGTTTGTCAACATTGCACAATTGGATTTTCATATTGGTTTATCCAGTTTCCGTGATTTGTAGGCCAAAAAACCATAGACAAGTTTAAGGAAATTAAAAAAAGGCTCAATTAATATTTTCATAAACCTTTTGTAAAATGTATTAGGTACGTTTGAGATTTTTCAGATAAAATGATAATTAAGTTCGGTAACCATGTTCACACGAGCAAAAATATGACTTAATTTGTACTACTTCGTATGTTATTGGCTTTCCAAGAGTAAATCTTGGATTCGTTTTGGAAGTAGAACTAATATTCACATATCACAGAAGTGTTGACTTACTTACATATAGAGAGAGACAGAGGAACACTCACACAAAGGTAAAGTAAACTCAAAACGATCAGGTCACGAACTACGTGCAAACCATTTTTCATACGTCTCCATCCAACATCCTAAAACTGAAAAAATCAAATCATTGTTTTTGTTCCTTAAAATCTCATCTTATTTTAATATTCTCGCATAGATACACACACACATGGAGTATGTATGATAGTAACCACATGTCAAAATCTGAGGACAAAGATAGAACCGACATGTAAGTCACTACTTTTGCCATGATCAACGTGCTTCCCATTTTCTTTTATATTCCCTACTACTTATATCTCTATCCTCCGCATATTTTTTACCCGGAAAATTATAAACCCATCTCTCAAAATCTAATCTCTTCTTTTCCGTTCACAAATCTAGTTATGCCTCCTCCGGCAATGCTTGCGTTTGAAGATGGTTTAGCCCATAATTCGAGTGATAGTGAGTGGCAAGGTTTCAGTGTTTTTCCAGGAGAAAACCCTAACACAACCCCTTACCCTAACACTAATATCAATTTCTTGATTAAGAAGGCAATTCTGGAGAACGAGAAATCAATCAGTCCTATTTTCTCCCGTTCCTCAGCAAGAGACGACAGCTTCAGAATGGTACTGCCGCCTGCCATGCCTCCTCCTAGAGACTCAGCAGTTCCGCTTCCTATGCTCCCAGAGCCAATGAGAACTCGGAAGAAGCTTAGCCACCAAGAATCATTCCTTTTTATGAGGAAAACACATTACTCGGAGAAGATTCTCTACAAGGAAGAAGATTTCAAATGTAACGCCTTCTGCTTATCTCTGCCTGGATTCGGTAAACACAAGCCCGTTAGATCTTCTTCGAAACGACAAGATTCTATGGAGAAGAAGATGATCAGAGCTTCTTCCTTCACGAATTCAACTGTTTCCATACGCGCCTCGTTAGAGAAATTCGAATGCGGTTCTTGGGCTTCGACGACCGCTCTGATCCAAGATAACGGTCGGTTGTTTCATGATTTCCCCGTGGAGATGACGAAGTGCAACAGCCGAGGAGGAAACAGAGGAAGAGATGTGCAAGAACCGGTGACTTCTGGTTTCTTGTTCGATAGAGAAACAGAGACTTTGGCTTTAAGAAGCGTTTTGAAAACGAGGAGTACTAGAGATCACCGGAGATCGGCTGAGACTTCACCGCAACGTCGTGTGAGATTCTCGACTTCGTCCTCGTCCGCTTCTGTTTCTTGCCCTACTTCTCCGCGAACTTGTATCACTCCACGTTTGCGTAAGGCTAGAGATGACTTCAATACTTTCTTGACCGCACAAAACGCATGAAATGAGAGGAAACAAAAACAGAACACCGAGAGTTTTTTTTTCTAATATGTATGTGTATATGAATGTATTGTATCTACGGATGCTGTGTAAATACCAAATATCTATCAAGAGAGAGCGAGAGAGAGCAAGAGGGGTTGTTGAATCTTTGAGAAATCAAAATCGATGATAATGAAATTATTCAAAACTCATTTTTTCGTGTTTGCTTATTTAAAAGCTCTGTTTCTGACTTCCAAAACTCCAATATTTACTAGAGTAACTTTGTTCTCTTTTAAAGTCCAATATTTAGTGTGTGTATTTAGGTCATTTGAGTGCTATTTTAAGTATCAAAATCGATTTAGTGTGTATTTAGGTTACTAGAGTGGTTGCAAAATTCAAGGAGATCAAAAAAGTTTCATAAAACCGGGTTACATAACCTAATATTAAGAGAGTATAATAGGATTAGTGAAATAGTCAGCGTTTTAAAATCAGTTCCTTGTATCGAAGAAGACACGAATAACGTCCACAATCTGAGCTCGGCAAATCGGACATTTTCCTCCACTCCAGTGTAGTTCGTTGGCACATTTTAGGCACGTGCACATATGTCCGCACTTGTACAAAACCGCCTCAACCTGCGTATCGTCGCAGACGAAGCATTTTCGTTTCATTGGGTTTTCTCGTTGAATCTTGTGTTGCAAGCTAGCGTTTGCATCCAAACACGTTTTGACTGAATCTCGTAAAACTGACATTTCTTGCTGTAGCTGTTGGATCTGTGATCTCATACCAGTTATCAGCTCCATTTCCTGAAAAACGTTTTTAAGCGGTTCAATGATTTTTGCCACTAGTGCGATTGCAAGTTTCTATTGTATAATGAGAAATTGATGAAGACTCACAGGTGAATGAGGATTTTGAACAGACAAGACAGGAGTGGAAGTAACTCCAGTGTCTTGAGAACTCCATGATCCTGCAGGAGATGATGCAAAGATTTGTGATGAAGATGATGATTGGCTTGAGTCATCTCTATCGTCTTGCTCTTTTCCTTCCGTTAAAGACTCTTCTTCTTTGATTTCTTCTTCGATTTCATTTGTCTCTTCTGCCTCTTCTTCTACTTGTTGGAATTCCCATTGGTTAGAGTGCCTGTTGGAGTGTGACTGCACACGGGACATCATGAGATTATCTATCTTCTCTCGCAACCCGCTCTCCAGAAAATCTGTCACCGTTCCTCTGGATTATATGGAAACACACATTTTCTTAGTCAATGTTCAACAAGTAAAAGGAAGTTAAGGTTTGCTGAATATGATGGTTACTTACCGCTCAAGGAGCCTGCGTATGTCCTCTTTCTCAGAACGAGTGTTCATTACTTCTAGGTACCTCGACTTCCTCAGCTCCTCCCAGTAACTTCGTGGCCGAGATATTTCGCTAAGCCAATCATTGTTCGTTTCTCCATAATAAGACTGCTCATCTTCATACTCTCCTTGTTCTTCCCATCCATTCAGATATGATGATGTTTCGTGTCTCTCAAGGCACTGATCAATCTCATCACTCTCATGTAACACTCCTTGTGTTTGAGTTTCTTGGATACAATACTCACTTTGATTCTGTCTTAACCACGATTCTTCAATTATGCAGGGGCTCAGAATTGTCTTCTCTTCTTCTTTCTTCTCAGCCTCGCCGTCGTCATTGCAAGTTTCTTCTACTTCTCTTGTTTCTTGCAGTTGAAGGCAATTCGTTTTTAATCCAACAGTTGGATTTACAGCTTCTCCTTCCTTACTACATAACATTGCTTCCTCTATCTTGCTGTCACGGATGTTCAACCGCTCTTTGGAGAAAGCTTCTGGAGTAACACCGCCTTTTTGCAGCCTCGTGTTCTCGGTAGTTCCTTGTACAGCTTTGTTAGTCATCTCATCAGATCTATGATGATCCTTCCTCTGTTCTGCTGCAGCCGCGGTATTCAATGCATTTGCACGAAATTTCTCTCTGCGTTGCGATAGAATCAAAAATCAAGAATCAGAAATAAGCAAATGCTGACAACTAAAATCAAGAACCTTTTAGGAAAAAGATTAAGAACAGAGGTTACGAAATAAACCTTAAATTCAGAACTGCAGAGCCTGATTCGATCCGGTTTAGTCCGGTTGGTTTTGCGTTGGACAGGTTTCGATCTTGAATCAAAAGACAGCGTTTGAGGCTCCTTAGCTTTAACATTGACTGGTTGCAAGAAACATAACAGGACGATATCGGAATTAATAATAAATTATTGAGTGGATTATGAAAGAGTCACAAAAACATTGGGTGATTTATCAAGATAATGAAAAATATATAATTTTACCTGGAGACGACCACGTTGAGTAAACCTAGAAACTGCGTTGCGTTCAAGAAGTGAATCCAATTCACGGTGGCGATCACGTTCCATTTGCATAAGCAAATCGGTAAACGCTTGCCGTCCTCGGATCCTCGGCGAGAAACTAACCACCGGAAAACTGCTTTTCTCCGACGAAGACGACGACGAACTGCTACAAGGCCTCGGCGTTCTTAAAATTGAGACCCCACCGTCGCCGCCACTATCTCCGATGGTTAGCTTCTTGTCTTCGATGCCAAGCCTCCGAACTAGATCAGCGACTCGTCCCCATTTGCTCTCAGATTCAACATCCACAGTCGGTTTAGGGTTTGTAGCCTCTGCGACGTTGGATTCTTTAGCCATTTCAGAATCTCCATCGATCGAATCTTGAACACTACTAAGTCCTGAATCGCTCCGACTACTACTCACCGAGCAGCGGCCACTGCTCGGTGAGTTTACGGTGTTGGATCGGTTTAGCCTCGCCTCCCACATCTGTACCAAAGAAGAAGCACCGCCATGTTCAACGGGAGATTCAAGGGCACGCTCTGTTGGTTTCTCCGCCAATCGAATATGATTGTTCTTGTTACTGTGAGTCTCGATCCAAGAATCGACCAAGTTCTCGTCGGAGACATGATGAGATTTGAAGAGCTCGAGCTCGTGATGGTTTTTCACCGGAGGAGAAGGTTTGAGATTCTTCTGGAAAACGCCAGCGTTTTGATTACGGTCTCTGAGGATAAACCCGAATCTCTGACTCTGAGACGGAGAAGGTATCTCCACCTGAGAAGACGCCATTGTTAATCAGAATCGAACTTAAGGATCAAATTACCATTCGATCGATGAAAGTTAAAGAGGAACAACTCTGTTTCTCTCTTACAAGAAGAAGAATAAAGAAAGAGAAATTAGGTTTGGGTTAGTGAAAACACAGATTTTTCTCTCCGTTAAAGAAAACAGAACAACAAGAAGTGGTGGAGATACGAGGATGAATGAATGAATGAATGAAGAAGAAGAAGAAGAAGAAACAGAACCGATGAAATAGTATTGTTCTTATCTGTTTAGTAAAAAACCTTTTTTTTGTTTCTAAAACAAATATGTGTTGTCCTAAAATCGCTCTGTTTTGTCCCTTAAACTTGGGAACGTGTCTGTAAAAATATGAGAATAAATATATGAGGTGTACGCTCGAGGGAAAGATAAAGCTTCCGTGGCCAAAAGTGAGAAATATCGTTATGGAAAGAAACTAAAAAAAAAGAAGCTGGAGTATAAATTTAGACTATATAAATAAATTTAAAGGTTTCTCTATACACTTGTCATTTATATTGGTAAAAGTATTTAATTAGTAATGGCAAAAAAAAGGAGCATTTGATTACTATACTAATATTGAGTTTATTAAAGGTGATAAAGGCTCCTAACTCATAAATGCGATAGTCAAATTGGAGCCGTTGGGAGATTTAGCCGTTGGTGAGTGGGGAAACTGGGAACCATGCACTTTTTTTTATGCCATCATTAGTGGAGTAACCCACTATAGTTACTCTCACATTAATTAATTATATAAATAATCATAAATTAAGTAAAGCAACCCTAAAAGAACTTAAGCAAAATCAACCTATTATTAGAGAACCCCAAAAAAGTTACTCAAGGCATATTTTACCTTATTAGTGTTTTACACTTGTTTAATTGGTTAAAATTTGGACCTATACACACTGATTCCTTTGAGTGTAGTTGTTGTTTGGTCAAGCCAAAGTGTAGCTTGATTCTGCCACATTGGCCGGTGATGTTGAGTGAATGTAGACAAACTCTAGGGATTTCCCGGATGGCAATGAGTGCATCCAAGAGGGTAGACCGAACGAATTGCATGATCTCGAGAGCCCCCAGATTGGTCCATATAGATTCTTGATCGAAAGGTTGAGACTTTTCAGAGGTCTAGAAGATTTGTTAATCACAGTTGTTGAGTATCTGTAGTAAGTCCTTCCCTTTGAGACACATGAACCAGTTACCTTCTGAACTATAGCCACTGGACCAGAAGCTGTACAACAAGTAAACAACAGAGTCAAGCCTCTGTTTAAATAGTAACTGGTCTTCGGACCACAGGAGCAGGAACCGCTGCAGGGACACAACCAAAAATCAATTAAGCAAGCTACTTTTGAGGTCCAAACTTCATCTCAAGGACATTGCAATTTCAGACACAAACCTGGAAGAAACTGGTTATAACCGGAATGACCACTGTTGAGACGACGACAAAGAAAATAAAAGACTAGTAGTGTGTAACATTCTTGTCTCCCTTGCTTACTTTTCTCGTAGAGGACGACGACAAAGTAAATAAAAGACCAGCAGTTTTTATCAAAGAGAAATATAATTTCATAAACTTTGCAGATCAAAGTGAAAACAACAATGCTGGCTAAATACCTCATTAGCAAGCCTTTCACCCATTTTATCAACACCATCAAATGTCAACGTTGCACTATTACTCTCGCTACCTGCTTCATCAGTTTCATCAAAATCAAAACAACATTCTTTGGAGTTTGAAGTGAAACAAACCAGAGCAAAAGCAAATGACAGCAACCAAACTGTTTTAACCCGACATTTACATCAAAAGAGCAACCAAATATCTAATTAGGGCTGTTGTTTTAAGTTGTCCTTATCAACTGTTGGTTGCTCAGCAACCTCTTGATTCCCAAATCAAAAGCTACTTCACAACATACACATTCACATAAATCATTGACACCCAACCCAAGTACTTTTTTTAATGTAATTATGAGAGGCGACGACATTGAATCTAATTAAGTCTATACGCCCCTGTTTTGATGTTAGACTTAATTATGAGAGGCGACGACATACAAATAGAATCGGAGAGAAAGATACCCAACATACCTTCGTTTTCTAGAGATGAAGCCGCCAGAG
>NC_025701.1:17277742-17288309 GCF_000633955.1 Camelina sativa
TTTTTTTTTTTTTTTTCTTTTTTAGTTTAATATGTAAAGAAATATAGTAATAATAGTTATGTTACATGGTGTATAAGGTTGGAAAATTCTATTAAAACTTTATAATGGGCTGCTAAGTTGAGATTTGGTCGAACGAGATACTGTACGTCTGTACCACGTGGACTGTGATCCATTTACCCACATAAATATGAATTGTAATTTGAGTGATCAGTCTAAATCAGTAAATGGTAATGATCTACAAGCACACAATCAGGTACATAAAGCACGATGTTGTGGTGACTCTAAATGATGTTTTTCGATACATGAACAACCTCTAATAAGTAGGGAGAAACAAAGAAGTCAGTTTGGTAAATCAAATCACTCCCAATTGAGTATTCTACTTAATAATTTGAACGAACAAATTCTTTGTGAACATTAAAAAATATAATTGATACTAGTGCTTGGTCTTCCTCTCCATTGGACAAATAACACAATCACACCGCTAACAGTAAAGACTTTGGTTACTCTTAGATTCAGTCAAAAATTGTTTTGTATTAAAATAATTTTGGTTACTCTTAGATTCAGTCAAAAGTTGTTTTGCACTAAAATAATCTGAGTATAACTAAACAAACAACAAAAACAAATCAACACAAATTATGATTAAAACACAAATTTGTCAACATAAAAAACAAAAAATCATCGTAAGGGTAGAGTGAGAGAACCAATAATATACAAAAACATGTTTTCTTCATCACTTAATGCTACATTAATAATAAGACTGAAGTGGACGTGATCCTTGCCGTCAAAGTTTTGTCATTCTTTAAACATTTTGGGTGGGAAATTTTGGTTCCAATTGTTGTCGAATCTGAGAGATCTTAATTTTTTTTTGTCCAATATACATATATATGACAAGTATTTTAAAGAGGAAATCAATTACATTCGGACATCCACATTGAAAGACAAAATTCTATTTGGCTAAGTTTTGATGTATCATAAAAATGATATCAAAATCTAACCAAATAATTTTAACATGACTCATATAAGAAATATTTTTTGAAAGATTTTCAACAATTTAAAGGTTAAAATCTAATATAAGATGCGTAAAACAAGTTATTTTTAATAAAATTATTTTCGCGCAAGATCTGTGTATTAGTTATTACCCCTAACCTTGAGACTTCCAAATGTACAAATCAATCCAAATTAAAGTCAAATACTTGTTCCAAATTGTAAATTCCACACATTGGAGGATTATGGTTTCTTCAACCTAGCTTCAACACAATTCATTTCCTTCATCTTTCAAATCACCAACTTTTTTTATTAAAAAGTTTTTTCCCAAAATGAACCTTTTTTCCCAAAATGAACCTTTTTCTCTACCAAATCCTTGAAATATTTGTGAATTTTGTTGATCCCCTTATTCACGATCCCCATTGAGCTTCCTCCTTTAGTTATATGAGAAGTTATAATAAACTACAATTCATAAAAACTACATCCACACATAAATGTATTTCCTAGTTACAAATTTGTAATTTTAATTAAGGTTTTGACATATTAATTAAAAAAACTACATAAATGATATTTTTATATTAAAAGATGACTATTGCGTAAAAGATATTATTCAACTAATAACAAAACATTTTGGAGAATACAAATAGTCCAAATTTAAAACTGATACAAAAATTTTGCATAAAACAATAAAAACATCACTTAATTTTAAAACAATTCTTTCCCTAAAACATTACCTTATATTAAATTAAATTATATTAAATTACCTTATATTAAATTACCCATGATATATATAAGGGGTATTAGCCATTAAACCCATGTGTGGACTGGTTGTGCAAGAAAATTTTAATTTCGAAATCTCACGTTTTGGTTCAATTCTGCCAAAGATACCCGGAAAGAAGGAAAGGAGGAGTCATTACCAAACATACAAACAATGGAATGATCATGTCTATTATGGTATGGATAAGACCCTCGGAGTTGATAACTTTGTGACTGATTTCAATGCTGTGGATGGATCAGAAGATAAGGAGAAATGGTTCTTGTTCTTTCTCTCCAGTGGGACAGAAGTGACATTGGTAGTCAGTTGGACGAAGAAGGGCTTAGTCTTCAAAATTGGAGGACAAGAAAAGAAGCCGAAGAAATTCTATGATATGATAACTAGGAGGCGTGTCTGTATAATCTCATCATATTTGTTCTATTACTTGTCTTTTGTCCTGTCGTGGATTCTAGTTTAAGAGTGTTGTGTACCGTATCTTATTATATAAAGTTTGATGTCAAAGTTACTCATTAACAAGATCGTGACACGTGTCAATTGTATCATTCAAATGTTGGCATATGTCAATTCTAAATTTCTTAAAATATTAAAAAATAGAAATATTAAAATTTAAAATCTACCATAAAAAGATTTTATATAAAAACAAAATTGAGAAAAAAAAAATCTAATTTAAAAAAAAAACTTTTTCCAAATGTAAAGCAAAAGTTTTGTTTTTAACAGTTTTAAAAATATTAAAAGGCAATTATAAGAAAATTATATATTTAAAAAGCTTTAAAATTTTGGAAAATATCATTATAAAGAAATTATGTTATATATATACATATCATAAAATTTGAACTTATAATATTGTTTATTTATTGTAATTTTAAGTTGCTAATTTTACAAGAAAAAGGATTACTTTTTATATAAGATAAAAAATGATTCAATGATGACAAAAAATATGATTGTGAAAATTATACAAGTATTACTGTTTTTATAAAAATGTAAATACTCACCTTTACATAAAGAAAAAGATTGTTGAAGTTAAAAAATATAAAATAAAAATAGATCGTCTCATATTATTTTCACCAATCAAATAATTTATTCAAAAAAACTGTTATTGTAATATATAAGATAGGAGGATGTAAGATTAATGTATGCATTTTTGTAACTATAAAAATGTTAAAGTGAAGAGACATATAATAGGTTATTTAATATGTTCATAAAAACAATTTGTTGGTAGTAGTAAAGACCAAATAGTATATTTTAACAGTAAAATATATTTGTTTGTACAAATACACTTTTAGTGGTAATGTAGATAGTAGATTTATAAATGGATTTACATTAGTGTATTATAGCAAAAAGAACAACAACTATTTTTTATAACTAAAAGTTTATCTCTTTACTTTTATATATTATTTTTACTTATGAAAAGAATTAAATATATATTTTTTGTTAAATTTAATTTTATTTTAATAACTTTGAACTCATTTACAACTATTTTCTTAACGGGAAAAATGCCAAAAAAACCCGAAGTTATTTTTATTTGGACGTTTAATACCCAA
This sequence comes from Camelina sativa, assembly GCF_000633955.1. NCBI lineage: Eukaryota > Viridiplantae > Streptophyta > Magnoliopsida > Brassicales > Brassicaceae > Camelina > Camelina sativa. Next base: position 17,281,043 of record NC_025701.1, read on the forward strand.
TGGTTTTGGATTGGAATAAAAATACATCAAATTATAAAAATGTGTCATTTAAAACCCAAAATAATAAGTGTTGTTATTTTCATACCCACGATTTTTCAACAAAATCAAAATTCCAATTTTACCATGGTTATCTAATTAATTATTAATTTTTAATATAAAAATCTCGGTTTTGTGTTAACCATATAAAACCGGGAATTAGTCCCGGTTATCTACTCCTCTCTTCTTCCTCCTCCTCTTTCTCTCTTCTTCCCACTCGTCTTGTTTCTCGAAATTTTCTATTTTTTAAAACAAAAAAGCTGTAATCATTTTTTGATTGTGCGCGTAGGGGAGAAAATATTCAAAGGTATCAGAGAGGTGATAACGTTTGCATTGACAACAATTATAATATTCAAAGGTATCAATCAGATTTTGTTCTGAATTTTTTTTTATAACATCTCTCTTTTTCTTTTTTAATTTCGTTTTTGTGTTCTTTGTAGCAGCAGCCTAGAAACTTAAAAAAAAAAATGAATTGACCGTGTGTATGTTTATGTGTTCGTGCTTGGTCTGAATCTGACGAAACCAAAAAGAAAAGAAAAATCTGGAATTCAGACAATATCAAAACAGAAAAGAAATCGAATTTGTCATAGGATGTTTCAGATCCAAAGCAGACGTTATTTGACAATGGAACTCCAATCTCAAATTCTGATTCTCCGTCCGAACATCAACACCAAACGAGCCAACATCATCGTAAGTTTTAGGATTTGTACGGCTTCACCGTCAAAGGAGATAAAACGACGCCGACTAGAGAGAAGAGGAAGAAGAAGGAGAACTTGATAACCGGGTTTAATACTGGTTTGATATGGTTAACACAAAACCGATATTTTTTATATTAAAAATTAATAATTAATTAGATAACCAGGGTAAAATTGGAATTTTGATTTTGTTGAAAAATCGTGGGTATGAAAATAACAACACTTATTATTTTGGGGTTTAAATGACACATTTTCATAATTTGATGTATTTTAATTCCAATCCAAAACCATTGGGTATTAAACGTCCAAATAAAAATAACTTCAGGTATTTTTTAGCATTTTTCCCTTTTCTTAAAAGTGTATCTATTTACTTTTTTCTTTTCAACCAAACAATAAATTGAAAGAAAATACCCCTGTTAGTTGTTCAAGCTCGAGGGAGGTGTTTACAAAAGAAACTTCAGAGATAGGAGAACGCGAAGCACGGAGAAGACAAACTGACTTCGTATTTGACGCACGCGGGATCCAAGAGATAGAGAATAGTGGGAAGGATTCTAGCGAGTTAAACTCATCGAGCAGGTTGGAGAAGGATGACCAATCTTCAGGAGATTGCACCATAGTGAGTAACTCAACACAATCAGTCTTGAAATGTTGACAAGCGATCCCTACAGCACGTATACGCTTCATGGCCTACAACAACGCTTCTAACTCCGAATGTAGGGGGAGGGGCTCTGATGTAACCCCAGACGATGGCCGTAACCCACGTACGTACGGATGGGACTGGATCGGAAGGAATCAGATCTGTACGGCTCCAACAAACGATCGGAACAAGTGGAAGAGGTTCACGAGGAGATGCTTGATTCGTTAGACTCTTGGTACGATGAAGATAGAGGCCGAAGAGGTTCACGAGGAGATGCTCGACTCGCTAATCTCTTGGTTGATGAAGGTCGAAGGTGGATCGATTTAGCGACACGCAAGAGATGGATCTCCTTGTGATACGGCTAAGCTAGAAGGTTTCGAACCCGGTTCGAGAAGCTTCTAGGGTTTTGTTTCAATCGCTGAAAACGAGAGAGATAAAGGAACAACCTTGATTTTTATTCGGTGGTTGGCCGGAGGTAGGGTGTTGGTTGGCCGGAGGTTGGCCGAAAGTTGGACGGAGGTTGGCCGGAGGTGGTGGTGATTGGCCGGTGGTGGTGGTGGCCAGAAATCGGAAGTGGCCAGAGCTGGTGAAAAGGGTGGTGATGGTTAGAAAAAAAAAACAAAAACAAAATAATAAAAAGGCAAAAACTGTCATTAATACATAAATATACAGAATATAACTGATTCACGATTACTATGGTTAGTTAGTGAATTATAGATTTTTTTTTGGTTATAGAACCCAATTCCCCATTTGTTTATATCTATCAACAAGTTCTCAATTGTTTAAGAAAAACCAAAGTCTACATTTGTAATTTAAGATCTTTCGACGGTCTCTAATTCACATATGAAGATAAGAAAATTCCCTACCGCCTTCAACTCAACCGTTACGTTGTAATATTTCTAGATTTTGTAAGTTGAGTTGTCGAAGCTAAATCATACATACTGTTGAGTCCTCAAAATTTTTACAATATTAAAGAAGAGGTTTGAATTGAACTTTTAGATATGGAGAAAATTTTATGACGCCTAATGACCTACATGATTTAATAGTTAGTTTACATAAAATAATAACACATGAGCGTACAATATCCTTAGAATAATATAGTGTGAGAAACACATCTATATGAGGAAACACTTTATGTTAGTTAGTAGAGATTAATATAATATAACTCACCAACATCTTTTCAAACACTCCGTTTCATATGATTTAAAAGATTAAAGTTTTATGCAGAAAGATAATTTATCTGACTTTTTTTGGCTTTAAGTGTTTTATCCTCGACTAAATTGATTTAAATAAAATATTAGATGTTGTTATCAATATAAAATTAAAAAGTGTGAAAAATTAGAAGTTATTTTCGATGTTTTAGTTAAATTTTTTTATAACTTAAAATGGAGTAAGTATCTGTTATTTTATCATAAGACTGATGACGAGCCAACAATCAATTTCATGGATTTCGTAACATATGCAAATGGAGACTTGTACCACTAACTCTTATCTCTTAATCAATTGGTAACTTATTTGCAGTTCAACCATAAAAATAATTTATAGCCTATACAAGCTAACTAGACATATTAACTTATTATCCTTGACGTGATTAAAAGCTTAAACCGTAACTAGTTAAAAATATACATGATCAGAACTGATCTGTCTTTGTCCGTCATTGTCAATAAAGATGATTCTTGAATACAAACAAATAAATATAAATAAATACAGTAAAACGAGCTACATTTATAGCTTGTGTTCTTGATAAATTTTAGGAATCTAAAGTTGATTGGTCTTTAGACTTCACGTGATTAAGGACTCATGAATTGTCACTAAACACATAGATAATCATGAACTTATCTAGCTTGTATTCATGATCCATCTATTAAGAGTTCATAAAATGTCATACGGTATAAACAACAAAACATATAGATAAACATGAACTGATCAATATTTGTCAAGAAAAGATGATTCTCGAAAGAGAAAGAAGAAACAGCAAACAAGCTTCATTTTTAGCTTGTGTTCTTGGTTGTGGTTATGTTCCCTTTCTTGCAGCACATGAGTAGTTCATTCTCCATCATTTGTTCACCATATCATTTTCATCTTTTATATTCAACGTTCCATTTTTCTTGATCTTATCGAGGTCGACATATACTAAGCAACAACTTGTCGACATATACTAAATCCAGAAGTATCTGTATCTCACATTAAAATCACAAATTGACGTGAAGTTTGCAATTTGGCACGCTTTGACTCCGTTCAAATCCATCATTATCTTGGAAAAACCTACCGATGATTCATGACATTGACGTAAGATTAGCATATGACTGGAGTATCGATGTCGTGGAAGGATATATATTCGTAAAGTATTGTCGTAAGAATGGTTGGATCTATGATGTCAATGAAGGTAGATGGACTATTGCAGAAAGGAGGAGCTTTACTTATCGGTGGTCAAAACATTGGTGCGTGATAGATGATGTGATATATCGTTACTCATACATTGGATACATATAGTATGATGTAGAGTCTAGAAAGTGGACAGGTGTGAACGGTTTGGAAGCATTGATGAAATATTGTTGTACTCAGGGTACTAGTAATAATTTTGCTCAGAATATGGTTGGATTAGTTAACTATGGTGGAAAACTCGCAGTTCTTTGGTATAGATCTGTTGTTGGTGAAAAGAAGAATATTTGCTGTGCGGTGGTTACGCTGGAAAAATGCCATAATATTTGGTGTGCGAGCCACTGATTGGATTTTTATGTATTTGGAACTTGTAGTTTGTGCTAATGATAGGTCCATCACTGATGTAAGTTGTACATATCAAACTAATGACATACCACCACGAGTGGCACTGGTGGTAATAATAATAATGAATTTCAATTGTAGTTGCGTGGGAAGACCAGTTATGGGAAAAAAAAAAGAAGAAGAATCAGGACCTATTAGAGAGTCATATCGACGATGATTAAAACTAGAAGGAAAAGTGCCTACGAGATCAGTACCACGACTTATTCGATAAGTCAGAATACGAGCCAAACCAAACATACGCATAATAAAGATTGTGATTTGTGACTCAATTAGACTCTTATATACTAGTGTCTTTATTCTGTGTTTTGTTAAATATATATAGAGAACACTCGTATATGTTATATAATGTAGGACAATTGATTGCTCTCTAGTGGTATACTCCCATAAAATGATTAGTGCTTCCAAGTTTGTAGGAACCAAGAAACACTTAAAAACATAAAGTTGGCATATTAAAATTTCAAGAAGGGAAAATTGAACTATAAACACTTATTGCCTTTATAGCTCTTTTACTCAGAGCTTTGGGTTCCGTTTCAAGTTTTCGGTTTATAATGGTATGCATACCAAAACTTTAACTGACAATGAATGGTTTGCTGCAGTAAGGGGCAAATCTAGGCTTATGAGGGGTGGGGCAAGTGCCCCATACTCATTTTCTTAATTCTTGTAAATTATTAGCTAAGTTCTGTGCTATATCTATTAAAATCAACAAAAAATTTCAGTTTCTTAAGGTTGTGCCACAGGTAAAATGTTAAGCTAAGTAATATATCAATTAAATTTAACAAAATTATTAGTTCATTAAAGTGGTGCCCCATACAAAAATGACTTATGCATCCGCCAGCGGTATTGATTTCGTTTTAACTGTATTTAGTCAAACTATTTCCACTATTATATATCATCAGCCAGGCAAATTATCAATTATGTATGAAGAAACCAATATGTCAACTTAATGAATTTTTTTCACATGTCATGCAAGGAGAGTCCTCGTTTATATTACTTGTATAGAAAATAGAACACTCACATTCACGCAATCTAAATACATTTTTTGTGACTAAGATATTCAAAGCTTTTAGTATGACTTATATTTATAAACGGTAACAAGCCTTTGCACGATACACACATATTTGAATCATCTCATAATAAATACATATTTCTTTAACCGATCTTGATTAGCTATATCCAAAAAGAATGAACAAACTGGATCCGTACTAGCTGCATGATGCATAAGCTAAACATATGTCTACTGATCTCCAAAATCTTTCATATAAACACTGCACAATAAACTTTGAAAGTCATATCATGACACACATTGTCTTTTAGATCTAGTTCGGCTCATAAATACAAATAAATGTAGTCCACTAACTTTTAATCAGCACGCGTGCAAAAACTTTTAATGTTTAACTAGCTTAGTAAACAACGTGAAAGATAGTTAAACATGTATATATGACGTCAAAAAATTATTTGTCTATATCCAAAACAAAGATTATTATAAAGGGTCGGTGGATATATACGAGAATGATTTAAATCCCTAGTCCTCACAATTACAAATTGTCGGTGTAAACAAACAAAATCTATATTGGTTTGAGTTGATACTTTGTTTTGATCACTCTAATAATTTCTCATAACTTAAGAGTATTTAGTTTACTAGCGACGAAATTTATAGAGGGAATTAGGTAGTTTCGAAAACTTGGGCTAACATATAAACTTTTCAAAAGTACTGTCTACTTTGCTAAAATTCTTTATACTTATATTCGGATAATATGGTCGGACATATTACTCCCATGACTACCTAACAATACATCTTTTATATATACAAGTAGCTATGGATTGTTTACTTAATTAAGTATCATACTAATTAATATCTCCTCTATAAATATTCCACATACAGTCTTACATAAATACTAGAAAAATAACCCGCGCAAATCATATATAGAAAAGAAAAAAACAAATATTATTTAACATTGAAACATTAATCTTCTTTGTTACCAAAAAAACAAAAAGATTATTAATAAAACACACACCATTTTTTTTATATTCAGATGGATATCTTTGTAGAATATACATAATAACCTTAACTAAACATTCACACAAACACACACACACATATTTATATTTATATAAGTAACTTTGGTTGATGATAATATGGAATTAAGTAATTTTTGGTAGATATATATATATATATATATATATATATATTCCCTTTTTAAGTTATTCAATTTCTACCAAAAATATTTTCCTTCTTCCATTCTACAGTATGTTAATAAATTTAATGATAATTATTGAATTTCCCAATTAAGAAAATAAAATATACTATCCTAGCTAGACACTACTAACATTTGTCCAAAAAAAAAAAAAGACACTACTAACTAACTAACACCAATGGAGATGTCAATCTATTACAATGAATTTTGAACCCATGCAAGAACATAAACAAACGAATAAAATATTTAGAATTTAAGATATGGTGAATGATGATGTGAAATGATTATTTATAGGATTTCAAGGGATGGAAGTTATATTTCTAAAATAATTTAATTAGAGAAGTTACAATTATAATTTATAGTATATTTGAATGAAAATGAATGAAAAATAGTCAATTCATAATTTATGTGATTTCAGTTACAATTTAATAGTAAAGTGTAGATTTAAAGTATAAATTAATATACATTATTACATTTTAAATATAATTATTAATTTTAGAAATTAAATGCTAAATCAATAAGGAAAGAGTGAAATCTTACTTTTGTGTATATATAATTTTTTTTTTACTCAAAATTGTGTATATATGATTAAATAGAAATTTTGGTTCACTTTTTTTTTCTTTTTTTAAAGTTCACATTTTGTTCACTTCCATTTATTGTAAAAGTTGGAAGTAAGTTATTAACGAAATAATGCTTCCTTCACTCAACCCAAACTTGTCATCTATTGTGATAGTCAAACTATATCGCATTAACGTTTATTTGTGGAAAAAAAATCAAGTAATATGAATTTAAAGATCTTGTTAATTGTGGTTCTTTTGCATATACATAGAAGGGATAATTGCAATTAAACCGATTTTCAGATGGTCAAACTTCTTCCATTCAAATGATGAAAGAAAAATCAAGTCTTTGAAAACAAAAAT
>NC_025701.1:17288376-17305510 GCF_000633955.1 Camelina sativa
ATATATATATATATATATATATATTCCCTTTTTAAGTTATTCAATTTCTACCAAAAATATTTTCCTTCTTCCATTCTACAGTATGTTAATAAATTTAATGATAATTATTGAATTTCCCAATTAAGAAAATAAAATATACTATCCTAGCTAGACACTACTAACATTTGTCCAAAAAAAAAAAAAGACACTACTAACTAACTAACACCAATGGAGATGTCAATCTATTACAATGAATTTTGAACCCATGCAAGAACATAAACAAACGAATAAAATATTTAGAATTTAAGATATGGTGAATGATGATGTGAAATGATTATTTATAGGATTTCAAGGGATGGAAGTTATATTTCTAAAATAATTTAATTAGAGAAGTTACAATTATAATTTATAGTATATTTGAATGAAAATGAATGAAAAATAGTCAATTCATAATTTATGTGATTTCAGTTACAATTTAATAGTAAAGTGTAGATTTAAAGTATAAATTAATATACATTATTACATTTTAAATATAATTATTAATTTTAGAAATTAAATGCTAAATCAATAAGGAAAGAGTGAAATCTTACTTTTGTGTATATATAATTTTTTTTTTACTCAAAATTGTGTATATATGATTAAATAGAAATTTTGGTTCACTTTTTTTTTCTTTTTTTAAAGTTCACATTTTGTTCACTTCCATTTATTGTAAAAGTTGGAAGTAAGTTATTAACGAAATAATGCTTCCTTCACTCAACCCAAACTTGTCATCTATTGTGATAGTCAAACTATATCGCATTAACGTTTATTTGTGGAAAAAAAATCAAGTAATATGAATTTAAAGATCTTGTTAATTGTGGTTCTTTTGCATATACATAGAAGGGATAATTGCAATTAAACCGATTTTCAGATGGTCAAACTTCTTCCATTCAAATGATGAAAGAAAAATCAAGTCTTTGAAAACAAAAATTTGAAAAACAACTTCTCAACATATAAAAGATACAATTTTTATCTTTGCATTGTCTTAGAACGCATACATTAATCTTACTCATGTATTCAAATTTACACGAGTGAGTTATAGAGGAAAATAATGTTGTTATACCGACCAAAGAGCAAATAAATTAACCCAATAGAAGTTGAAAGATAAAAAAATTAATATAATCAAATAAGTCAAAGATCATTATCTCCATTTGTTTTTGTTTTCTCAAAGGAAAAAAGGAATACATAAAATCATATATTATAAACATTTCATATACAACATGCAGGCAAGTCACTTGAATATTGAAATCTTTTAGTTGTGCCTCCCACGTAAAAGCATCACATTCATTTCCCAACCCAATATAAAAATTACTCACACAAAACAATTCTCATCAAACAAATCCATCAAATTCCGAAAAACATATTATCAAGAAAGCAAGATAATGAAGTTGGCCGTGGTCTCAGCCGTCGTCCTACTCGTGGTTTTTGTGGCTTGGCCTGTATCAGCTGGCCGAAAAGACGTACCGGGAACGGGAGGATACGGAGGTGATGATGATGGTGGTGATGATGACACTCAGTCATGGTTTCCATTGGACAATCAATTATCGTTGAATTACTATGATAAGATTTGTCCAAATTTTGAGAAAATCGTTGATAACAAAGTGAGGGAATGGACTAAGAGTGACGCTTCTCTTGGTCCCGCCCTCCTCCGCCTTATCTTCCACGATTGTGGTGTCACGGTATTGCAACTATATCTTCTTTCTTAAATATAAATTCATCATCAATCGTTCAGTTGCCTAATATTTATATGCATATATATACTATTAGATAAAAAGTCTATGGACAAACCCACCATAGTGTTTTTTCGCATATCTAATGAATTAACAACTTTCAGGGATGTGATGCGTCGGTTCTTTTAGACTACGAAGGAACAGAGAGAAGATCTCCGGCGAGCAAAAACCTAAGAGGCTTCGAGCTGATCGACGATATCAAGTCAGAGCTCGAGAAATCTTGCCCCGGCTTAGCCTCATGCGCTGACATCCTAACTGCAGCTAGCCGTGCCGCGACCGTCCAACTCGGTGGTCCTTACTGGCCCAACGCCTACGGTCGTCGTGACTCCAAAGCCTCTTACGCTAGAGACGTTGAGAAAGTCCCTTCAGGCCGCCGTGATGTAACCGCCCTTCTAGAGACGTTTCAGTCTTACGGTCTTAACATCCTCGACCTAGTTGTTCTATCTGGGGCCCATACCATCGGACAAGCCTACTGTGGCACCATCCAGTCCAGGCTTTACAACTACAACGGTACCAGTGGTACTGATCCGTCGATCGAACCCAAATACGCAGATTACTTGAGACGCAAGTGTCGCTGGGCGACTGAGACCGTTTCTCTCGACGCCATAACTCCGGCAGTGTTTGATAATCAGTATTACATTAATCTTCAGAAGAATATGGGAGTCTTGACGACTGATCAGGAGCTTGTTAAGGACCCAAGGACCGCTCCACTTGTAAAAGCTTTCGCAGAGCAGCCTCCTCAGATGTTCAGACAGCAGTTCGCTGTCTCTATGGCCAAGCTGGTCAACGTTGGTGTTCTCACTGGTGAAGACCGTACCGGAGAGATCAGGAAGGTTTGCAGCAAATCTAACTCAGGAGCTGCTTACTAATTATAATTATAATCTCTCATGAGTTTCTTGAAAGTAATTTCTTGTTTGGTTCTAAATTTGTTCTCTTTTTAATTGTAATTTGTTGTCTGTACAACAAAAATGTGAATCTTGATGTATACTGAGAATTATATTTGTTGCAAGCTACTTTTTAACCCTCTCGTATTGTTATTTTCAACTTCTGATTTACATTTCTCCCAAAGTACTGTGTACCACTATATTTGAACTAGAGACAAATGCATGATTAATATATGTCAAAGGTTCATAATGCTAATAGAACATAATGGCATAATCAGAAGTCTTTAGGGGGTCTCTATAATATTGCAACTCAAAGAGAAAACATAGTACAAAAGATAGATATACTCTAAGACATTCAAGAACCTGACAATTTAGAGAGGAAAAACATAGTTATGCGTGCCAATCGAAAGCAACAAACCAGTTTAGTTTCGTTTGCCTCTAAGGACACCCTTACTGCGGCGATTCTTCATCCCCATCTTAAACTTCTTCTTCAACTTCCTTCCGATAGGTTTTAGCGACTTGTTTTTCTTCTCATCATCCATTTCCACATCTGCAAACAACAACAACAATAGTATCCCCAAACAGAACATAGCCAATATCACAAACCCTTTCAAAAGATATAGAATCAACTCAAAACCATCGTTTCCAAATGACCAAACCAACCAAATGATCCACCTTGAATAAGAAACTACAGATGCAATTTTGAACAAAATTCAAAATCAAGAAACCAGAATTGATTAACAAATGTGTTTCATAGAACATTTCTATGCACTCCCAACATTGAATTTGATAAAATCAAACAACCCAAGTTTACTCAAATCTATACAAACCAAGTTTTCATTGACAAAGTTAACGATACTAGAGTAAGAAACAGAACATACCCATATCGTTGGCGATAGTGACGGAGGAAGGAGCAGACTCAGAGGACGGCGTCGCGACTTCCATAAACGGCGAAACTGGAGGTAGACGAACGGGTAGCTTCGGAGCGGCGAGTGCGGCTTCGATAGCGGCGTTCTTGGCGTCTTCTCTCGTTAGAGTGAATGATTCCTTCTCCACTATATCTCTTCTGATAGCTCTTAATCTCTTCACTCTCTTGCATCTCATTGATTTCGCCATTGCTGCGGTTGAAATCGAAGCTTTGGTGAGAGATTCGAAAATTAGGGTTTTGAGGCAAAAGGGGTTTTTGATTTTAGCGTTGTGTTATTTTATATATCGTCTAAAACCTAATCGAGGAACTGAGAAATTGGTCCGGGTCTGTTTGGTTACTAGTTTAACTATATATTTTCCAAGTTTAAAGCCTGTTCTATGTTTAGTGGCCCGATTTAGGCCCAAATAAATAGAGAAGAACGGTTGCGAATGCGAAATCCCGAGAATACCCTTCGTCGTCTCCGTGCAGATCACACTGTTTGATTCTCCTGAGGAGAATCCATTGTTTCCCTTAGAAGAAAGCAAGAACTTTACTTTGGAAGCTTTTTACTCTCTACCTTGCTCATCTCCAGGTTAGTATTAATTTTTGTGTGTTGATCTGTAGTGGAAATTTTTTTATTCGTCTTGTGATTTCGTTCGTATGTGTTAGTTGTTGTTTCTCGATTTTAGCAAATCAGATCTTTGGTTTCTTCTGTTACGAATTTGATTTGTTTCGATGGATTTAGCTTAGATTGATTGTGTTGTTGAGCTTGGAAGCTCTTGAAATTGTGTTGAGAGATGATTTGGAGGTCTCTTCCTGTTGAATCATAGATCTCGAGTAGGCTATGTTTGGAGCTTGGTTATGCATTCTCATTATGAATTGAGATGATGACTTAGAGCGTCAATGTTAGGATCTGGTGTTGAATCTTAATTTGGTCTATGCAAAATGGAAACTGAAACTTGTAGATAACTCTGTTGAATCTAAGAAGCAAATGTTTGATGTACAACTATTTGATTTCAAGAGTTAAGAGAGATGCATTCATTGTGGTTGGTGTGAGATAAAAGATTTGTGGATTGTAATTGTTTTGGTTTTGATGGCAGAGATGTATAATAACATGGGACCTCAACCGGGTATGCCAAGACCTCCAGGAAACCCTCAGCCTGGTCCGTTTGGTAATCCTTTCACTGGAGCTGGCTCGGGTTTTATCCGTGGTGGTTTGGGAGCATATGGGGAGAGAATTTTAGGATCAAGCTCTGAGTATGTGCAGAGCAATGTAAGTGAATTCCCCATATCTCACGTAATATTTGATTTTTTGTTTTTTTTATCTGTTTTTGACTCATTGTTCGGAAATGAAACAGATAAGCCGGTACTTCTCTGATCCTCAATACTATTTCCAAGTGAATGATCAATATGTGAGGAACAAACTGAAGGTTGTTCTGTTTCCTTTCCTACACCGGGTAAGCTAGTCTTCTCTTTTCTTCTTCTGTTTGGGAATTTCTCATACCAGCCATTAAATTAAACTAATGTGGGTTCTTCTGAAAAACCCTCAGGGACATTGGACCAGAATATCTGAACCAGTTGGTGGTAGGCTCTCATACAAGCCTCCAATCTATGACATCAATGCGCCAGATTTATACATTCCATTTATGGCATTTGGTACCTACGTTGTTCTTGCTGGCCTTTCATTGGGACTTAATGGAAAGTAAGTTTTATGTTTAGTCTCTCTTCCCTCTTAGAGTCATCTGTCTTAGGGCTTGAATGATTGATGTGGACTCAGATAATTATTAATCTGTTTCAAACCTGATTGGTCTCTCTAGGTTTACTCCGGAAGCTTTGAATTGGCTGTTTGTGAAAGGATTGGTTGGTTGGTTTTTGCAAGTGATGCTCCTGAAAGTGACACTACTATCACTTGGTAGCGGAGAGGCACCGTTACTAGACATTGTGGCATACGGAGGCTATGCTTTTGCTGGTCTATGTCTTGCGGGTTTTTCCAAGATAATGTGGGGATACTCGTACTACGCATTGATGCCATGGACGTGTCTATGCACTGGAATTTTCTTGGTGAAGACGATGAAACGTGTTCTGTTTGCTGAAGTAAGGAGTTATGACTCGAGCAAGCATCATTACCTTCTGCTGTTTTTAGCCTTGGTACAGTTCCCTCTTTTGATATGGCTTGGTAACATTAGTGTTAATTGGCTTTTTTGAAATGGGCATTACGTTTTTTTTTTTTCTTTTTTTTGTGAATTCTTCTTGGTGTACTTTGTAGCGTAACTTGAACGTTCTTGGCGATGTATGTTTGTCAATTCTATTCATATGACTGACGTGAGGAAAGTGTTATTTTGAACATTTTTATTTCCATGACTACGTTTGTAGAAACTCTAATTCGATTGAGACATAAAAATACAGGAAAGGAAACAACTTCAATTCAGTTTCCCTTTTGGCATGAGACTCCACCCAACGGGACAACTTAAGTTTTAATTAAATAATGGATTAACATTTTTAATCATATGCATACCAGTCATACTTATTTTTAAATCAACATCATGTTCAATATGATAATTTGCTCTCCTCCAACAAGTAGAACATAAAAATAAAAATATTGCACTTAACTATAATTCATTCCAATCATTTTATTATTATAGATAGACATGGTCTCTCTGCTAAAAAAAAATGCATGTTTGTAACCATTTCCGTGAATTTATATTTAAATAAATACATCATGACCTATAAAAAAACATATCATATTCTTTGTACCAAAAAAAAGAAAACATATCATATTCATGGTCAGCCTGAAATAATTTGGAAATAAATAATGGTAACGTTACAATTTGGTTAGATAATTAATGTTTGATTAAGCAACTATTCATGTCTCCTATCAATTGTCACATCGTCGTTCGGATGATTCCAAAGTTTTCTAACTTAACCCATATGGCACTTCAATTAGACTTTGCATTTTCAAAGTCAATGAAGTAAGCATTGATATTGAAACTTTACTTGTACTAGTAGATGATGATTTACATATGAAGTTGCGAGATAAAAAATTTAAAACTTAAAACGTTACACCACCTTGATTAAGCTTCAAGATTAGAGAGCTTTGAAAAGAAAATAATAAGATAGGAACTCACGATTTGCCTTACATTCTAAGAAAACGTTGATTATTATTTTATTTTCTTTGCAAATGATTTAAAAATGACAAAAGAGAGAGAAGTTTGTTGAATCAGTAGTTGCAAAGACATGGTTAGTTCCGCTGACTCTTTCAAGTCATCTTCTCTCCCGTTTACTTTACGCTCACATCTCTTTTTCTCGAGAAAATTCATCGAGAAAAAAAAGAAGAAGTCGAAAACAGAGAGAGAGAGATCTATTTTTCTCTCGAACTCATTTCTTTCTTTCTTTCTTTCTTTCTCCATCTTCCTTTTAATTCCCTCACTTTCCAGGAAAAAAGGATAGAAAGATGAAAAATCTAACTCTGTTTAAAATCTAACTTTCTCGAGAAAAACTACAGAAAAAAACAGAGCAATCTATTTCCGGGGAAAAAAAAATCAATACTTTCCTACTTGATTTCACTTTTTCAGGAAACAAATATAAAACCCATTCGAAACCCAAGTTTACAAACTCTGTTTCTAATCAGAAACAATGTGTTTGATTCATAAAGGAACCACCTTGGCTCTGTTTCTAGCGTTGACCATGGTGATCAACGGAGTTTTCGGAAGATTCATCGTGGAGAAGAGCAGCGTGACGATTCTAAACCCTTTGGCAATGCGGTCCAAACATGATGCAGCCATTGCTAACTTCGGCGTTCCTAACTACGGTGGTTACATAATCGGCTCCGTCGTTTACGCTGGTAAAGGAGCTTATGGTTGTGACTCTTTTGACAAAACTTTCAAACCCAAGTTCCCTCGTCCTACCATCTTAATCATCGATCGTGGAGGTAACTGTTTCATTCAAATTTTTGTCTCTGGTTAGAATTAGACTTGCCTCAATCTCAATTTTGGTTTGTAGAAGAACTCAAAAAGCTTTGTTTTGTTTTGCATCAGAGTGCTACTTTGCATTAAAGGTATGGAACGGTCAACAGTCCGGTGCAGCAGCAGTTCTAGTAGCTGATAACGTCGATGAGCCATTGATAACAATGGACTCACCTGAGGAATCTAAAGAAGCTGATGACTTTATAGAGAAACTCAACATTCCTTCGGCTTTAATCGACTTTTCTTTCGCCAATACTATCAAGCAAGCTCTTAAAAAAGGCGAGGAAATAGTCCTGAAGATAGACTGGAGCGAGTCATTACCTCATCCGGATGAGAGAGTTGAGTATGAGCTATGGACTAACACGAACGACGAGTGTGGTGCACGGTGTGATGAGCAGATGAACTTTGTCAAGAACTTTAAAGGTCATGCGCAGATTCTTGAGAAAGGAGGGTACTCTTTGTTTACACCTCATTACATTACATGGTTTTGTCCTAAAGATTATGTTTCTAGCAATCAATGTAAGTCTCAGTGTATAAACCAAGGGAGGTATTGTGCTCCTGACCCTGAACAAGACTTTGGTGATGGATACGATGGCAAAGACATTGTTTTCGAGAATCTGAGACAGTTATGTGTTCATAAAGTAGCTAAAGAGAGTAACCGATCTTGGGTTTGGTGGGACTATGTGACTGATTTTCACATCAGGTGTTCAATGAAGGAGAAGAAGTATAGCAAAGAATGTGCTGAAAGAGTTGTTGAATCTCTTGGTAAGAGACATTCATTAAAATCGTTTTCTTTTCACACCCGTTCTTTGCATTTTCGCATTCTTGATTCTTTTCTCTTTATTCTCAGGTTTGCCACTTGACAAGATCAAGAAATGTATTGGTGATCCTGAAGCTAATGTGGAGAATGAAGTTTTGAAAGCTGAGCAATCTCTTCAGGTAGGACAAGGTGACCGCGGGGATGTCACAATCTTGCCAACATTGATCATCAACAATGCTCAATACCGCGGTTTGTTTCTTTCCTTCTCAATGTAACATGTTTGTTTAGGTATGCTTAAGCTTATAATATTATTCATTGCTCAGGTAAACTCGAGAGAAATGCAGTACTAAAGGCTATATGTTCAGGATTTAAGGAAAGAACTGAACCAGGAATCTGTCTAAGTGGAGGTTACAACCAATTCCCTAGTAATTAAGCTGATCTTATCGTGGTGATAGAATGAACTAGAGAAATATTTCTTCTACATTGTTGAAACAGATATCGAAACAAACGAATGTCTTGAAGCAAATGGAGGGTGTTGGCAAGACAAGAAGTCTAATGTAACAGCTTGCAAGGTACTTGATTAGAACCGATGAATTTTAAAAGACTACTTTTTTCATAAATGTTTTGGTAAATTTTACACATGAGTTTGGATTATGTCAGGACACATTTAGAGGAAGAGTCTGTGAATGTCCTGTTGTGAATGGTGTGCAGTATAAAGGAGATGGCTATACCTCATGTGAACGTATGTTCTTGAACTTCGACATTGATATCTTGTAGAAAACTTCATTTATAAACATTTTGTGTTCTTGTTTGATAAAGAAGTCATCTTTGGTTGAATGTTATAACAGCTTATGGTCCTGCGAGATGCTCAATTAATCAAGGAGGCTGCTGGTCTGAAACCAAAAAGGGCTTAACTTACTCTGCTTGTTCGGTTAAGTGACTTTACTTTATGTTTTTTTGGCTTTTTTTCAGTAATAATGCCATCAAGTTTTAACAAATGTTCTCTAACTGTTGAGTTCAGAACTCGGAGGCATCAGGATGTCGTTGCCCTCAAGGCTTTAAAGGAGATGGTCTTAAATGTGAAGGTGAAAACTTATATTTCCTCTAGACTTCAAAATCTCTTATCATGTTTTACTTAAACTAATTCATCTTGTTATATCTACTATATAGACATTGATGAATGTAAGGAGCAATCAGCTTGTCAATGTGATGGATGCAAGTGTAAGAACAATTGGGGAAGCTTTGAATGCAAATGCTCCGGAAATCGTCTCTACATGAAAGAACAAGACACTTGCATCGGTAAGTATGGAAAACAAACAATAAAAGATCTTTAACTTTGTCAGATTCTTTTGTAACTATCCAAGACTCATATTCTCATCATTTCTTGTATTTTTTGTTTCTCGCAGAGAGAAGCGGATCAAGAATTGGGTGGTTCTTGACGTTTGTGATTCTAGCTGCGGTTGCAAGCATTTGTGTAGGTGGTTACGTATTCTACAAGTATCGTCTCAGGGTAACGTTTTCACACTTTGGTTTCCCTTTATTAATCTTCATATTTATCATCATCATGAATCTCTCTTAACATTAAACTCTAATGATGATAATTATTTTATATGTTTGTGTGTTAAAATCCAAAATGCAGTCTTATATGGATTCCGAAATCATGGCGATCATGTCTCAGTACATGCCATTGGAGAGCCAAAACACAAACGATCCAGTGACTGGTGAATCTCAACAGCAGCAGCTGAGATTAACTTCTGCAGCCTAAATTTAATAATTCTCACTTTTTTTTTCTTTTCTTTTCTATAGATGATTTCTTCTTGTATTAACCAACACTCAAGTAAAAGTATTCATAAAGAGCTAAAGATGAAAATTTTGTTTTATCCTGAAAAAGACTTCTTTTGGGTCATTTTTACTCTTTCTTTAAAAAATGAACGACAAAGGAAGAGGATTACCAAAGCTTCTAGATGACCCCCCAAAAGAAGCAACCACATCAAATATATGCATTAAAAAAGCTCATTTAATTTTAGAACTGCAGATACATTAATAAGATCTCATGATGAAGTGAGAGGATGTATATAAAACACTCTTCTGGCGGCACATCCTCAACATCCTTCATACTCTTTGGTTGATTCAGCAAAGACCACATGGCTCTAGAAAAGCATCTTGGAAGAACCAAATATATAACCAGCCAAACTTTGACCCCATCTTCGGTAAGATGTACAACCATAGTTAGTATCATATGCGTGATATTATTACTAGCAGCTACTAAGATATCTCACTCTCTCTCAAGCCCTTCAATAAAAAAAAAAAGAAAGATATCTTGCTAGTGACTAGTGTGAATCTCAACATCAACCGCTGATATTAACTTGCAACTTCAATTTATAGTTTGGATTTCATTTTTATAGATGATTTTTAAAGTATTCATAAAGAGCTAAAGATGAATTTTTTCTTTTGGTCATTTTTACTATTGTAAATATTACTCCAACGGAAAGTTTTAAACTTTCAACGGAGTATGAAAAAGGTTAGATTTTAAATGGAAAGTTTTGTTAAAAACCAAAGTTTGAGACTTTAGTCGAAGGACGTAAGAAATTTGGGGTCATAAATGAATTTCTGGTAAATGTAAGATATGTTCGTCGGAAGGGGGAGAATGCTATAGAAAAAAAACAAGAGATGGAGAACGCTTTGTCGCCGGCGAGTGAAGTGGCTGCAAGAGTATCGTCTCTGTTCGTTTATCCGATCAAATCATGTAGAGGGATTTCTTTATCTCAGGCTGCTCTCACTCCCACTGGTACAATACATAAACTAGAATCTTCTTTTCCCTTTCTTAAAAAATCATACTTTTTCTTTGTTTCAATTTCGATTTTTCCTTTTTGGGCTTCACATTAGAGCTATTTCTTCATTTGGGTTTAAGTTATTGAACGATATCTTCCCCTAGTCTGTTTTTAAGGGTTCATCATAAATCAGTGACACTGCTTGTTTGCTTCTGTTTCAGATGTTGTTGTGCTCTCTTGTTGATGGGTTCTTGATATAATTAATGAAAATTGTGAGTGTTCTAAGTAGTCTTTGAGGTGTGACTCTGGATGTTCTTCAAGTGGGGGAAATTTTGATTTTTGTGCTGTCCTGCAATGATGCTAAGTGTTTAAGACTTGGAATGTGAATGACTTGAATATAAGCTGTTGTCATTGTTGTGTATTTTGTCGGGTGGGGAAAAGTAGAAAAGCTAAGTTGTTTTTGGGGTTTGGTTGCTTAGGATTCCTATGGGATCGGAACTGGTTGATTGTGAACGACAAAGGAAGAGGATTGACTCAAAGAGTGGAACCAAAGCTTGCTTTGATTGAAGTAGANTGAGAGGTATTTCTTCATGTGGGTTTAAGTTATTGAACGATATCGTCGCGTAGTCTGTTTTTAAGGGCTCATCATGAATCAGTGACACTTCTTGTTTGCTTCAGTTTCAGATGTTGTTGTGAGCTCTTGTTGATGGGTTCTTGATATAGTTAATGAAACTTGTGAGTGTTCTAAGTAGTCTTTGAGGTGTGACTCTGGATGTTCTTCAAGTGGGGGAAATTTTGAATTTTGTGCTGTCCTGCAGTGATGCTCTAAAAATGTTTTAAGACTTGGAATGTGAATGACTTGAATATTATAAGCTGTTGTCATTGTTGTGTGATTTGTTGGGTGGGGAGAAGTAGAAAAGCTAAGTTTTTTTGGGGGTTTGGTTGCTTAGGATTCCTATGGGATCGGAACTGGTTGATTGTGAACGATAAAGGAAGAGGATTGACTCAAAGAGTGGAACCAAAGCTTGCTTTGATTGAAGTAGAAATGCCTAAGCATGCCTTTGCAGAGGATTGGGAGCCCAACAAGAGCTCTAACATGGGTCAGATTGTTTGTTTTTAGTCTTCTTCTATAACTGGCTTTTCTTTTGTCTTTTTTCTCATCTTTTGGCTGTGTTTTTGCAGTGGTTAGAGCTCCTGGTATGGATGCCCTTAAGGTCTCCCTAGCTAAACCCGACAAAATAGCAGACGGTGTCTCAGTTTGGGAGTGGTCTGGCTCCGCACTAGATGAAGGAGAAGAAGCATCTCAGTGGTTTACAAATTTTGTTGGCAAGCCTTGTCGACTTGTTCGTTTTGATTCAGGTTTCATATACTTTTTTTCCTGTCTTAATTAGTTAATCTTACAGCTTGACTCCTTTGAAACATTTTGGCATGTTTAATCACGAGTCACATGTTTGATGTCATATTTGCAGCCTCTGAGACTAGGCCTGTGGATCCAAATTATGCTCCAGGTCACATTGCGAAGTTCTCAGATATGTATCCATTCTTGCTCGCATCACAGGTCAGTGGATCAGATTCGATTTCTTTCTTTCGGTTCTGCTTTAACATAGTCTCTCGTGCTATTTCCAGGGTTCGCTTGATTCCCTGAATAAGCTTCTCAAGGAGCCTGTACCGATCAACCGATTTAGACCCAAGTAGGTTCAAAAGAAAGTCCTCAGTGTTTTTATTGCTTTGTTGTAACAACACTTCTTGATAGCTCTCACTTGGCAAATGTTAATTACAGCATCTTTGTTGATGGATGTGAACCATTTGCTGAAGACTTATGGACAGAGATCCTTATCAATGATTTCACCTTTCACGGTGTGAAACTATGCTCCCGTTGCAAGGTATATGAAAACCTTGACGTAGTTCAAAACTCCATGAATCTTTTGTTTTGTTCTCTTAAAGGATAAGCTTTTTAATTTGTCCATGATCTCAGGTACCTACCATTAGTCAAGAAACTGGGATTGGAGGTCAAGAGCCGATTGAGACTTTGAGAAATTTCAGGTCAGACAAAGTTTTACAGCCAAAGAGGAAACCACAGGGAAAGGTGAAGACCGTGGTCCGTTTTATCATCATAATAACAAAATGAATATGAGGGTTTTGAATGATAAATCTGAAAATGATATGCAGATATACTTTGGGCAGAACATGGTTTGGAAAGATCGACTCGGCGATGGAATTGGAAAAACAATTGAAATTGGTGATTCCATTGTGGTCCTTGGAAAACTGTCGTCTCCTGCTGAAGCAGCAACTTGATCCAAGAAACTTGCAGCTTAAGTATATAATTGTGAATCTCTCTCTCTCTTATCTTGTTCTAACCGATGCTTACCTAGTTCATAAAAAACAAAATTTCATATACTAAAGTAAAAACTCAAAATTCTCAACTGAAATCACTATCTTTCGGCTTCACTCTCTGCTATGGTATCTCATGATTCATATAGATCAATTCGTCTCAGTTGAGGAGCGCGAAACCTAATAGCTTTATCACTTTTTATTTGATTTTCCCATCGGGTATTAGAAAAAGATTTCATAGTCATGTAAGGAAAATATTCCATTATTTTCTACAGTTAGAAAATAATACATATATATGTTACAATGCTCCCAAAAAAATAATAGCTTTTCACACAAGAATCAGTTATATCACTTACACAACTAATACTTTTGAGTTAACATCAAGCAATCTCTTTTTAATCCCTTGATGTTTTCCTTTCATTTTAGATCCATTATCAAAACTTTGACCTCTCACATAATCAACAATAATATCTAAAGATTTTAACGCACCAAATTTTGTTTTTTTCTAAAAGACATAATCGAGAATTCGAGATATACTAGCAGGCATATTTGCCACGGTCTGTTTTTTAAGTGGACAAATAGTAATCTATTGTTCATCACTCGTGACAAAAGAAGATCTCAAGATGAACTTATGGCGGGATATAACATTCTTCTGGCACATTCTCAACAGCAACATGCTTCAGACTCTTGGGTTGCTTCAGCAAAGACCACATGGCTCTGGAAAAGCATATTGGAAGAACCTGATATATAACCAGCCAAACTATGACCACCCCATCATGTTAATTCTCTCATCCGAAGTTCGAGTGCAAACAATAACATAGCGAATAATAAAGTTTTAAAGTCATGAATAAAATAATTTGATGATGAAGTTTGTCATTTTGTGTGCGTTTATTTGAATATAAGCGGTTATCATTGTTGTGTGATTGGTTGGGGGAAAAGTAGAAAAGCTAAGTTGTGTTTGGGGTTTGGTTGCTTAGGATTCCCATGGGATCGAAACCGGTTGATTGTGAACTCAAAGAGTGGAGCCAAATCTTGCTTTGATTGCAGTATATATAATATGGAAACTTAATCAAAAACAGTCGAAAAAGGTTATCGTCTTCATATCCGTCTTCATATCCCTCTTGATATCCCTTTTCATATCCATATTCATATCCCTCTTCATATCCAAATTCATCATATCCAAATTCATATCCGTCTTCATATTCATATTATATCCATCTACATATCCATCTTCATATTCACATTCATATCCCTCTTCATATCCAAATTCATCATATCCATATTCATAACCGTCTTGATATCCCTCCTTATCCTCATCCTCATCCTCATCCTCATCCTCATCCCCTTTGTAATGCTGGAATTGAGTTTTAACACTTATATCCTTTACATGGTCTACAAAGGCGTAAACTTTACAGTCAGTTTCAAATGCTTCTCCGTTAGCTCCAACACCTTGGATTTCGACACTTTGGAGAGTGTTCCTTTCCGGATTAAAGTAGAAAACATAAAAGGGTTTTGATGTAAACTTCTCCGCCAAAACAATTTCACCTCTAGCAGTCATCCCAACCACAAAGACATTGTAGAGACCTACTTCATGCATAGGCAAAGTATAGACATATTTCGACCATTCCTCTTTCTTGACATCCTCTAAAACCAACATACTCAACACAGCATTAGTGTCATCATACGATAAACCAATCCCACCTAATTTGCCCTTGTAGTTGATCAATCTAGTAGCACACTGTTGTTTAAAACATTCCACCTCAATAAGCTTAAATTTCTCAGACTTAATATCAAAGCAAACTATTAAATCAGAAAATTCACAACCCTCTGCGTCAGCCAAGTAGTACAACACCCCATTGATGCATATCCCATCACACGTAAATTTATAGTATGTGGGACAATGGTTATTTCCCCTCCACCTCAGTTTTCCGGTTTTTAATGTCAGAATTTTATGTTTGTCTCTTTCATCTCCAAAAGTTGGATAAGCTTCGCCCACTACCTTGAATTGCTTATCAATCGGGTCAAACCCAAAAAAGCTTGTCGAGTGTCTGTAGCCGCATAGATAAGGTAAGATAACAAACTGGCCCTTGATAAGGTTACATATCTCACCCATGGGAAACCTATTCACACACACAGCTGGATCCTCTGAGATCACAAAATCATTTACATATATCAAACCAGAGGCATAGCTACACATCTCGTAGCGACTCATTATCTTTCCACGGAGCTTCATATGATAATCAGCAGTGACAACAAGGGACTTTTCATATGGATTCTGAGGCTGAGGCGCCGAGAAGAAGAGCAGCTCACCGTTGGATCGTTGGAGGACTAATAAGAGACGTGGACGAGCCGACGACTTGGTGAAGAACAACTCGGTGAAGTCTTGACGGCTAAGTATGGATTCCCACTGCTTCGACACGCAACGAAACCTCCCTACTGATTTTGCTGGCAGTCTCGATAGTATCTCGGGAATGAGATCAATTGGGATGTAAACTGGATTTCTCCTCCAGCATTCATCATCGTTTTATTTGCTGAAACATTTCATCGCAAAATCTCTAATATGTATTTATAGGTTTTAGACCTTTAGGGTTTCGCCGTTTAGGTCTAAATAAATTATCAAAAAAGTAAACTGGTTTTCTTCTTGGTCCGGAAATCTCTGTTTTGATTGGTAGATTTTGTTTTTTCCGATTAAACAAATGTTGCATCGGTTAGTTTCGTTTGAGACATATGGTTAAGAAAAATACAATAAGCTGATTTTTTTATTAGCGTTAAAAGTTGAAACCATATTATGAAATGGGTCTAAGTAGGGCGGCGCGGGCTGGGCTGGGCTTGACTTCACCCACAACAAGTCACCGGAACATGTGGCGGTGCGAAAATTCACGTTGCATTAAGAAGAATACATAATACTACCCTAATAAGAAAACCCTTTTTTAAAAAACCTAAATCCTTAGCCTGTTACGGTCAAAAGGTATAATCTCGTCCCTCTGATATCTCCATGATTCTGTTGAATTGATCTGTTAGCTCCATCTTCTACGCTTCTCTCTCTCTCTCTCGTTTTAAATTTGATAATGAACTTGACTTGTTTGATTGAAGATGTTACCATAAGATTTTCTGTCATAGATTAAAAACTTAGCTGCAATTTCTTTTCCCAATTTTAAATTTACTAATTGTTTTTTGTTTTGTTTATGTTCATCAAAGCCTTCAATAATACGATATGGTGAAAAACAAAGCGGCGAAGGCTCACTACGTGCAGGCTAAAACGTCAGTTTGGTGGGATATTGACAATTGTCCAATACCCAAGGGTTGTAAACCTGAGGGGGTCGCTCAGAAAATAATCTCGGCCCTCCATAAGCTGAACTACCGTGGTCAAGTCTCCATATTTGCCTTTGGCAACATGAATCACATCCCTCCTTTTGTCAAGCAAGCTCTCTCTTCCACTGGAATCACTCTTAATCACATCAAATTTGGTTAATCTTCTATCTCTCTGACATGTATAGTAGAATTTAGACATTGANTTCAGATTCAGATGGCTGTTTTTTTTATAATTTTTTCTTTTGGTTTTACAAAGAATTCGACATGATCTAACCATGCGAGCTTTTGTTTCACCTCTTTAGGTCCTGAAAGAGGAGAAGTTAGGAGGCGTCTTTATCACGATGTGATGTTTTGGAGGAGTAATAATCCACCTCCGGCTAATATAATGTTCATCTGTCGTGACGAAGAAACGCGCTCTCATAACCAAGAGATGGAGAGGGGATATAACATTCTTCTGGC
>NC_025701.1:17306206-17307425 GCF_000633955.1 Camelina sativa
TTTTTTTTTTTTTTTTTTTTTGAATAATATGTGGAACTGAAATACTAACGTGGAATGATTGAATTAGTATGATGGTTATTATTTGTCAAATATTTTTTATTGGTTAGAGAACTAGAATATTGAAGATATCTTATCTGTCCTATCCTATAATTGTTTTATTCATATGTTCTCTCGTGTGTGAATGGTACAAGGAGAAATTACAACATTTCCAGTTCTAACCATATACGAATGAGTTTGAGTAATTTATATATTCACATATATGGTTAAATGTTTCTCAAATGTTTAGATGTTTTAGAAAGATGACATTACTCTTACGTGCGCAAGAAGCACCATATATATTCCTTCTGTATATGCTGATAACAACTTGAGAGAACCAAATAACTCCATCTCTCTCTTGAGTTTGTTGAGTTTCCCCGAGTGACACGTTGGGAGCAACTCTTTGGTCGTATCCCGCTGAGGCAAGCAATAACAAACGATGCAATCTACATGCATGTGATATTATACAAAAAGAAACAAACACACAAAAGAATTTGGAATGCATCAGCACTTGTTTTACATATTTCTTTTAATTTTTCCTACCATTAATCTAACTACAACAACAGATTTTGGCGATGCATGCTTAATCACGACTCACATATTGTTTGCAGCCTCTGAGACTAGGATAGTGGATCCAAATTATGCTCCAGGTCACATTGCGAAGTTCTCAGATATGTATCCATTCTTGCTTATATCACAGGTCAGAGGATCAAATTCGATTTCTTTCTTTCTGTTCTGCTTTTACATAGTCTCTCGTGCTATTTCAAAAGTTCGCTTGATTCCCTGAAGAAGCTTCTCAAGGAGCTACATAACGTGTAACACAGCCAGTTAGGGCTAACACTTGCTGTTTGTTTGTTTTTTCTTGTCATCAGAGAGATTCCTCTGTTTGAGTCGCAGACTCTGTTTCAGATGCAGAGTCAAATAAAATTCAATATGCTTATACTAATACTAGTTAACCTAGTAATGATTCAGATTCATAATAAAACTATCACTGAATCTATAAGTTCACATAAAAGATTTTTTTTTTTTGAGAGAGTTGAAACAAACATTTCTATGGATATTTATGGAGTTGAAGCCGAATATATAGATTTCAACTCCTTCACATCCTCAGATCAATCTTGTCAATGTGCATAAGATTTTATTTCGTAGCAGTGATTAGTGACTATGTAATAAAGTCCTCAAT
>NC_025701.1:17307930-17309184 GCF_000633955.1 Camelina sativa
CCTCTGTTTGAGTCGCAGACTCTGTTTCAGATGCAGAGTCAAATAAAATTCAATATGCTTATACTAATACTAGTTAACCTAGTAATGATTCAGATTCATAATAAAACTATCACTGAATCTATAAGTTCACATAAAAGATTTTTTTTTTTTGAGAGAGTTGAAACAAACATTTCTATGGATATTTATGGAGTTGAAGCCGAATATATAGATTTCAACTCCTTCACATCCTCAGATCAATCTTGTCAATGTGCATAAGATTTTATTTCGTAGCAGTGATTAGTGACTATGTAATAAAGTCCTCAATGGTTGCTGGAAGTTTTGCATTTCATAGATGTAACATCGACGAAAGCTATCATCATAATTCTTTTTTTAGATTTAAAGTTATCTTATCTAATCGATTTCTTTCTTGCGGTTCTACTCTAAATATCCCCATAACGTTATCCAGGGTTCTCTAGATTCACTGATGAATAAACTTCTCAAGGATGGTGCCGATTTAGACCCAAGTATGTTCAAAGGAAATGTGAACCAGTTCACCTAAGACTTCTGACAGAAAGATCATTAGGGCATCTCCAACCCCACTCTATTTTAGAGTCAAAACTCTATTATAGAGCAACATTTGCTCCAACCCTACTCTATATTTTACTTTAAAATAGAGAAAATGATGGGATTGCTCTATATATAGAGTAACTCTATTCTCACCTCTATTTTTTTACACTACCTCTATTTTCAACTCTAAAATAGAGTAATACATTGGAGAAAAACAATGCTCTATTTTAGAGTTACTCTATTTTAGAGAAAAAAATAGAGATATACATTGGAGATGGTCTTAATAGAAAATATGCCAATGTCACCTTCTATGGTGCAGATAAAAAACTATGCTCTCATTGCAAGGTACAAACGCTTAGCCTATTTCAAAACTCCATGAGTCTTGTCTTTTGTTCGTTGCTTAATTAAGGATCATTTTTTTATTTGTCCATGATCAGAAAAAATATCGGATCAGACAGATTTAGAGCCAAAGAGGAAACCATAGGAAAAGATACAGTAGAACCTCTATAAATTAATACTCTTTAAATTAATACTCGCTATAAATTAATAAATTCTTCCGGTCTCGAGTTGGGCCGGTGTAAAAAATGACACATTTCGATAAATTAATAAGATAATATTTTTTTTTGGAAATCCTATGTAAAAATATAGTCCCATCAATGTCATAAATTAATAATCAAATAATATTAATATATATATATATATATATAT
>NC_025701.1:17309628-17328138 GCF_000633955.1 Camelina sativa
AAGAAAATCTAGTGAAATACTGAAATATGACTCTATTGTTGTTTGCATATTCTTGAATTTGCATTCTTATTGGAGCTCATCTCTAATATCTTTCATTGTCGTATTCTCAAATCACATCCAAAAATTACGAAGAGTTCTAAATGAGATAATTGCTTCTTTATATGTAATTGGTTTTAAAATTACCGTAATATCTTATTCAACTTCATCATTACCATGAATGATACTAGTAGAAGTTTCTTCTAAACTCTAAACTTCTAACATCTATCATTTTTACTTAAACTCTAAACTTAGCAATTACAATAGACAAGATTATAAATTAAGAAATTTTTTTAAAAATATGAATCATAACAAAAGTATCTTATTCTGTAATACATAATTTTCAAAATTATGAAAATTAAAAATCTCTTCATTATTAATTTATCGATAAATTAAAACTTCTTTAAATTAATAAAATTTCATGGTGACCTTATTAATTTATAGAGGTTCTACTGTATTGTAAATCATAACAAATGAATAATCAGACTATTGATTAGGCGTTTTGATATATCTTATGGCCATATGTGACAATTTTAGCTATAAGCCAGTCGAATGATAGTGCTAAACGAGACGAAAAAGAAAACATAAAACAAACTAAATAAAACAAAAGTATATATAGCGAAGCCAGCATAACGATAGAAAAGGTTAGCTGATAATCCGTACATGTTCTTCACGGATTGAGAAGACTTGGAGAGGTCGTGAGATGTACGCCGTTTGGCCTCTTGGGAACGAAATTTTGGACTAGTTTTAAAAGGCTTGGCTTGAGTTGCATTGCATCGTTAATGCTAAGATCTTCTATATAGTCTACAAAGGCGTAAACTTTGGAATTATGATCGGCCAGAACACCTTGGATTTCAACACTTTGGAGAGTGTTCCTTTCCGGACATAAAATGGATTAGATGCATATTTCATTGACAAAAAAAATGTCACCGGTAGCAGTCATCCCAGAAACAGAAAGATCCCCTTTATGTATAGCAACAATACTCTCATCGCACAAAGTGTAGGCATATTTCGACCATTCCTGTTTATCAACATCCTCTAGAACCCACAAACTCAACTCAACAAGAAATCCACCATTAGGAGCCAACCTCTTCATAATGTTAATCCCACCTAATTTCCCCTTATAGTTTATCAATCCATCAAAACCGTATTCTACGCCTATGTACTTGAATTTCTCATACCTAACATCAAAGCAAACTATCACATCATCATAATCAACATCATCAAAATCAACTTGATCAACTTGATCAACTCGAGCTGAGTAATACAAAACCCCATGGATGCAAATATTTTCCCTACAAGGGAGATGTTCAAAAGGACACTGGATCGTCCTCCACCTCAGTTCCTCAGTTCCCAGTATTAAGATATAATGACTTAAATAAGAAACACTAATGACCAATACCTTAAATTCCTTGTAAAGAGGATCAAACCCTAAATAGCTATTCCTTGAAATACCTCTAAGTTCAGGTAGTTCAGGTAAGATAACATACTGTCCTGTGAGAGGGTTACACATCACACGCTTTGCATCTTCATCTTCCCTTGGGATGAATATATTACGAAAATTACACGAAAATAGATAAATCCAGAGGCATAGCTACAATCGTAATCGCTTGTGCCTTTAAAGAAGTTGGTATGAAAATCAGTGGCGGCTACTACAAGAGAAGACTTCTCATATGGATTCTGAGGCTGAGGCGTTGAGTAAAAACTCCAATCAAGGTGTTGGCTGACCACAAATAAGAGAGGTGGACGAGCCGAGGACTTGGTTATAAACAACTCGGTGAAATCATGACGGTAAAGTGTGAACGCCCATAGCGCAACGACACCTACCGATTGATTTTGTAGACAATCTCGAGAATATCTCGATAGCGAGATCATCTGGAATGCATGGAATCAAAAGTTTTTCTCCTAACCATGGTCGGACGCAGAAACATATTTTGACAATACAAGTCGCACAGACTCGCTCTATAGATATATGTATCGTTGAGGATTATTATAAAAAGTTCGACCTAACTAGATGATGTTTATTTATCTAATTAAGAGGGGGTGGTGGACTTGAACCTATTCAGGATCGGCATTAACCTAAGGCCCAAGATGCATGGACTTTTAACCATCCAATTTTTTAATATACTTTTTAGTTTTACTTTTGTGTTGATCGAAAAATATTTTGATGGCAAAACAAGGTTTGCAAATTCAGCAATTATATGGTGAAAACTGAAAACAAGTGAGGTTGGTAAAACCCTTGATTTGAACAACTAGGTTCACTCCAAAATTCAGAAAAAAACCCTTGAACAAAAGGGGTCCAGAAAAAATGTGATAGAGTCAAACAAATTCATTTCACTTAGGGTCTAAAAAAAATATTGAGATGGGACTGAAAACAACTCTCCTCTCATATTTGTGTTCATATAGTAAAATTGGTAATGTTCAAACAACATTGTGTTCATATAGTAAAATGTAAATGTGTCCATTCAAAGAGGAGCGTATATGCTTGGTTTAGCATCAAGAAGAGTGGTTTAACGTTCTGATCTGGAGTGTGAGAAGTAACAGAACAGAGAGAAAAGTATCTTCAGGATGATTAAATCTAAACTCTTCCTCGGCTTCAGTGACAAGAGTTTGAAAAAAATTAAGGCAGGTTCAAGTAAGAGATTGGCACGGTGCATCTTTCCTTGAAACATATGTTACTGCCAGCTTGAGCTAATTTTTTCCATGTGAGATTATTTTCTAGTTGATTGCGCTCAGAAATAATCAAAGCAAACAAGAATACAATAGAGAGGTCTTAAAAAACTTATAAACATTACTAGAGAAAGGAAAAAAAAAATGCTAAGCAAAAATAGTGGTAAATGAAAAGTCACGGCCAAAGTAGCATAGAATAATCAAATTAGCCAACAAAAAAGTCGACACCTAAATTACCCTTATAGTTTATCCAAAGCAATTTATAAATGTCATGTACTTGATCGCGACCACAAAGGAACTTAACATCAATAAATTTGAATTCTCAGACCTAACATCAAAACAAACAATCACATCCTCACACTTTTCATCACCACCACCATCGGAAGTTTGAACAATTTTGACAGCGAAGTGATACAAAACCCCATTGATGCAGTTATATTCCCTTAGCATGAGAAGAAGGATAATGGGTAAAGGGACAATGGATCTTCCTCCATCCCTTTTTTACAGTTCCTACTGTCAGAATTTCATGAAGATCAGAACACCATGGATAGGCAATGAACAATGCCTTGAATTGCTTGTCAATCTCGGATCATACCCTAAAAAAGTTTTGTACCTCATCAAGAAAGGTAAGATGGTGTACTCTCGGGTGATACGGTTACATAAGACAGGCACTGCATCCTCATCCTCCTTCTTTGAAATCCGCACGCTAGAAAAATAGGTCAAACCAGTGGTAACGCAGAAAACATCAGTTCCGATAATTAATGAGATCAGTTGGGATGGAATCTGAATTTTCTCCTCTTTTCATGATCATTGTGTTATACTTGGTTATCTGATGGAGAGAGAGAGTACAAAACATCCCCTAGGGCAAACATCAGTTTAGTTTCGGTTTAAAGTCATAAACCAATCAGTAACCTTTGTTATTCTGTTTTACTCGGTTCATTTAGTTCAGACTGAGTAAAACAAATCGATTTGACCTAAACGTACCATCACGTGTCTTCCAAGTTCGAAACTTGTTGTGGTTTCACGAAACTGTGGCGTTCTTTTATTTTCTAGGTACATTTGATGTGGTAGTCAATTTGTATGTTTCACTTCTTGATAAAGAGTGGAATTAGCTTAGAGGATACAATTGTGAAGAATGACAGTGGTGGTCCTGCTATGGACGTCATGCTACGCCTACGTTGTAGACTTGTAGTTGTTCTGTTAAGAAACAGAGTAGATAAGAATAAGTTGGTATTTTTGATTATTGATGATTTGCATGCGGTCTCTCTCACAATGAGTCAATGATGTAAGAGTCTTGGAATATGTTTTCTCTCAAGATAGTGAATCGTTTGGAATCTTCTAACCAAGTTTTGTTATAAATATTCGTGGGCATTACGTTTTCGGTTTGTTTCGTTCATCTTTAGATCCGAGAGATCAAGATTCTAATAGTTGGAGAAGCAAGAATGTTCTATGATATTGTTGTAGCTCCAAGTTATACTGCTAATTAAGGTCTTAAGTCCTGAAAGAAAAATCAAAAATCTTGAGCTAGGCGATTTTATGAAAACACAATGTCGACAAAACATTCACTTGCTTCAGATTTCCAAGTAACGTGTAACACAATTAGGGCATGTAAGTCANAAAAAAAAAAAAAAAAAAAAAAAAAAAAAAAAAAAAAAAAAAAAAAAAAAAAAAAGATTGTAAGGTAAGCCACAAACAGAGTGATATGGCTAGGTGGCTAACACATTTTGTAATATTGTATTTTTCACTAGTCATAAGGGAGATTCCCCTGTTTTTAGTCGTAGACTTTGTATCAGATGTAGAGTTAAATAAAATTCAATATGCTTATACTAAGAGCATTCACAATGGTGATACTCACTTACTGAGTGTCAAATGAATTTAATATTAATTGTTTTTGCATAATTTAGTTAAATAATTAAATTATGCTTGTTTTTTAAATTAAAACCAATCAGAATGAGGCACGTGGCACATGAGTGTCTAAAGAATGTCTCAAAGTGTCTTAGCGCAGACACGGGATCACATTATTTCTCCTCTTTTCCTTTTTTTATTATTATTTTCTTTTGCAGACACTACCTAAAGATGACCAATGGGAATGGTGTAAGACGTTCTAACCTAGTAAATGATTCAGATTAATATAAATTGACATAAAAATTAAACTTTTTGACTGTTGAAACTTGAAACAAACATAGCTATGATTCTATTTGAAGGATCGCCATATTAGCAGAAGACAATATCACCTTTTATGGATATCAAAAGCTTGTCCTATTTCAAACTCCATGAATATTGTCTTTTGTTTCATTCTTTAGAATCAGCTTTTTGATTTGTCCATACACAGTTAATCAAAAAAATATTTCGGATCAAACAGATTTAGAGACAAAGAGGAAACCACAGGGAAATATATTGTAAATCATAACAAATGAATAATCAGACTATTGATTAGGCCTTTTTGATCTTATGTGACAAATTTAGTTAAAAGCCAGCAGAATGATAGTGCTAAACGAAACGAAAAACAAACAAAACGAAACAAAAAATAAAATAACTAAGCCAGCAGAGCGTAAGAGCAGGTTAGCTGATAATTCGTACTTGTTAGGCTCCTCGCTCTTCACAGATTGAAAAGACTTGGAGAGGTGAGCAGATGTACGCCTACGTCGTTGTGGTTTTGGCCTCTTGGGAACTATATTTTCGCCTACTAGTTGTAAAGGGTTTGACTTGAGTTGCATTGCATCATTAACACTAAGATCCTCTACATGGTCTACAAAGACATTAACTCTTGAATAACAATAAGCTCCTCCAACACCTTCGATTTCACCTTCGATTTCAAACACTCTGGAGAGTGTTAATTTCGGGATTAAAATAGAAAACATCAAACAGTGCAGACGCAGATTTCCTCGCCAAAACAATTTCACCTGAAGCAGTCACCCCAACAACGGATAGCTTCTCTTCTTTGACCTTAAAAACTTCACTATGATCAGCCGACAAAGAGTAGACATAGTTGGACCATTCAGGCTTCTCGACATCTTCTAGAACCCTCAAAGTCAACTTAAGAAGATATTCACCATCATAAGCATAATCCAAATGAAGCCCACATAATTTCCCCTTATAGTTTATCATCCCATCAAAATGGCCTTCATAACCGTTTGCTAAACGGTCAACGAGCTTGAATTTCTCAGATCTAACATCGAAGCAAACTATCCTTTTAGAGCATCCATTAGGATCATTAGTATCATAAACATAAGCTAAGTAATGCAAAACCCCATTGATGCAAACGCTGTCCTCAAAACCCCATAGACAATCATGTGTAAAAGGACATTGGATCTTCCGCCACCTCAACTCCCCAGTTCCCAGTGTCAAAATATAATGATCTGTATCATGACTAGACATGAACAATACCTTGAATTCCTTGTTAACCGGATCAAACCCTAGGTAGCTATACGAAGCACCTCTAAGTTGAGGTAAGATCACATACTGTCCTGTGAGAGGGTTACATATCACACGCTTTACATCTTCATCATCCCTTGGGATGCGCATATTATGAAAATAGATCAAGCCAGAGGTATAGCTACATTTGTATTCGCTTATGCCTATAGAGAACTTGGTATGAAACTCGGTGGCGGCTACTACGGGAGAAGACAACTTCTCATATGAATTCTGAGGCTGAGGTTGAAGAGTTGAGTAAAATCTCAACTCACTGTATTTTCCTACCCCAATTAAGAGACGTGGACGAGCCGAGGACTTGGTTAGAAACAACTCGGTGAAATCATGACGGTGAAATCCTGACCTGATTGGAGCCAATGAATTCCACAGCTTCGACACGCAGCGGCACCTAGCGATTGATTTTGTAGTCAATCTCGAGAATATCTCGATGATGAGCTCATCTGGAATGGAATCAAAAGTTTTTCCACTAACCATGATCGATCGAACAGGAGGGAGATACGTATAGTTTTGGATTAGTTTTATTAATAAAAGTTCGACCTAATTAGATGATATTTATATATCTAATTAGGAGAGAGTTGTGGACTTGAACTTTTCAGAGATTGGCACTAACCTAATTAAGGCCCAAGAAGCATCGGCCTTTACATGGTCATTAATTATATCATTTCATTGGTTTTATTTCTTTGGATTCAATTTCCATCTCAGATATTAATGACTGTTTTGCTTGACTACCAAACAACATCATCGACTCGTCAAAGAAGAACCGCTTGGTTTAGAGGAAGAGTAACTTAAATTTTACATTGCTATGATCATCATTGATGGCAATTATTACATCTCTGTATTGAACTTTATTTAGTGGACAAAAACGAGGATGAGAAGGGAGTGGTGGTTCAAGTAAAACTCTCAGCTCTTGAGGCCTTTTTTAGAATTAAAAGTAAAAAATACATTCAGTAGCTAGTGTCTTGCTGATAGCCTAGCAAGTGCAGCATCTCTGTATATATTAGCTGGTTACGTGATCTACAAGACTATTTTAATCTTCTCTAAAAAGCACAGAACATCAAATTTTGAGTATGATGATCTTGTTCTAGGTGAGCAACAGAACAACAGTCCTCACTTAATGATCTTCTCTAGATGATGTTGATGTGCTCTGTTCTGGTAGGCGTATAGATGTTGCAACATATGTTGTCTTCATAACATCAAACCTAAGATTCTCTATATGCATGGTCTACAAAGTAGTAAACTGTATGATCATTAAGTGAGGACTG
Organism: Camelina sativa; assembly: GCF_000633955.1. NCBI lineage: Eukaryota > Viridiplantae > Streptophyta > Magnoliopsida > Brassicales > Brassicaceae > Camelina > Camelina sativa. Next base: position 17,317,029 of record NC_025701.1, read on the forward strand.
TTGCAAAATTTATTTATTTCGATAATCATCATGTAAAACTGAAACCGCCCATTGAATTGATTAGATTCAAACTCTTTCTCCGCTTTTCCGAGAAGAGTTTGAAACTTAGGCTTGAAAAAAGCAAGAGACTGGCACAAATTAGCGATTATAAACAGCTCTTATTTCCGGTATCAATCTAGTAATTTTGTAAAAACAATGTCAAAGGAAACAAGAATACTATTAAGTACTTTCAAACAATAACATAACGAAGAGTAAAAGAATCTGAAGAAAACACAATGTAGATAAAACTTTAATTTGCTTTCAATCTTCCAAGTAACGTGTAACATAATTAGGGAGTGATATGGCTAAGTGGCTAACGCTTTTTTTTTTCTGTCATCAGAGAGATTCCTCTGTGTTAGTCTTAGTCGTATACTCTGTCCCACATGCAGAGTTAAATAAATTTCAACAGGCTTATACTAACACTATTTAACCTAATAATGATTCAATTTTATATTAAAAATGTAGTTGAAACAAACATTTCTATGGATATTTGTGGAGTTAAATTACAAGCTTACATTGAAGTTGAAGCCATATATATAGATTCCAACTCAAGTCCTTCACATTCTTAAATCATTCTTGTCACTGTGCCATTAAAACTTTTGGCTACGTTTTCAGTGGTGAGAGCTCCTGGTATGGTTTAGAAACATCGTTCGGAAGCCAGAAATTAATTAATGTGGGATAAAACATTAGTGCATGTCAAAACCAGAATGAAAGAAAAGAAAAAGAAAAAAAAAAAGAAAAAAATACTAACAAAAATTGTATGATAAGAAGCCAAACGGAGTGACATGGCTAAGTGGCTAACGCTTTTTGTATTGTATGTTTGTTTCACTTGTTGTCATCAGAGAGATCGTTGTAGACTCTGTTTCAGATGCAGAGTTAAATAAAATTCACTAGGCTAATGCTAATACTAACACTTTCTAGCCTAATAATGATTCAGATTTGTACATAAAAATGTAGTTTTTTTGAAAGTTGAAACAAACATTTCTATGGATATTATTTCTGGAATTGAAAGCTGACATTGAAGTTGAAGCCATAGATTTATATTCAAACTCCTTCACATCCTCAGGATCATTCTTGTCACTGTGCCATTAACCTTTTTGCCTGCGTTTTCAGTGGTTAGAACTCCTGCTATGGTTTACAAACATTGTTGAGGGAGCCTTGTCGACTTGTTCGTTTTGAGATCAATAGTGATGGAGCCAAAGAGGAAACCACAGGAAAATATATTGTAAATCATAACAAATGAATAATCAGACTATTGATTAGGCATTTTGATATATCTTATGTCCATCTGTGACAATTTTAGCTATAAGCCAGTCGAATGATAGTGCTAAACAAGACCAAAAAACAAACAAAAAACAAACTAAATAAAACAAGAATATATATAGCTAAGCCAGCATAACGATAGAGAAGGTTAGCTGATAATCCGTACATGTTCTGCTCCTTGTTCTGTGACTTGGAGAGGTCGCGAGATGTACGCCGACGTCGTCGTGGTTTTGGCCTCTTGGGAACGAAATTTTGGACTAGTTTTACAAGGCTTGGCTTGAGTTGCATTGCATCGTTAACACTAAGATCTTCTACATAGTCTACAAAGGCGTAAACTATGGAATTATGATCCGCCCGAACACCTTGGATTTCAACACTTTGGAGAGTGTTCCTTTCCGGACTGAAGTAGAAGACATAAAATGGATTAAATGCATATTTCATTGACAAAACAATGTCACCGGTAGCAGTCATCCCAGATATAGAAAGACCCCCTTTATGTATAGCAACATTACTCTCATTCCACAAAGTGTAGGCATATTTCGACCATTCCTGTTTATCGACATCCTCTAGAACCCACATACTCAACTCAACAGGACCTTTAAAAGCATACCCCACCTTAATGTTAATCCCACCTAATTTCCCCTTGTAGTTTATCAATCCATCAAAACGGCATTCTACGCCTATGTACTTGAATTTCTCAGACCTAACATCAAAGCAAACTATCACATCCGCATCATGTAGAGCTGAGTAATACAAAACCCCATGGATGCAAATATTTTCCCTACAAGGCAGATGTTTAAAAGGACACTGGATCGTCCTTCACCTCAGTTCCCCTATTCCCAGTGTTAAGATATAATCACTATAATAATAAATACTCATGACAAATACCTTAAATTCCTTGCAAAGAGGATCAAACCCTAAATAGCTATACGAATAGTTATGCGGAATACCTCTAAGTTCAGGTAAGATAACATACTGTCCTGTGAGAGGGTTACACATCACACGCTTTGTATCTTTATCTTCCCTTGGGATGGACATATTACGAAAACTACGAAAATAGATCAATCCAGAGGCATAGCTACAATCGTAATCGCTAGTGCCTTTAGAGAAGTTGGTATGAAAATCAGTAGCGGCTACTACAAGAGAAGACTTCTCATATTGATTCTGAGGCTGAGGCGTTGAGTAAAAGCTCCAATCAAGGTGTTGGCTGACCACAAATAAGAGACGTGGACGAGCCAAGGACTTGGTTATAAACAACTCGGTGAAATCATGACGGTAAAGTGTGAACGCCCATAGCTTCGACACGCAACGACACCTACCGATTGATTTTGTAGACAATCTCGAGAATATCTGTGGAATGGAATCAAAAGTTTTTCTCCTAACCATGATCGGACGCAAACACATATTTTGACAACACAGACTCACTCTGTAGATATGTATTGTTTAGAATTATTATAAAAAGTTCGACCTAATTAGATGATGTTTATTTATCTAATTAGGAGGGGGTGGTGGACTTAAACTTATTCAGGATCGGCATTAACCTAAGGCCCAAGATGCATGGACTTTTTACCATCCAATTTTTTATATACTTTTTACTTTTATTTTTGTGTTGATCGAAAAATAAAAAACAGAGTAGACTTGTAGTTGTTCTGTTAAGAAACAGAGTAGATAAGAATAAGTTGGTATTTTTGATTATTGATGATTTGCATGCGGTCTCTCTCACAATGAGTCAATGATGTAAGAGTCTTGGAATATGTTTTCTCTCAAGATAGTGAATCGTTTGCAATCTTATAACCAAGTTTTGTTAGAAATATTCGTGGGCATTACGTTATCTGTTTGTTTCGTTCATCTTTAGATCCGAGAGATCAAGATTCTAACAGTTGGAGAAGCAAGAATGTTCTATGATATTGTTGTAGCTCCAAGTTATACTGCTAATTAAGGTCTCAAGTCCTGAAAGAAAAATCAAAAATCTTGAGATAGGCGATTTTATGAAAACACACAATGTCGGTAAAACATTCACTTGCTGAGTTGCTTCAGATTTACAAGTAAACGTGTAACACAATTAGGGCATGTAAGTCAAAACCAGAAGAAAATAGGAAAAAAAAAAAAAAAATTTCAGTGGTATAATTGGATGTCAAAGACATTTATTATTCTTTTCTTTCGTACTCCATATCGAATTATTTTTTTTTTATTATATATTATTTTCAAACCGCTGACATCCGCCACAGTGTAAACCACCGCCTATCAGGCCCCTTTACTCAAATGTTATCCAAAAGTTATCTAAAAGTTGGTTTATTACTCATATCTAATAATTTTTTAAAAATTGCTCAAATGTTTAGTGTCCTGGGTGTAATTACAATTTACGCTTTGGGTTTAGTTTTTCGATTTTGAGTAAAAAAAAAAAAAACAATTAAAATACACATTATTTTTGATTTTCCACGTCACTAGTCAGTTTTTTTTTCCCAGAATCGACAGTTTTTTGTTTATATCTAATAAGAGGAAAGTGAACAGTTTCCACTGTTCACAAACTGCGAAAAAAAAAAAAAACAAAAACTCTCTCTCGTCGTCTCTCGTCGCCAAACCCTAGTTCCGCCGGCGATACTCTGTCTTTGTCCACTCTCTCGCCGTCATCTCTCGCCGTCTATGCTCGCTCTTTCTCTCTCTTCGTCGTCGCACTTTCTTTCTTTGTCGTCGCTCTCTCTCTTCGTCGTGTTCGTTTTCGTCTACAAACATCTTTGTTTACGAGTTCCGGTATGTGTCGAACCTTTGTTTTCGAGTTTTCCGACTGAATGTGGGTTTTATCGATGGTTTACGGCTGATTGTCTTCGTTTACATATGACGGCTGATTTGTTAGATCTATTCGATTTGATGGCTGATTTACTGTTTGTTTTATGTTGCGGCTGAGTTATTTTATGCTTTACGGCTGATTGTTGCTGTCGTTAATTTAAATATGACAGCTGATTTGTTAGATCTATTCGATTCGATGGCTGATTTACTATTTGTTTTATGTTGCGGCTGAGTTATTTTATGCTTTACGGCTGAGTTTTGTATTGGTGACTGAGTTATTTTATGCTTTACGGCTGAGTTATGTATTTGTGGTTGAGTTATTATATGCTTTGCGTCTGTGTTTGTTATATGTTATGGCTGATTTATTTTATGTTTTACATATGAGTCAGTCAAATGCTTTGGAGAACGATTTAGGAATACAAAAACAGAAACTGGTGGCATATTGTTGCTTCAATGGGGTGGAAACCGTACACGTTCAACAATGGAATCCGTAATTGCTGAAGAGATCAGAGTTTGGTGAGGTAAGGTTTATTAGTGGTTGAGTGATTGTTTAGTAATGGCTGAGTTATGCTTTAGTGATGGCTGAGTTATTATTTTGTAATGGCTGAGTTATTGTTTAGTGATGGCTGAGTTATTATTTAGTGATGGCTGAGTTATTGTTAGTGATGGTTGAGTTATGATTTAGTGATGGTTGAGTTAAAACTTACTGATGGGTTTCATAATCTCTTATGTTACAGCTGCGTGTGACTAAAATGGTTATGAAGGATGATGTAAGCGAACTATTTCATACGTGGCCAGATCAAGAAGATGACCCAACACTTGATCGCCTTATCAAAGACATACATGAGGATAAGTTTGTTAAAGGTTCTTGGGATGTTAAGGGGAGTGATAAGAAGAAAAAGCTAAAAGCTAAAACAGCTTTTGAGTCTGAATTCCTCCCGTAAAGAAGCAGAAAGTCCAGAAGGTGGAAGTTTCCAACAGTCAGGGTGGTGAATATGGTTAAGGAGCTGCACATAAGAGGAAGAAGAAGAAGAAAGGAATAAAGGTAAGTGATATGGTGTATAGTGAGTTTATATTATATGTAATATTTTGTTAGCTTGTTTACGACGGTTTGTTTATTTGTTTAGTGTGCTAGTGAGGAGGAAGATGCTGGAGAAGATGTGTCGGTTGGAACTCTCGTTGAGTTGGTGTCTAATTTAACCTCAAGAATTGACACCTTTGATAAAAACATTGCAAATATGTCTGTGAATCTGGAGAAGAAGATTGGAAATAGAATAGAATTAAAGATGAATGAAAGATTACAAACCAGGTTTGGATCTTTTGCGAGTGAACTCAAACAGATGAAAGAGCACGTGCTTTCCATGGGTGTTGGGCAAACTGGCCAAAACACTTTTGATGCGTGTTCAAATTTCAAAATAAAGGACCTGGTACCACCAGACCTTCGGGCAAAACTAGAGACACCAAAAGGTCCACCAGGAGTTCCAGGAAAAATGCAACAAAACTACTCTGTCAACAGTTCTCCGGTAATGTCTGAATTATATTAATTTTATGGCTGATTTTCCAGAATGTTTAGGTTGAGTTATCATTATCTTTAATTGTCTTCGCTATGTTATACAGGTAGATGGCAGTGGTTTGGCTGGGATCAGTAAGAATCTGAATAAAGAGTTTGATAAAGATGATCCTTTTAATTTCATTGAGAAGTCTCCAGCTGCTATGAAACCAACTGCTATGAAACCAAATCAACAGCCTTACACGAGGAAAAATACCAAAGATGCAAAGAAGGACAAAGAAATAGAGGCAAAGAAGGCCAACGAAATAGAGGCAAAGAAGGCCAAAGAGTTGGCGGCGGCAGAGAAGGCCAAACAGTTGGCGGAAAAGAAAGTAAAAGCCGAGGAGGTTGGAGATAATGAGCAAAAGAAAAGAAGTAGAAAGACTAGTAAGCCTACTGCTGTGAGGCCGTTGCAATTTGTAGCACCTATTTTGAATGAGGGAGAAGCTGAAGCTGGTGCAAACGCTGGTGCCGACGCTACTAACAGTAGTGTATGTGGTATGACATCTGAGTTTATGGCTGAAAACAAAACCCTTGAACCTGAATCTGAGGATGATGAGGAGGAAACGATTAGGCTTGATAGAAATTAAAGCTTTAAGGCTGGAGAGTGTTAAGCTATCCCCGGATGGAAGTGCATTGAATACACAACGGACTGACGTGCATGAGGAAGAACTGTGTACCTGGAGGTGGACTGTATGATTCTCTGGCACCAGTTGATCCGGTGCAGTTGAAAAAACTTTTTGAGTACCTAAAGACAGCCGAGTATGACCCTTTAGACCCTTGTTAATCACAGCTTGTTAATATTATATTAACAATTGTTTATTTATATGTTAGGAATCAACCATTAGGCGAGGCAACACTCAATATTGAATTCTATAGGACTCTCATCACCGAAAGAAAGAACTGGCCAGAAGATAAATTTGGGTGGCTGTCTGATAAAGTAAGTTTAACTTGATGTATGAGTTATTATCGTTTACGGCTAAGTTATAATACTTGATGTCTGAGTTATTATGTTTACGGCTGAGATATAATACATAATGTCTTAGTTATTATGTTTACGGCTGAGATATACATAATAGTTGAGTTGTTGTTTACTACTCAGTTTTCTGTTTTACAGCAAATGAACGCGTATATGAGACTCCTCAGGGTTAGGTAAAAACGAGATCCCTTCCCATTCCACAACAAACGCATTGCATTTATAGACTCGTGGTTCACCAGTACGATGATTCGTGACTATGCTCAGTTCGAGATAAAACCCAAAATGTTTAAATTCAAGGGCAACAGTTATGAAGAGTTAGTTAATGGTTTGATTCCATGAGATCAACCGTCTAATTTGAAGTGGATACAAGATGTGGATCACCTGTTTATTACTCCACAAACTGGAGGCGATCACTGGGTGGCGCTGCACGTGGATCTCATCAGGAGGCATATTGATTGCTATGATAGCATTTTGGGACAAGCAACCAAAAAAAGTGATATTAAAATTCTGAATGCTTGTAGGGCGTTTACGCGGTTGATTCCAGCAATGATGAACGATATAGTTCCTCACAAATTTCGTACACCTACTTTTTGTCAGTTCAGTTTCAGGAGGAGGAGTGCCTCCAAGGTCCCTCAAAACGTACAGGTTGGTGACTTTGGCGTGTACGCTCTAAAGTTTGTAAAATGTCTAGCGCTTGGTTTGTCTTTCGATGGCATCTGTGATCAAAATATCCAGGCTATACTTGTTAAAATGGCAGCAGAAATCTACGATGAGGCACCTGATTTTATGTGTCCGTTTAAATAATGCATTATGTCCTTCGTTTTGTTTCTTTAGGTAGGAATTGTACTATGATATGTAAAACATTTGGATTTCTTTTGGTATGAATTGTACTTGGATATGTAAAACATGGATTTGTCTATTTTCGAAGTTATGGTTGATTTACGGTTAAGTTACGGCTGAGTTATATACTTCACACGGCTGAGTTATTAATTACTGTTGAATTATGTACTTTGTACGACTGAGTTATGAGATATGAAAATGTATTCTTCTTTCTTTCATGAGTCTTTCGTTCTGTCAGATTCCTAATAAATTATCTAATTAAAACGTTTCTCGATATCACAAAAAGTGTTGTTGGGGAATCGCAAAGAAACCATAATTTTGTGCCTGCTCAGATCCACACATAATAAATACATAAAGTCAGCTTTTCTCACAATATATTATTTAAATTAATTAAAGATTTTGAATTTGAATTTTGAATTAAAGAAATTAAAAAAATTCCCAATAATTGACTCATATGGCTGAGTTATCGACATAAACGGCTGATTTATGAAATATTTATAAATTAAAATTATTATAACTCAAAATTACAATTTAGAATGGAAAATTAATATTACAATCATTATAAGCAATAAAAAGTAATAATTATAGACAAAGAGTGATTTTTACACATTCTGATCAAAATGTGTAAAACGTTCAAAACATGACATTTAGGGGTTAGGGTTAAGGTTAGGGTTTGAGGTATAGGGTTCATATTTCCAACATTATGGGTTTTAATTTAACAGTTTGGTTTTGATTATATTGTGTTTGGTTTAAGATGGTAATTTGGATATACTAACAGTTTGGTTTTGATCCATATTCAAGATCATTTCTTCTTGAGTCTCAATGTGCTTCTTGGCTGCATCCAAGTCCTGCTTCATCTCATTCTTCTCCTCTTGAATATTGGCAAACTCTTCGCGCAATGCATCGGTCCACCACCTCCTGAAACCGCAGCCTTGACCGGGACCCTTATAAATAGTACATAACTCATATTACATCCCAATTTGTATAAAAAATCAAGAAGCAGAGCACAAAAATAAGATAATAGAAATCTTTACATCTGTGATTTCATACGGAGAACTAAAATAAAGTTTTCCTCTCGTGCTAGGATCATTAGAAGTGACAACGAAAACCACCACACCACAATTACACTTGACTGGAACACCCTTGTCGCGCCTCCGGATTTCGCCGTACCTCATTTTCATATTTATTTCCTTACGATTCAGCTCCTATATTACCACAAACACAATATTAAGATTCCGCTTTGAGATTTTAGATGGTACAGAGATATCTATCTTACAGTTTTCTCATCAGCCCTGGAATTTCCGTCACAAAGATCTCTCTGTGCCATCATCTTGACTCGATTACTAAAACACTAAATCACTAAAATCCCATCATTTATACTAAAAAAACAAATTGTACGACGTCGTTTAACAATAATATACGTGACGGCTGAGTTATGTACTTAACACGGCTGAGTTATGGTGTTACAGCTGATTTATACAACGGTCATATTAATGGTGTTACGGCTGAGTTATGCAACGACCATATTAATTTATTATATACCTTGTCGAGAATACAAAAAGTGTTGTTGGGGAGACTCAAACAATAATTATATTTCTTGTTAAGAACCACACGTGTAATAAATGAGGAAGATTTTAGCGATTTATTATTTAAAAGGAATTTAAAATTAAAATTTGATTTTTTGAATTTTTTTTTTAATAAAAGTATTTCTCTAACAATTGACTGATATGGCTGAGTTATCGACATAAACGGCTGACTTACGAAATATTTGTAAATTATTATTATAACTCAAAATTAAAATTTAGAATGGAAAAATGAATATTACAATTATTATAAGCAATAAAAATAATAATTATAGACAAAGAGTGATTTTACACATTTTGATCAAAATATGTAAAACATTCAAAACATGACATTTAGGGGTTAGGGTTAGGGTTAGGGTTAGAGCTAGGGTTTGAGGTGTAGGGTTCAGATGAGCAACAATATGGGTTTTAATTTAACAGTTTGGTTTTGGTTATATTGTGTTTGGTTTAAGGTGGTAATTTGAATATACTAATATGATAACCATTTGAAAACTTTCAAATTTTTGAAATTACTTTTCGGTTATTTTTGGTTATGAGTCGGTTAGATGAATATATAACCATAAATAACACAAAATATTTTATAATTAGATAGATTAACTTAATATAACCGACATCAAGCCAAATATAACCAAAATTAACCAAAAATACCAATACAAAAATACCAAAATGGGAAAAATTAGTTTTTCGGTTCGGTTTGGTTTGGTCGGTTATTTAGTCTTATAATTGGAGTTATGGGTGAGTTATAGTTTATGACGGCTGAGTTATCGTTTAGGGTCTTCTCAATAATATGAAAACGTCTTCTTCTTTCTTTCTTGGGTCTTTTGTTCTATCAGATTCTTAATAAATATTAAAACGTCTCTCGATGTCACAAAAAGTGTTGTTATGGAAACCCGAAAAAGTAGTAATTTTGTGCCTGCTGAAATCTACACGCATAATAAATTCATAAAGTGAGATTTTTCACAATATATTATTCAAAAATAATTAAATAATTCTTATTCGAATTTTGAATTTTGAATTTTATTTTTGTAAAAGTATTTCTCCAACGATTGAGTAAGTTATGGCTGAGTTATTGACTTAAACAGCTGACTCATGAAATATTTGTAAATTAACATTATTATAACTCAAAATTTAAATTTAGAATGGAAAAATGAATATTACTAGTATTATAACCAATAAAAAGTAATAATTATAGACAAAGAGTGATTTATAAATCTGTAATGGCTGAGATATCGTAATACCGGCTGATTTATATTAATATGAAACATTACAAAAAGAAATCAACAAAAAGTTCAGAGTTCATATAGAAGACGACACGACAGTACAGATTAAACTGCGTCCAGATCGTTAAAGTATGCTTTGGATCCCACGAAATTTTAGTTTACACCAATCAAGAGGAGGAGGAACCACACACTGTTCGAAATCGGCCGCCGCAACCTCTCTCATATCCTCTAACCTCTTGTGCTCTGCCTCTAAGTCGACAAGTTCTTGACCCAAGATTTGATTCAGTTGGGATAGTTGAGCGTCGATTAGTTACCATCCTGAGCTAGGGCTTTTGTAACTACCATGGAGAAACGTTCCATCGACAACAACAACTTTGCGCATGAAAGCAAACCCAGCAATACTCGCACCAAAAGCAATAAAAACATATTTGAATCTTCCTTCATCATCTATTTGAAGACGCGTGTGACAACCCGTCCCGCGAACCCCACTAGCCCACCGCTAGCTGCCCCAACGGACCGTCTGTGGACCCTGCTAGCCCACCGCTAGCCGTCCAACAGACTCTAAGCTGGCCCTGCAGGGCATCGATCCTAATCCCTCACTGGGCAAATGGAACTATTCATCCAAATCCACACCTGGCGCACCAGGGTTCGAGGAACGCCTGGCGCACCAATAACCTACTGTATATTTGGATGAATAAGTCCATTTGCCCAGTGAGGGGTTAGGATCGATGCCCTGCAGGGCCAGCTTGGAGTCTGTTGGACGGCTAGCGGTGGGCTAGCAGGGTCCACAGACGGTCCGTTGGGGCAGCTAGCGGTGGGCTAGTGGGGTCCGCGGGACGGGTTGTCACAT
>NC_025701.1:17328274-17328435 GCF_000633955.1 Camelina sativa
GGCATCGATCCTAACCCCTCACTGGGCAAATGAAACTATTCATCCAAATCCACAGTAGGTTATTGGTGCGCCAGGCGTTACTCCCAACGGATGGTCCGTTTGGGCGGCTAGCAGTGAGGCTAGCGGGCTAGCAGTGAGGCTAGTGGGGTCCACGGGACGGG
>NC_025701.1:17329254-17353033 GCF_000633955.1 Camelina sativa
TTGGTGACAGCTTGTCTTGTGGGAAGGTTGTTAAAGGGTGGGGACCAGGGTTCGAGGAACGCATGGCGCACCAATAACCTACTGTGGATTTGGATGATTAGTTCCATTTGCCCAGTGAGGGGTTAGGATCGATGCCCTGCAGGGCCAGCTTGGGGTCCGTTTGGGCGGCTAGCAGTGAGGCTAGCGGGGTCTACGGGACGGGTTGTTACAACGCGTGACTATACCCGGATTTTCCCTTCTTAACATCTATATGTAAGAAGGCAACTCGCTAAAATTATCCTCGGGAGTACCCTGATCGATCTGCCTTGCATTCAGAAACGTTCGATATGTCTTCCAATAACCCATATGTTGACACCAACAAATTAATAAATCAGCCATAATATATAGATAACTCAGCCGATACATTCAAATAAGTCAGCCGTAAATAATCAATAAATCAGCCGTAATATATAAATAACTCAGCCTATACATACCTATAAGTCAGCCGTAAAGAATCAATATGTAAATAACACAGCCAAGACATTCATATAAGTCAGCCAGTTTGTATTAATAATCCAGCCATAACGTAATGATATGTCAGCCACTATTATCAAAAAATCAGTCGAAACATAGTAATTACCTTTATACTAAATTGCTTATTGAAAATGATTCCGACACTTTTAGGATTAACTTCCAGACCAAGATCACCAAGATATTCTCTGTAAAGATCTGCCAATACATCAGCTATTGATTGGCGGGATCTAGTAGAATGTTTCGTCACAGAACATGTGTGTTCCGAATCGTATAAACAAACATGAAAATCCTGGTCATCCCCTTGTACATATGCACGAACTCTCCAAAGACATCCTTCAACCCAGCACTTCATAATCACCATTCTCGGATTTGATACTGGTATATTAAAATAAAATCCATCCCTAACCAAAATAAGTTTCACGTGATTTCTTAACTCCTTTTTGCTCCTATATCGTTGTCCTACAGCAATTTTTAGCGTTTACACCTGTAACCTAATAGCCTCCAGATTCATCTTCGATCCGGCAAAGTTATCATCTTTATGAGATTTCTTCTTAGGAGGCAGAGTCGGTGAGTCTTCCTCTTTACTCTGAGGCTCGCCCAATACAGAAAAGTTCTCGTCATCATATGACTCACCATCGGAGTTGTCGAAAACATCAAATCGGCTTGAAAATTCATCGTCTTCTTCTTTATCCGACAGCTTCTTCTTCTTCTTCGTTTTCTTTGTCAACAATCTTACCATAATCAAAACAAGTGCCTTCAAATCCCCCACCGTCCACTTCGTATGTAGATTCTACTTTCGAGTCACTGCTTGGCCATTTCATACTTCCTCTAGCTCCACTAGTTTTTGTAGACTCTTTCGCCGAAAACTCTACACAGAGACGTAGCTGATCGGTTTTCCATAGCCCCAAAAAACATTGCAACTGCCGATCATTGGAGACAAAAACTTGTGGAGTATCATGCGCCATATGTTTCAGTGCCTTGTTCTAGAACATGTAGCTCAGCTTTAGCTCATGGCTAAAAGCGTCCAATCTGTAGTCTTCAAGAACAAGCTCCACAAGCTTGTCGTGTGTTGTGCCTCCATCTATCTGCACAACTATACACCCTCTATCATCGGTGTTAAATACATATCACTGTGTCTTTACCCAATTACCGAAAACAACTAGTACCGGAACTGGATCCATGAAAGAAAATAAAGAACAAGATGAAGAAGAAGTAGAAGAACAAGGTGAAGAAGAAGTGGAAGAACAAGGTGAAGAAGAAAGTGAAGAAGAAGTAGAATAAGAAGGTAAAAACCATGCAAATAGTTCACTTATTAACCAGTTGAAGAACAATAGTCGAAGGAACGACGTTTCGTATTTCCGGAGAAGAAAGATGATGACATGAAATGCTGACATGGATGATGCGACTGACGTGGCAAGGAAGAGTTTAGTATGATTTCAAGGCTTTGATGACTATTATCAAGTATTTTAGGTTTCAAGAAAGTTTTACAGGTATTATAGCAAAAAGAACCAAAAGACAAGGAAAATACGTTTCAGGAAAGATTCAGAGCTTTACAGTGGGAAACTTTTGAAGAATTCACATTTCGACGTACTTGGTGTCTACTGAAAGCTGAGAGAGTAATCTACCGAGACGTGTTACAAACCGACGTAAAGAGAACCAACAAGCCAAGTGGGCTTTTATTGAAGGCCTGACCAGCGACCATCACGGCAGCCCTGTCCAAGCCTTCACCACGTTCTAGAAGTTTCCTACGCTGCCCCTTGCCATGCACTTAACAAGAGAAGACATTTTTACCCTTACAAAACCCTAAACCCTAGACAAAACCTTATAAATACTCTTCTAAACCTAGGGTTTAGATTGTCCCTTCAAAGTGCCTTCACCCTACCTCCTAAGAGCTGACGACCAGAAGAACAGCCACGACCAGCAGCTCTCTCTCGTCCATCTCTTGAAGCTTTGAAGTTCACCAAACTCTTTAGTTTTCTATTTGCTTTGTTCTTTGTTTCTAAAGGAAGAAGATCCTTACAACTTTGTTTGACAATCATTAAAATAATATCTAAATCCCTTTTCTCTATTTATTATTTTATGTTTATGAATTATTTAAACCTTGCTTTTATGATTCTCTTAAACATGCTAGAGTAGTTTTCTAGTTGGGTTTAAAGGGATAAATCAAAGGGGGGGAGATGATCTTATTTTAGGTGGCAATTTTTAGGGTTTGTTAGATTTATATTCTTGTTTATTCTATACTTTCATTCTAAGTCTTTGCTTTATGCTTTAAGTTAGCCTCATGAACTAACTATGATCTAAAGTGTGTGTGCTTTGCCAAAAGCTTGCATGTGTGCTTGACCTAGCTTAGATGTGTGAGTCATAGGAAGCACATACCCCTTACCTATGGAATCTCATGGATTAGAATCAAACCTGCTTAAAATGCTTTGATCTATGCGTCGTTGTCTGCGACAGTTGAGTCTCGGAGTATAGTGATCTTAGACGGTTAGCTTGTGAACTATAAGTTAACGGTTCATTTGTGTTTCGTAGTCCGAGTTTTAGATAAACAAACTAACCCTAAACTTTCCTAGATAGATAGATCATTGAACCCCTGCGATTCCCCTTGATGCCCAACGCTTGTTTTATTATTTTTACTTGCTTTTATTTACGTTTATTGCTTACTACGACAGTGACAACCTAAACCCCCATTTTTATTGAGTTCTAGCCTTACGTACTTCCGACGGATTCCGTTAAACAACAACTCTCTCTCTGTGGGATCGATCCTTAAATACTACTACCGATTAGCTGTGCACTTGCAGCCGTTGTGTGGTCTTTTTAAGGTAAAAGATTTCAAGTGATAAAAACCATACACATCAAAGCTTTTTGGCGCCGTTGCCGAGGAGAGATTGTTATTAACAAGAGTCTAGGAACTAGATTAACGTCTAGGACACCTTGCTTTTTATTTTTTCTTTTTGATTTTCACTTGTTTCAGGAGACCTTGAGGATGAACCTCGATGATCTCCCTGTCGATTTTGAGAATCTTAAAATCGCACAACTTATGTCACATTACCGAGACACGGACGGAGACCCATCCAGTCCGCAAGCTCACTCGCTGCATGGTCCATGCCTTGGTCACTCTCGACCAGCCGATGTACCACCATCTAGGCGTCCTTGTCGCCGTTCTTTCATTTGGCCATCTGGAGGCCGATCACCTATGGGAACAGCTTACTTCCCAGCTGCCCATTCATACATGCCGTACCACACGGACGTGCCATGCTTTGCAATGGACCAATACTTTGATCCGCAAGAAGTCATGAATGTCGATGTCAACGAAAACTTTTTCTATGACACTCAAAAACCAACCACTTCAAGGAGCTCTTACACTGAAGACAAGCTCATGAAAATGATGGATGAACTTATATCAAGTCAAGAGGAAGCTGATCAAGTTCTAAACGCTAAATTGAATAAGATGAGTATTGAGTTTGGAGCTAAACTCAAGATTATCACCAAAGATGTTACCCGCTTGGAGGAACAAAACAATGCCATCAACAACCAAGTTCTAGACCATATGGAAGATATACAAGATCAAGGAACAAAGCTTATCAACTTGGGCTACACCATCGACACCATTGAGAGCCGCCTAGAGTGGAAAGTAGAAGCCCTATTCAACAAATCCGGTGAGTGCAACAACTGGAGTTATGATCAAGTCTACCAACGTACTGATGCTGAAGAAGGATATGGAGCCTCACATGATGATCCAACCGATACTAACAAGTCCAAGGAGTGGACTAGAGAAAAATATTACCAAACCGATGAAGGAGAAGCTTATTCTGAAGAAAATGCCAAGGAAAGCCAATATGAAGATTTGCCAATGGAGAATGATGAGTCTTATGATCTATCATCTAATAAAGAAGATGGAGAAGAAGAGCTCATATATTTATACTGTTGCATGACATATCAGATCCCTAGACAAGAAGCTCCCGAAAATCACAATTTTTGACAATTTTAACACGAAGAAGAAGCTGTCTACCGAGGTAACCCTATAACTCTACCATCTCCAGCACCATATGATATCTATGATGATTGGGAAGCTTTCCCAAGTCACCGTCCAAGTCGTTTTAAAAGGCCTTATCCAAGGAGAGCGGTAGCCAATTTAAACCGCTCATACCATTACCGAGACCCTTTCCGACTTCCACACCAAGTCTACCAAGACAATTTTCGTCAGTCTACACAACAAAGAGCTGAATAAGAGAAGATGTTGAACCTTGTAAGTCAGATAACAGTCTCTCTAGATGAGACTATGAAGATGCTACATGAGAAGCTTGACAAAGCTGAATCTGATCTTTCGGGAAAAATGGATGACATAGCTTTTGAAGTTAAAAGAATAGAGGAGGAAAATTGTAAAAATGTTGAAGCCATGGAGAAGAAGCTCTTCTGTTTTAAAGAAGAACAAATTCAACATTCAAAGGAGATAAGAGAAAACGCTAAGGAGATTAGCGATTGCAACATGAAGATTAACACCTTGGAGAGCCGCTGCTATAACAATTCCGAAGCTATTCTTAACAAGACCCTCAAACTATGCAACCATATGGAGAATTATGAAGAAAGAGCCAAGAAAACCGAGATCAAAGTGGAAGAGATTGGTAACCGATTTAATACCTTGGGAGACACTCTAACCGAAGAGTTCACTAGTCTTCTTGTTCCACTACTTGAGTCTAACATTGGAGCTAAGCAAGTTGCCATTGAAAAGAGAATCAAGTCTCTTGAGGAGAATCTAGAGAGCTCAATCTCGTGTGCTGTTGGACACACCCAAGAAGAGCGAATCAATGGAGAAGAAGAAGGAAGAAAAAAAGAAATCCTTGACGAAAAAGGAAAACATTCATGTTTCCTTTTAGAAAAAGGAAACCTTGGCCTTATTAAAACAAGACACAATCCTACTCCTCCTCCACAACATCTTGACGTGAAAGAAGCCCCCCCTAGAAACCAAAGAAAAAAGATTTTTTGAGAGATAAGCTACAAATTTCGATGGAGACCATGAGTTCTAAAGACATCTCTCGAGAAGAAGAAGTTCTGATCCTTACCAAAGATTGTTTTGCTGTAACAACACTTGAAGCCTCACCACCACGAGACCTAGAAGGTCTAGGAGGAGAAGAAAACACTGAAGAAGAAGAAGAAGAAGAGGAGTATGAAACCGATTATGAAGAAGAATCCATTGGAGATGATGGATCCGATCTTGCTAGCCCTCGACAAGAAGAACCAGAAGCTGAGCCCCCAAGAGACAAACCGCCGAGTTTGGAGAGATTCAACCAGTCTCTAGATGGGATGAGCCCCCAAGAGACAAGTTTAAAACCTTGATGAAAGTTATTCCACCTCACATCTCATTCGAAGAAGCATGGAGCAAGTTCCCATTGAAGCGTTTCTTCATGGAGAGCTATATTATCGAAGAACATGTGGAGGATCACTTTAGAGAGGCAAGACTATCTCTTTATCCAAACGCACCAGCCGAGACACAAAAAATATGGCGTAGAAGACGCATTAGCGAGGAAGATTTGGAGAAGTTCAACAAAGCTGTTAAAGCTTTACCCCTTGGTACGTCTTTCATGAATGTTTGGTGACAACATGATATCTCTCGTTTATTTTTGGAAAGCAAAGAATCAGTAGACGAGATTAGAGATCTGTTCCTAAAAGCTATGGAACCTGAAGATTTACGAACACTACACAAAGTGGAGAGTCCTGGCCGATTTCTCATCACTTGCTATATCAATGGAGTTAAATTCGAGGATGCATTATGTGATTCCAGCTCAAGTATCAACATTATGTCAACCGATGCTGCTAAGAAGATTGGCTTGAGACACTTGCAACCCTTGGACATATGCATATGACTCGCCAATTCCTCATTCACAATATCCGAAGGAATGGTATGACACAGTCATGTGCGAGTTGGAATCTGCAATGTTCCAACCGATTTTCAAATTATCAATGCTGAGAAAGGGAGGTTTACACCACTTATCATCACTGATCATTAAGCGAGGACTGTTGCAAAATTTATTTATTTCAATAAATATCCTATAAAACTGAAACCGCCCATTGAATTAATTATATTCAAACTCTTTCTCCGCTTTTCCGAGAAGAGTTTGAAACTTAGGCTTGAAAAAAGCAAGAGACTGGCACAAATTTGTGATTATAAACAGCTCTTATTTCCGGTATCAATCTAGTAATTTTGTAAAAACAATGTCAAAGGAAACAAAGAATACTATAAAGTACTTTCAAACAATAACATTACGAATACTATAAAGTACTTTCTCAACATCCTCTAGAACCATCATACGTAACTTAATGGGAAATCCATCATCATAATAACGCTCCAAATTAATCCCACATAATTTCCCCTTATAGTTTATCAAGGGATAATAAAAGTGTTCTGCACGTATGAACTTGATTAATTTCTCAGACCTAACATCGAAGCAAACTATCACATAAGACCATCTATTACACTCTAGAGCAAAGTAATACAAAACTCTAGTCCTGGGCATTCGGCAAAACCCGGTTAACCCGAACCGAGGAAACCGAAACATTCGGTTATCGGCATCAAATGTGTGAGAGAGAGCAAACCGATCGGTCAAATTAATTTTAGAATTCGGTTAGTAATTCGGTTCGGTTCGGCAAGGCATAACCGATCGGGTTCACGTAAACCGAAGTATATAGAGTGATAAAATTTCATTAACCCTAATCCCCTTTCATTTTCTAGCTTCTTCGTGAGGCTGCCTCTCTTTAGCTCTCTCTGCGAAAATCGTGAAAGCCTAATGTCTACAGATCTAGAGAGGTTTGTCTTAGAGATCTCACTACAGATCTAGTGAGGTTTGTCTGATGTCGTGTGGTCATGTCTAATGTCTACAGATCTACTGATCCAGAACGACCAAGTGTTTGAAACACACCACTCTTGTTATCAGACAGGGAAGATCAAACCATTTGGAACCATCAGAGATGGGGGAGGTCAACTTTGTCAGATACCGTTGACGCCGCAGCCAGCCTCCCACCGTTGTGGAGATATTGAAAACCCTAATTGTTAATGGGTTTGGACTTTGTAATTGTAAATATGTTAAATTGGATTGTTATTGGGTTTGTAATTAGATTTGAGTCCACTTTATTTGTTTTTCGTCTAATTCGGGTAGAATAAACCTAACTAGGAAAAATTCGGTTTATTTTGGAATACAAATTTTAGCCTATAACCGACCCGAACAAACCGATTTCCGAACCGATCCGAACCGAATTCTATTTTGGGTCTATTCGGTGGGATTTTAGAAAACCCAAATTTTTGGAAAACCGAATAATCCGACCCGAACAAACCGTTTCAACCGAACGCCCAGGGCTACAAAACCCCATTGATGCAAATTTTACTCCACAAAGGCTTATTTGTAAAAGGACATTGGATCTTCCTCCACCTCAATTCCCCAGTTCCCAGTGTCAAGATATAGTGATTTGTACCACTAGAAGCTATAAATTCACGAGTAGTCATGAACAATACCTTGAATTCCTTGTCAATCGGATCAAACCCTAAATAGCTATAGGAAGAGCTATGCGAATCACCTCTAAGTTCAGGTAAATCACATACTGTCCTGTGAGAGGGTTACATATCACACACTTTGCATCTTTTCTTGGATAATTCCAACTTGAATAAAAAGCTATCTCCTAGGAAGTTGCCAAAAGAGATAGAATAGAAAAGAAGAAATGTTCCGTTAAGTCTTAAGATTGTAATATGTTAAATCTAATAGGTTTAGGAAAGGTTAAACCTATAAATATAAGAGTCTATGAAGAGGTGTTCCATAAGACTTGAGAGAAAGAGAGATTTAGTTTTTGAGAGAGTTTTCTAAATCAAATAAGAGAGGTGTTCTTATATTCAAAGTTTTATCTTCCAAGTTCTTTCTTAGATTTGGTATCACAGCAAGGTTGTGCTTCTGATCAAGAAACGGTGGAGAAAACTTTTCGAAACCAAGCATGGGGGACGAACAGAATTCACCGTCACGAACGAAGGACCTTGGAGCACCATCAATCCAATGTCCATTACTAACATCAACAAACTACACAGTTTGGTCGATGAGGATGAAGATCATACTCCGAGTTAGCGAAGTATGGGATACAATCGAGCCAGGATCCACAGATGTAAAGAAGAATGATATTGCGATAGCTCTTCTATTCCAATCTGTCCCCGAGTCACTTATCTTGCAAATAGGAGAGCAAGATTTGGCTAAAACACTGTGGAACGCTATCCGATCATGTCACCAAGGAGCGGAACGTGTAAAGGAAGCTAGACTTCAGATCTTGTTAGCAGAACTAGAGCGGTTGAAGATGAATGACTCAGATTCGGTAGATGACTTTGCAGGCAAGATTTAAGGGCTTGCATCGCAATCAGCTTCTTTGGGAGCGACCATTGAAGAACCAAAGTTGGTAAAAAAGTTTCTTACATGCTTACCTAGAGAAAAATTTATCCATATGGTAGCCTCCCTAGAGCAAGTCCTCGACTTAAACAGAACAACGTTTGTAGACATAGTTGGAAGGTTAAAGGCTTATGAGGAACGAATTGGAGAAATAAGGATAGTCGAAGATCAAGGCAAGCTGATGTTTACCAATACCTCTAACAATCGTGGAGGTTACGGTGGTTTCCGAGGAGGATACAGAGGTAGAGGCGGCTTTGGTAGAGGCGGCTTCGGTAGAGGTAGCTTTGGTAGAGGTGGTTTCGGTAGAGGCAGGGGTCGAGGACGATTCAATGGCCAAAACCAAGGAGGAGAAACCACATAAGACAACCAAAACAAACCAAAGAAAGACTTGTCGAAAGTAATATGTTGGAGATGCGATAAGCCAGGGCACTATGCGAAAACATGTACCAACAAACCGATTCAAAACCACAATCAGACTCACGAATCAAACTTGAATGAGACACATGAAGTCGATGCACTGTATATGCATGAAGTAGTGTTTTTAAACGAAGACAAGGTAATGCCGAAGGACTACGATACCAACAAAGGCAATGCAAGTGTTTGGTATTTGGATAATGGAGCAAGCAATCACATGACAGGAAATAAGGAGTTTTTCTGTAGCTTGGATGAGAGGATTAAAGGTAAAGTCAGGTTTGGTGATGGCTCTTATGTTGATATTGTTGGGAAAGGGATCATTAACTTCGTGTGCAAGACTGGAGAAATAAGAGCACTCAAAGAAATTTACTTTATACCCGACCTTAAACAAAGCATTTTATGTCTTGGCCAAGCAACATAGGGAGGATGTGAAATGAACATGAAAGGAGAGTTTCTGACACTTCTAGATCCATGTGGAAGACTACTTGTAAGAGTTACTAGGTCTTCAAACAGGCTTTACAAGACACCAATGGAAATAAGTCCTCCAATGTGTTTACAGCTCGAGAGTGATGATACTACATGGCGTTGGCATGCTCGGCTGGGGCATGTAAACTTCAATGTTATGAATAACATGGTTCGAAAGGATATGGTTGTAGGAATGCCACACATGATCCATGACAGGGGTATGTGTGAGGTGTGCTTAGTTGGGAAGCAAAGAAGAGGTTCATTCCCGGCTAAAACAAGTTTTCATGCATCACAAGCCTTGGAATTGGTACATGGAGACTTGTGTGGTCCGATTTCACCACCAACACCGGCTAATAACCGATATGTTCTTGTTTTAATTGATGATTTCTCTAGGTACATGTGGACAATGTTACTAAGAGAAAAGAGTGAAGCGTTTGATCGCTTTAAACGGTTTAAAGACTTTGTTGAAAAACAGAGTGGGTTCTCCATCAAGACGTTTAGAACCGATAGAGGAGGAGAGTTTACTTCAGCTGAGTTCAATCGGTTCTGTGAGGAAAACGGCGTTGCTAGACATCTAACTGCGCCGTATACACCACAACAAAACAGTGTGGTGGAGAGAAGAAACCGTACTTTGATGGAAATGACAAGAAGCCTGATGAAAGCGATGTCGGTTCCGAATGATATGTGGGGAGAAGCTGTACGCCACTCGACTTATCTCATCAATAGAGTGCCCACAAAAGCATTATATGGTCAGACTCCATATGAGTGCTTTACGACCAAGAAACCGAACATTGAACACTTGAGAGTGTTCGGTTGTGTTGCCTACGCAAAGATCAATGGACCACAGTTGAAAAAGCTAGATGATAGATCAAAGAAAGTGATCAATCTTGGAACATAACCTGGTTCTAAAGCTTATAGACTCTACGACCCTGTTGCAGAGAGAGTAGTTGTCAGCAGAGACGTCATATTTGACGAAAGTAAGGCTTGGGACTGGTCATCTACGACAAACAAATCAGATGGTGAACCTGGTATGTTTAGGCTCTTTCAAGAAGGTTTTATCGAAGATGGTGGTGGACAAGTTAACGAACAAGGTAATGATCAAGAAGATGCAGAACAAGAAGATGTAAATCATGATAACCAAGAAGAGGAAGAAGATAATGAGAATGATATGAATGATGGGAATCAAGTTGAGGAGCAACAAGTCGGAGCTCAACCTCTGGTCACAAGATCTGGTCGTGTGATAACAAAGCCACATTATCTTAGTGATTATGTCTTATTTTCAGAAGAAGCAAGTTGCAGGTTGTTTCTAACACTAGATGGGGAACCAGAAAATTACTTCGAAGCTGGGAAGATAAAAGAGTGGATCGATGCTATGAAGGCTGAACTGGATTCGATCACAAGGAACAACACCTGGGAGCTTGTAGACAAATCAGTTGGTGTTAAACCTATAGGTGTTAGGTGGGTCTACAAACTTAAACGAAAGGCTAATGGTTCGGTGAATAAGTATAAGGCGAGGTTAGTTGCAAAAGGATATGTGCAACAACAAGGTATAGATTTCGATGAGGTGTTTGCTCCGGTAGCTAGAATTGAAACTATACGGCTTCTAATAGCACTCGCAGCAACAAGAGGTTGGGAGATTCACAACTTAGACGTGAAGACAGCTTTTCTCAATGGCAAACTAAAAGAATTAGTCTATGTTACTCAGCCAAAAGGTTTTGAGAAGAAAGGAGAAGAGGATTGAGTTTATAGGCTGTATAAGGCCTTGTATGGTCTCCGTCAAGCTCCTAGAGCTTGGAATACAAAGCTGGATCAGGTTCTAAAAGAAATGAACTTCAAGAAGTGTGTGAAGGAACCAACATTGTACCGAAAGAAGGAGGAGAAGGAGTTCCTAATTGTGGCCATCTATGTTGATGATCTTTTTGTAACAGGGACATCACTCAAGATCATTAAAGCTTTTAAAGAAGACATGTCAAGAAGGTTCGAGATGTCGGATCTTGGGAAATTAACTTATTATCTTGGCATAGAAGTTATTCAAGGAGCCAATGGAATCAAGATCAAACAGGAAGCATACGCTCAAGGAATACTTGTTGATGCAGGAATGGGGTCCTGCAATTCAACTCATGAACCGATGGAGCCTGGTCTGAGTTTATCAAAAGCGGAAAAGGAAAAGGAAGTTGATGCTACAAGGTATAGAAGAACCATAGGTTGCTTAAGATACCTCCTCCACACGAGACCAGATTTATCCTTTGCAGTTGGGGTCCTTAGCCGCTATATGCAGAGTCCGAGAGTGTCTCATGGGCAAGCTATCAAACATGTACTAAGGTATTTAAAAGGAACTACTGGTTATGGTTTGTTTTTCAAGAAGGATGGATCAAGAAGGATCACTGGATACAGTGACAGCAGTCACAACATTGACATCGACGATGGAAGAAGCACCACATGTCATGTTTTCTATTATGGTTCATCGCCTATCACATGGACAACACAGAAACAGCCGACTGTGGCATTATCGTCATGTGAAGCAGAGTTCATGGCTGCTACGGAAGCTGCCAAACAGGCTATATGGCTCAAAGAATTGTTGAGCGAGATACTAAGTGTGAAAGGAGAGAAGATCCTGCTTAGAATTGATAACGAATCAGCTATAGCCTTAACCAAGAATCCAGTATTTCATGGGAAAACGAAGCATATGCTTGCTAAGTACCACTTTATTCGAGAGTGTGTAGAGAATGAGCAGATTGAGGTCGAACATGTGCCAGGAGAGGAGCAAAAGGCCGACATACTTACGAAGCCACTAGGACGAGTTAAATTCAAGGAAATCAGGAGTTTACTCGGAGTTGAAGACATCAAGTTTCCCAGAGTTCATGTTGGAATTACGGGGGAGAATGTTGGATAATTCCAACTTGAAGAACAATCTCTTAGGAAGTTGCCAAAAGAGATAGAATAGAAAAGAGGAAATGTTCCTTAAGTCTTAAGATTGTAATATGTTAAATCTAATAGGTTTAGAAAAGGTTAAACCTATAAATATAAGAGTCTATGGAGAGGTGTTCCATAAGACTTAGAGATTTAGTTTTTGAGAGAGTTTTCTAAATCAAATAAGAGAGGTGTTCTTATATTCAAAGTTTTATCTTTCAAGTTCTTTCTTAGATCTTTATCTTCCCTTGAGATACACATATTTTGAAAATATATCAAGCCAGAGGCATAGCTACAATTGTATTTGCTTATGCCTTTAGAGAACTTGGTATGAAACTCGGTGGCGGCTACTATGGGAGAAGACGACTTCTCATATGAATTCTGAGGCTGAGGCTGAAGAGTTGAGTAAAAGCTCCACTCACCTTCTGTTTTTACCACAATTAAGAGGCGTGGACGAGCCGAGGACCTGGTTAACAACTCAGTGAAATCCTCATGGTGAAATCCTGACCTGATTAGAGCCGAGGACTTCCACAGCTTCGACAGGCAGCGGCACCTAGCGATTGATTTTGTAGACAATCTCGAGAATATCTCGAGAATGAGCTCATCTGGAATGGAATCAAAAGTTTTTCCACTAACCATGATCGAACAGGAGTTACGTGTAGTTTTTGGATTAGTTTTTTTTAAATAGATGACCTATTTATTTATCTAGTTAGGAGGGGGTGGTGGTGCACTTGAACTTATTCAGAGATTGGCACTAACCTAATTAAGGCCCAGCTCTTAAGGCCTTTTTTAGAAGTAAAAGTAAAATATACATTCAGTACGTAGTGCCTCTTGCTTATACCGCTGAGACAAGCAAGTGCAGCATCTCTGTATGTATATAGCTGGTTACGTGATCTGCAAGACAATTTCACCTATAAAGGTAACTCCAACAATATAAATACTTCAAATTAATGAAAATTAAAAGTGACAAAGAGAGAATACAAACACAACCTGTAAAGTTTATTCATCTTCTAAAAAAACACAGCATCAAATTTTGAGTATGACGATCGTGTTATGAACAGTCTTCACTTGATGATCTTCTCTAGATGATGTTGATGTGCTCTGTTCTGGTAGGCGTATAGATGTTGCAACATATGTTGTCTTCATAACATCAAACCTAAGATTCTCTACATGCATGGTCTACACTACAGAGTAGTAAACTGTATGATCATTTAAGTGAGGACTGTAGCAAAATTTATTTGTTTCAGTAATCATCCTGCAAAAACCCGACTGATACCCACAAATAACCTCTTTGCAGTCAAGAAACCGCCAATTGAATGATTAGATTCAAACTATTTCTCCCCTTTTCCGAGAAGAGTTTGAAACTTAGGCTGGAAAAAGTAAGAGACTGGCACAAATTAAACAGCTCTTATTTCCGGTATTAATCTAGTAATTTTGTAAAAACAATGTCAAAGTAAACAAGAATGCTATAAAATACTTTCAAACAATAACATTAGAAGAAAAAAAAAGAGTCTGAAAAAAACACAATGTAGATAAGACAGTAATTTGCTTTCAATCTTCCAAGTAACGTGTAACATAATTAGGGAGTGATATGGGTTAAGTGGCTAACGCTTTTTGTATTGTCTTTTACTTGTCATCAGAGAGATTCCTCTGTTTTAGTCGTAGACTCTGTTTCAGATGCAGAAGTTAAATAAATTTCAACAGGCTTATACTAATACTTTTTAACCTAATAATGATTCAAATTCATATAAAAATGTAACATTTTTGAGAGTTAAACAAACATTTCTATGGATCTTATTTCTGGAGTTGAATTACAAGCTGATATTAAAGTTGAAGCCATTGCTTTAGATTCCAACTTTAACTCCTTCACATTCTCAAATCATTCTTGTCACTGTGCCATTAACCTTTTGGCTGCGTTTTCAGTGGTTAGAGCTCCTGGTATGGTTTACAAACCTCGTTGGGAAGCCTTGTCGACTTGTTCGTTTTGATTAAGGTTTTATATACGTTTTTCCTGTCTTACAGCTTTGACTCTATTTTAAATGATTGTCACTGTGCTGAAGAGCTCACATCCTTGCTGTTATGTGGCAGCCTCTGAGACTAAGACCTACGGATCCAAATTATGCTCCAGATCACTTTGTGAAGTTCTCAGTCATATTCAATTTCTTTCCTTCCGGTTCTGCTCTTTATAGTGTCCCATAACGTGATCCAGGGTTCTCTGAATAAAGTTCTCAGGAATCCTGTACAAAGCAGGAAAGTCCTAGCTAGTCTCTTAACATCTATTATTGCTTTGTAACAACACTTGGACAGAAATTAGATTCTTTTAGACAAAATAAGTCAATACTCTATGCTGTAAAACTATGCTCCCATTGCAAGATGTATATGAACTCCATGAATCTTGTCTCTGTTTCATTGTTTAAAAGTTTTCGGATCAGACAAAATTAGAGCCAAAGAGGAGACACAGGGAACAATGACAGTTTTAGGCTTTTTAGCTAAGAAGAAGCCAGTCGAATGACAGAGCTACACTATTTTTTTTTGTTTTGGACAAAAAAAACATAGCTAAGTGTACCAAAACATAAAATAGCTAAGCTAACAGAGCGAAAGAGCAGGTTAGCTGATGATGATCCGCACCCGTTCTGCTCCTTGTTCTTAACAGATTGGGGAGACTTGGAGAGGTCAGGAGACGTATCCCTACGTCGTTGTGGTTCTGGCCTCTCGGCAACAATATTTTGCTCCTCGTCAAGAGACGTATCTCGGCGTTGTGGTTTAGCATACAAACGTCGTTGTGGTTCTGGCCTCTCGGGAACAATAGTATGCTCCTCTCGGCGTTGTTGTGGTTTTGGCCTCTCGGGAACAATGCTTCGGCCTAGTTGTAAAAGGGCTGACTTCAGTTGCATTGCATCAGTAACACTAGTATCCTCTACATAGTCTTCTACAAAGGCGTATCTCCAATCACAGCTATCTCCAACACCTTGCATTTCAACAACTTGGAGAGTGTTCCTTTCCGGATTGAAGTAGAAAACATAAAAAGGATTAGAGGCAGAATCCGTGGACAAAACAATTTCACCAGAAGCAGTCACCCCAACAACGGACAGATTCTCTTTGACCTTAACAACTTCACTCTGATCAGCCGACAAAGAGTAGACATAGCTGGACCATTCCCGCTTCTCTAGAACCCTCATCCTCAACTTAACGGGAAATCCACCATCATAACCATACTCCAAATCAATCCCACATAGTTTCCCCTTGTAGTTTATCAAATTATCAAAACGGCAATTCGGGTCAAGGAGCTTGAATGTCTCAGAACTAACATCAAAGCAAACTATCACATTAGACCTTCTTCCATCATAATTAACATGAGCTGAGTAATACAAAACACCATCGATGCATATCCTTTCCCAAAAAGGCTCATGTGTAAATGGACATCGGATCCTCCTCCATCTCAATTCCCCAGTTCCTAGTGTCAGAATATAATGATCTGTACCACTGGAAGCTATATAATCACGAGTAGTCATGAACAATACCTTGAATTCCTTTTCAACCGGATCAAACCCTAAATAGCTATACGAATAGCTATGCGAAACACCTCTGAGTTCAGGTAAGATCACATACTGTCCTGTAAGAGGGTTACATATCACATGCTTTAGATCTTCATCTTCTCTTGGAATACACATCTTATGGAAGTAGATCAATCCAGAGGCATAGCTGCATTCGTATCCGCTTGTTCCTCTAGAGAACTTGATATGAAAATCAGCGGCAGATACTACAAGAGAAGATTTCTTACATGGATTCTGAGGCTGAGGAGTTGAGTAAAAGCTCCACTCACCGTGTTGTGGTTGTTTAACCCCAATTAAGAGTCGTCGACGAGCTTTGGACCTTGTTTGATACAAGTTGGTGAAATCGTCACGGTGGAATCCAGATCTCATTAGAGCCGAGGACTTCCATCCCTTCGACACGCAACGACACCTAGCTATTGATTTTGCTGGCAATTTCGACAGTATCTTGATGAGGAGATCATCTGGAATTGAATCAAAAGGTTTTGAGCTATCCATGATTCGAGCGAGACTCGAGAGAATACAAATCGCACAGAGAGAGAGAGACTCGAGATCTCCCTAATCAATAAAAAAGTTTAGGGCGGTGTTGGATTTGATTTGGAAGCCTAATCAGGATCGGCACTGACGTAAGACCCAATAAGCATGGGCTTTTAACCATCCAATGTTATAATGAAGTAATTATTCATCACTAAACTTGACACATGTTTTAACACTTGTCATGTTTATCTCCTTTGATTAAGTGACTCATCCTTAATTTTGTACCTATAAATATGTGATGAGAATGAGATATAGACAAGAGAAGATTTCAAAGTGAAGAGATGTGTTAGTGTTGTTCTTCCTCACTCTCTCTCTCACCTCATGTTTCTTTTCTATTTTCTTTGTGCAATTATATAGTTGCATAAACATAAACATATACATACATATATATATATAATAATCTTCTATATTTGCGTTATTATTTTCAACACGTTATCAGCACGATCGTCTCTCTGCTCCAACCGATCCAACCGTTTCTATACAGATCACTCTTTTGAGGTAACATCTAATTTATGTCAAATTTGTTTATTTAAAATTTCTTTAAATTCCTTTAAATTCAAGAATATATATATGAGATATTTACGGAGTAAAAAGACTATGTCTTCTCCTTGATCATAATGGTAGGCTCTGCCTCCTTGATCATATAGATCTACATTCTTGATCAGAAAGATAGGCTCTGCCTTCTCGATCATATGTTAAGATTTATATTATATTATGGAAGGCTCTGCCTCCTCAAAATCTCATGAATAAATTAATAATGGACTTATTATTCATGTAGATAATTATGTCAAATCTCGCCAGACTCGAAATCCTTGCCCTTGATGTATCTGGAAAAAATTATATGACATGGGCATCGGATGCACGAATGCATCTGAGATCGGATGGGCTTTTAAGCACCATCGATCCGTCGAAAACGACGTCAGATGAGGATAAGGCCAAAGCCATGGTGTTTTTACGCCACCACCTCCACGATAATCTGAAAAATGAGTACATCACGAAAGAAGATCCTGTAGATCTTTGGCAATCACTCAAAGATAGGTTTGATCACCAGAAATATGTGATCTTACCAAAGGCTAGACATGAGTGGTTAAATCTCCGGTTCTTGGATTACAAAAGTGTTGGTGAATTTAATTCCGCTATGTTCGGAATCACCTCCAGGATGGCTTTGTGTGGCGAAGAAGTGAGCGATTATGATATGATCGAAAAAACGCTCTCAACTTTTCATCCTGGAAATGTAATCCTGCAAGAACAATACCGGACCAAAGGATACACTCGATTTTCTGAGTTAATGCACGTTCTTCTTGTTGCTGAACAAAATAATCAACTCGTGATGCTGAATCATCAAACTCGCCCAACTGGATCAGCTCCACTTCCAGAAGTGAATGTTGCTTCATCCAGTTATAATTGGCAAGGACAAGGACGCGGACGCGGTCAAGGCCGTGGCCGTGGTCGTGGGCGTGGAGGAGGTCGTGGCCGAGGTAGAGGAAGAGGTCACTATTCTAATAGCTTCAACGCTGGCAAAGCCAACAACGATCTTCATGTAAATGATGCCAGCCGCATTATAAAGAAAAAAGATGAGAGTATTTGTTACAGATGCGGCATGAAAGGTCATTGGTACCAAACTTGTCGTATACCAAAGCATTTGGCCGATCTATATCAAGCGTCTTAAAAGGAAAAAGAAAGAGACGTTGAGACCAATCTCATCTCAAATGAAGTTGGACCTTCCTACCATGGTCTCAATGATGAAACTCATCTGGATATCGCAGATTTTCTCGTCAATCAAGAGAGTGGAAAATCATGCGATTAAAATCTTTATGTAAAATATGCTTGTAAAACTTTTGGTCTTTAAAGTCATTTTTGTAATATATTTTAAATCTCCTAAGACTTTGTTATATATTAAATTATTAATGCATATTTTATGAATGTTTTATCTCCGGAAAATGTCAACTTTTGAGATTGAGGACGAAGAAATGTGTCTAGCAGATAGTGCTACTACGCACTCAATATTTAGAGATAAAAAATATTTCTCCTCTCTCAAAATGAATGACTCCGCTAAAGGCGTGAGCACTATATCTGGAAATGCAAAGATTATAATGGGCTTTGGCGAAGCCAATTTTTCAATGCCAAGGGGAACAAAATTTGAAATAAAAGATGCATTATATTCCCCTAAGTCTCAACGAAACTTGATAAGTTTCAGAGATATCCGAAGAAATGGATATCATATAAAGACTATGAATAAAAATAGCATTGAATATCTTTGTATCAAATCCGAGGAAAAACATATATTGGAATAATATTATATAAATAAACACAGTTTTAATATAAGGTTCATCACATTTTTTATGTAGAAAATATAATTTATGTTAACGTGTTTAAGATGTTTATACGTACTCAATTTTCAAAAATTAATACTTGGATATTAATATGTTTTACCGTACTCATTTTTAAAAACTTAACACTTGTATATTGATATTTTAAAAGGTAATATCATTAAGGTGAAAAAAACTGAGAATCAGATGACAATATTATGGAATGGAACGTTATAGTAGATATTAGATGCTTAAAAGAAAATCATATATTTTCAAAGACTTCTTTGAAAACTACATTAAGGGTTTTGTTCTGACATTTCCCTTCTTCATCTGTAATCAAAATCTTCAATCCTTTTCTGCTTGTAACTCTGGAAAATGCAACGTATAGTTGTCCATGTGTAAATACGGGCTTGGGTAGATACAATCCAACATGTTCCAACGTCTGTCCTTGGCTTTTGTTTATAGTGATCGCAAATGCAAGAGCAACGGGAAACTGACGACGCCTCATACGAAAGGGAAACTTTGCATCCGGTGGCGACACAAACATCCTAGGGATAAGAACTTTGTCGTTGACGTTTCTTTTACCTGTTACAATCCTTGCTTCAATAACATGATTCGCCATTTGTGTGACAATCAATCTCGTACCATTGCATAAACCTCCCTTAGGATCAATATTCCTAAGCAACATGATAGGTGCTCCCTTTTTTAGCGTCAGAACATGGTTAGGTAATCCAGAAACGTGAATACTGTTTAAGAATTCCTGAGTGTAGATCATATCGTCGTATGCACTTGTATCGGAAGTCTCGATGCTGTCTGAACTCAAATACTGTCTTTCTTCCCCTGGATATAATAAAATTCAAATAAGTAACTGTTTATATTGAATTTTGTTTGCAAAAAAAATATTTTTTAAAAAGTTGCACTCTTAATTTACCTGGAAGTTGAGAGAGCATATATTGATTTATTTTATCGACATCATCATTTCTTGGACTAAGAATAGCTCTTTCGCAAAAAAATTTTGCATCGGTCCTTGTTGCAAATGATGGACCGTATATCTGTTTAACAATTGCTTCTATAGGATTATCACATGCAACAATCAATAAATCCTCGGGTATTTCTATTTCTACCTCACCATTGTTAGGCTCGTTGATCTTGCCATCCCCAATATCGAGTAGCCATTTTGAAAATGTGGAGAGAGCATCTGCATCTTGACTATTTTTCGCCTTGCGAAGCCTCATGTTTTGTGTAAGCCGAAGTACTTTACAACTATCCCAAAGCAATGATGAGTTTATAGAGGCTAAAACTGTTCCAACTCTCCCAGCCTCTGGCACAACCGGTAAAATTTGTCTAAAATCACCCCCTAAAACAAAAACTTTACCTCCAAAAATCCGATCACACTTCATAATATCTCGCATACTCCTATCCAAGGTTTCGAAACAATATTTGTTCATCATTGGAGCCTCATCCCATATAATGAGCTTTGCTTCTCTAATTAACTCGGCAACATGTGATTTACCATCTATCGAACATATTGTAAATTCGTCCACATGGATGGGTATACCAAATCTAGAATGAGCTGTCCTACCACCTTCCATAAGTAAAGCAGCTATACCACTCGATGCAACATTAAGAACAATATCACCCCTAGATCGAATATCAGCGCCAAGAATACTCCACAAGAATGTTTTTCCGGTACCACCAAATCCATGAACAAAAAACATACCTCCCTTGTTACAATTCACAGCTTCAATAATTTCTAGGTAGACACTTTGTTGCTCTTCGGTCGACATACGTAACCACTTGTCTAAATTCTCTCTTTGTTCATCACGGCTGTAGTTTCTCTCATCTATTAGAAGCCTATTCTCATTATTATCCATCACAGATTGGTCTGGTTTAGGCATATTCACAATAGTTGACAGAGAGCTTCCGTTGGACCGCATAATTCTTTCAATCTCAGCTAAGCATAAGTTTGTTATCTGTTCCTGACTTAACATTAGACCTGCATTAGGGATAATTTTTTTTAGTTGACATATTTATGATCAGAATAATAATCGCATACGTTAGTGTAGATCAGTAAATTTTAGAAATACTATACTATTATATTTATTTATATTTTTTAAACTAAATACTTACTGTGGTTATTCGTACGGTTCCTTTGCAAATACAAAATATCTTCGCACAATATGTCTTTTGTAGCGAGCCAGAGATCGAGAGGCACCGAAACACTTTTCGAAAGCAATAGTATGACAAACAACTTCCTTAGAAACGGCCCAAAACACCACACACTTGCCTCTTTTATAGCTAGAATATATTCTTTGTCGTCATCCAATAATCCCAATGCAAAGCATGCATCTTTAAATTCTTTATACAGTTTACCTTTTACCGTTTTTAAAAAATCAAAACTTGTGGCACCTGGAACTGTATTAAGTAAAACTCTCAAGTAGTACGCCGGGCCTATCGAAGGTGGTACATATGTAATTCTACCTATTGCAAAACTTTTTCTTCTTTCAGATCTTCGTTGCCAGATTTTTTTACTATTAATCCACACAAACATATTTGGAAATTCAGCATAAGTGAGACTTCTACCTTCCGGATGTTTTTTATTGCATTCCATCCAGGCCAACAGTTTAGATCTTCTGGCTGAACGCTTCATTACATCTGCAATAGGATCATCTTCATTGTAAACTACCAATTCCTGTCCAGGAAGATGAAACGGAAGTTTCTCAACGGGAGTAGTACGATAGCAAATCGGAAAAGCCAATATTCGCCAAGCTGCTTCACATGCGGAGACATATCTAATAAAGAATAATAGTATTAATAAATATTAAATTATTAGGGTTTACACATATTTTCAATTAAACATATGTGTTAAATAAATAGGCATACCTGCAGTTATAGTATTTCTTGATTTCATTCTGATCGTCTTCGTCTCCTACGTTAGCTCTAATATAATCTGGCCCTTTGGTAATGTACTTGAAAAGATATTTCACTGAACGTGACTGATTACACCACTCAACATTAATATGAGCATGATAACGGATAGAAAATTCCCGGTTATACGGAATAACAAAGCTGTTATCACAATCAAAACCTTTTTTATGCACGAATCTCCCATTTTTCCTCCGTTTGTATATTGGATAACCAGCATCGTCGACGATAGTATTTTCTATGAATGGTTTTGGAAAAAATTTAGTGCACGTACCATTTCTCATGCAAACACTTCCTCTGTTATGAATACCACAAGGTCCATGAATCATAACATCAGAGACAACTTCATATAAGTACTTGTCCAGTTCTTTGTCAGGAATCTCAGCGCTTATGAATTTATCAATGTCTTCTGGTGTACGCATTTTATAGTCTCGATGCAAGAATAAAATAATGTGTGCATGAGGAAGTCCTCTCTTCTGGAATTCTATTGTATACATAGCTGCACACACACACCAGAAAGCCATTGTTAATAATTTTGGGTTTTAATACTAAAACGTATATAAAGTCGATTGATTAATAATATGAAACATACCAGAGTTTATAACACCGAAAGTTTTTTCTTTAGTCACTTGTTCCATTAGTCTATCAAGCTTCATCTTAAAGACCCGGCAGCAAATATCTGGTCTATCTTCTTGCTTAAGATTATGCCTTGTTAGATATCGAACAACTTCAGGCCATCTGGGATTGCAAGTAATTGTTATGAAAATATCGGGGAAACCATAGAACTTGCAAGTAGCCATCGCGTCTAAATAATGTTGCATCATATAACGTTTTCCACCTGTAAACGATGAAGGAATGTAGATCCTTTTACCGTGTTCTGCAAGATCTTCGTTTCCTTGATTAACAGCTTCAACTATCTTATCGATTCTTTCCGTCCGTAGTTTGCTCTGGTTCATGGAAATATATTTCAGTCTGTTGGATTCTATAGTTGTGAACGCATCTACCAAAAATTGCTGATATAATTTTCCCGACATCACAATCGCTGAAGATTCTTGATATCTCTCAAATATACGGAAAGCATAAAATTCTCTCATCGAAACTGTTTTCCTTTTTCGTCCAGCCGTATCTACAAAACCAATGTCAATACCTAACCTGTAACCATCCTCTCCATATGGAAACAATAATGGATATTGAAGTGGCAAGTAAGCTGGATGGAGTTCACTAATTCTCTGGAGGCCGCCGGAACGACTTTCTATAACAATGTCGCGCTTAAATACTCCAGTACTGAAATCACCTGGTATTAATCCAGCTACCTCATTGCATGTAGGTAGATTATGAGTCCTTGCATCAGCAGTCCTTTCTGCAGGAATTCTTAACCTCAAATTTGTCACGGTATTTGTTAAATCAAATCTTTCTCGAGCCGACCTAAACGCCTGTACATGCGGATTATGATTATCAAGCATCCTTTTTAGAAGTTCTACAGTTGTTTGTCTTATTTTCTCGGTAGATCCAGATGTTCTTGCAAGGGCAAATAAAATTTCAAAACATTAGCAACACACATCATTATAATCTTATATTTATAAGCTATGAAACTGACCCGAATGCGTTTATCCTGTTAGGTACTTCATTCTCTACATCATGTATATAAAGTTGTAAGAACGTCAGTTTTTCTCCAGGTTCAGGTAAAATATCTTCGATACGGTGATAGTTTTCTCCACACATCTGGAACACGTACGGCCCT